>NC_139767.1:17773615-18288615 GCF_965231275.1 Zosterops lateralis
CTTAGGGAAGGGCCGAAGAATCCTACCCACAGATTTAAAACAACTGTTGTACACAATGCAGCTCGTTGTTTTGTTCATTTTGCCACCGATTTAGAAGACTTTTTTTTATGGGTTTCGGGTTTTCTTTTCCCAGGAAATGTGTCTACTGGCAGTGACCCATTTCATCCCCCGCGGGAACAAACATCGAGGCCGGGGTTGGCCCCCACAGTGAGGGGCTGCCCGGCCATGAGCGCTGGCGCCTCACGGCCACGGCCGGGCCGAACAGGGCTGGACACACAGGGCTCGAACTGCAGCTGCCGGGCCAACCTGGGGCCCTCCGTCCTCTGCAAAGCACCGCTCTGCTTGCGGCTGTTCGCTTCACAGCTCCGCCGAGCGCCGAACCGCGGCCCGGCCGGCCCCAGACACAGAAATGTCGCTTTCTGGTACCGCCGGCGGCTGAGGGCGGGCGCGGCCGGGGGCAGCGCGCCGGGAGCCCTCAGGCCCGGCCCGGCGCGGGTGACCCGGGGCTCGCAGACACGCCTGTCCCTGGGGCGCGGCCCCGCCTCCCGATGAAATGGAGCCGCCCCGCACACACGCGGCCGGGCCGCCCGCCCGCCACGGCTCCGGCCCCTGCGCCCTTCCCGCCCGTCCCGTTCCTGCCCCGCGACCGTGCCCTCGGCGGGGCGGGGGCGATGGGCGCACGGCTCCGGGCCGCCGGCTCCCCGCCGAGCGCGGCTCCCAGGCAGAGTCCCCCAGCCCAGTTGGCGGGCAGGGCACCGCCATGCACGGGGCGCCCGAGCGCAGCGGCGGCGGGGCAGGAGACCCGAGGCTGCCGGCCCGAGCGGTGGGGCTCCCCCCACGTGGCTCTCCCTGGGGTGCCCAAACTAAAGAGCCCCCCACCCGACCCCCCAGCCTTCTGCAGCGCGGCTTAGTCCGTCTTGCCCAGGCTCTCAAGACCCCAGAGGGCCACGGGAGCGGCGGGAAGCGCCACAGCCTCCCCCTGTCCGCAGCCCTGCGGCGATCCCGGCGGGCAGCGCTCACCTGCGGGCGCGGCGGGGCCATGCTGGCGGCGGCGGGCGAGCGCTGGCAACTGAAGGTTCGCGCCAAAGCTGCCGGGCCGGGGGGGCGGGGCCGGCGGCGCCTTTCCCGCGTTGCCGCCCGCGTCCTGGCAGATGCAGCGGGCTCCCCGCGGGGCCGAGCACCCGGCCTGCTCCCCCTGCGCCCGCCACCCCTCTTGAGGAGCTCATCAGATATCCCGGGATGTCCCCGAAGGGGCCAGTGCGGGGGTCTCCCTTTTTTTTCTCCTATTCAGGCTGTATGTTTTGTGGAGCTGCAAGGGCCTGTCCCTGTGGCGCGAAAAGCTCCCGGGCGGAACGCGGCGGGGCTCGGGTGCAGAGGGGGCGGGGTCGCGCCCACGCGTGCCTGAGCCGGGGCCGGCTGGACAGCTTCCGTGCTCTCTAGCTCTTGTTTGTTTGTTTTAAATAATTTTATATGCCAAACCTAGGCTGTCTTCACTCTGAAATAAACCCCCTAAACATGACAGTTTCCAAGGACAGTGGGGCTTGGCCATGAAATAAAGCCGCGGGTCCGTGTCCTGGCTGCCCCCAGCAGTGCCCCCGCCTGCCGAGCAGCACAGCACAGTACCAGGGCACAGTGCCAGAACCCCCCCCCCCCCCGCAGCGCGCAGCCCGCCCCGAGCCCCGGGGGGAACGGGGGGTCACTCACCGGGGCCCCCGGATCAGCGTCAGGAGCGAGACTGAGGGTGACGCCTCTGCTCCTCAGTTCAACAGAATTTTACAAAGAAGTTGGCTACCTTGCCCTTTGCAATCACAATGCTATTTGAAGACAGGCCAGAGGAAAATAGATCAGTCATTTTAAACCATTTTTGGTAACATGTATCATAGCACATTAAATCAAGTGCAGCTGTTAAACACAGCGAAATAACGGCTACGTGGTGCTTGGCAGCAAGAGTAACGGGAGAAGCCCTGAAGAAGCTGTATGGGATTTGTGGCCCTGGTGTTTGCTATAATCCTCTGTTTATCCTGCGGTTTGAGCAGGGCTCAATAGCAGTGCAACTGTTGCTGCTCGGCATTTCCAGGTGCCTCCCTGGCAGCAGGCGGGTCCCCAGTGCAGGTAGCTGGAGGGAGGGGGCCCGTGCATGTGCAAACCTGTGCCCGTGTAAGGCAAACCACGAATCATCTCTGAGCCAAAGCCTGTAAATAGGCTACAGCACAACAGGGTGCAGCAGCCTCACGGAGGTGTTCTATTTTCTGTGGGCATTATTCTTCCTGCGTATGCTGCAATCTGTCGTGTAAAAGAATCTCCATTTTAAATAAACCCATAATTACACACTTACCTGCACTGCTGGCTTCTCAGCACACACAAAAGCAGATGAACTAAACCGGTTCTCCAGAGACCAGACCACACTCCATTCCTCTAAATGCACATTTAGTGGAGGATTGCCACCCACATGGCTTCCAAACAAGACAGCTCAGTTGGGAAGAGGGGAGATGTTTTTTGAATTTTGATGTAGTTTTACTGCTTTCAGAAAAAGAAATCTACAAATACTAGTTTACTTACATGGAAGAAGAGATTCAGTTTATGAACAGTAAAAGCCCTTAACATCTTGAATTACAATTATCAGAATTTTACTAGAGAAGTAGCCAATCTTCACAACTTTCAAGAACATCATATCAAATGTTATGGAGTACTGATGGCACTAGCTAAAGCAAAATTTCAGACTGCAGTTACTTCTCCATTTAATGCTTAATGCTAACAGTATTCTTCAAACTACATATGTAGTCAAATGGCTTTCAAATCAATAGGCCAGAGCAGAGACTTTGTGGGGAATCCAAACAGGACATTTCATGAACTGTGTTGTCAGGATTTTTTTTAATATGTGAAAAATAATTATTTTATTGAAAATTGTGTATATCAGCTCACATATTTTACAGATGACTGGAGAGAAGAGCACAGGAAAGGGAAAAGAAAATGGGATGTATATGAAGGGCAGAGGCTTCCCTTCCTACAGCACACAGCAAGGGTACCAGAGAATGAAGGTCTGTAGCTCAGGAGATGGTTGTTGTGACCTGTGATTTTCCCTGTGTTCACCTTCACAGCCTGCATGTCCCTGGTCTGCCCTGCAGGGCTCAGGTGCCCTCAGTGGATGGGCAGAACAAATTTACCAACTGGCTTTACCACAGTGGAAAAAGTTTTTCTCTGTTTGTCAAGACATAGGCAAGCACCACTGTCCTACATCTAGCTATTAACAGTAGCTGAAGACATGCAAAGCTGAACTCAGGTGAACATTGCATTTTCAGCCACACTTAAATTAGGCTCATGTGAGTGGAGGAAAACATCCCTGCCTGTTCAGTCCCCCAGTCACGGTCCTGAATAGCCTGTCCAGTGCTACCACAAGCTCATCCCTTAGGGCTCACATGTCAGCAAAGATCATTTGGAGTATTTTGTCAGGTGTTTTCAAGAAAATAGTCTGTTAAGGTCCCATCTGTCCTTGAAATGAGTTGTCACTACACAGCAGCAGCCCTTGAAAGACCTGCTAAGGGAAAAGACTGAAGTTATGGAGGGACATGCAGTAGATTGAGCATGCAACGCTTTCTGCAGCTATCTGTGGGAATCAAAGTTGTTTACATATTAGGAGCTTCAGGCAGCAGCAAGAACATGGACCTCCAACAATAGCTCCATTGTCAAAAACAATGGATGTGACCTTTGGTCTGCTGGGACAAAGGACAAGTGCTGTCCTCCGTGTCACTCTGCGGATTTCAGCTGCTGGCACTGTAACACGGCTTTTCCCTCTGGAGGCAGCACTCCTGCTGCCCTGTCCCTGGCTCTCCTATACACTTCCTACCTTAACTACACTCAACACTCTTTATGCTTCTTTCCTTTAATTTTTTTTTAATTGAAGCAATACATTTTTACCTGCTGCCATGAATGAGTGCTTTAGGACACTCAAAGAGTCCCTGGCAAAGGTATTGGCAAAAGTGTGTTTAATATAAAAGTGAAAGCAGGACAAAGTTAATTGACAAGGTTCACCCTATTACTTACTAGATGCATAAAGCACACAGAGAAAAATTATACTGAAGTCTGAAATCAGTCTAAAACTTAAATCAACAAAGAATTTTATCTACATGGAAAAAGGGTAAGGCTGAGAAAGAGTAAGGATAAAAAATAATAAGGGAGACCTTCCCATTGAGTCACAAGCTTCAGAACGGACTTCCTTGCCTAACTTAGCCTCACACTTGAAAAATGGTTTTGGCCTAAAAGTTTTAATGGCACTTAAACTTAACAGCACTTAGTCAACAGCTTAATGTAAACAATTTAACAAAAGATTCTTACAGAATTTACTATAGCACAGCAGTAAATCAGTAATAGGCCTAACTTACAGATCTAATGTACTTAAGAATCTAGGAGAGCAACATTCCTAGTACATTTGCTATAGCATATTCACACACACAGACCCAAAGGACTACATACAAGGTGTATACATTTGGAAAATTCCCTTTGAATTCAGCAGAGTACTCACATCAGATGCCTTTGCATCTTCTCAACAAGCAAAGGATTGAGTCTGGAGGAGTTGGTCCCCCAGGTATGGCAAACGTGAGAGTTGGCTGGCTCTGAGAGGTCACACTTGGGGAGATGCTGGTCACAGCCTGCTGCAGTCCAGCTGGGCTCAAAGGGTCTCACTTAGGAGTGCTCTTTATAGCATCACAAAAGAGTTGGCTTTAGTCATACTAATTTTCCATACTGGCCACAATCTGGGTCAGTAATTTTCTTTTAAAGTGTGGTAACAAAAATGTTGTTCCACTTGGGTTGTTATTCAGGCAAGAATAATCAGTTTTCAAGGCTGTTCGTTAAAAACAGCCTCACTAGAAAGCATAAGCTCCTGGGAGCAGTCAGTGTCTCTGACAAGCTGAAGTGGAGCTTAACCCAGGTGGTGTTTGTCAAGGCCAAGGCTTAATGAGTATTTCTGAAATCACAGTATGGCCCAAGGGTGGGGATGCACCACCACACCTGCCTAAAATAGCATGTGGATACATTAGTTAATGTTTGTATGATGCTAGTATTTATTTTGATGAGACTTACACAGTGATATATATTTATCGATGCAAGCATTTAAGAGGAAAGGGAGAGTTTGGATTCTCATGGCCACAGAGTACCCACACAATGCAATAACACATATCTCAGCTCCATAGAAAAGAATAAGATTGCAGCCACTAATGACAGTAATTAAAAATTTCTCTAAGAGCTGTCCAATCACCTCTTCATCTGAGCAAATTATAGTGTGTTATTGAAACCATTAGTGCAATAAAATGAAGCTAAAAAACATTTTGCATTAAAATAATCAGACATTGATTTATGATGTAAATTGTAAATCGGTAACCTATAACACATACTAATTGTTTTTCTCTCTTCTCTAAGGTGTGTTTCTTGAAAAGATCTGATCAAGCATATCTATTTGTTCAGATGTCACCCTCCAGTGGCTCACACTACTATATAAGACATAATAAGGCACATAATCAGGTAACCTGCTATTGATTGCAATCCAGAAAGGACACACTTGTTCTTACACAAAAGCAGGAGGATAGCTAGATCTCTACATGTTTGCTGGACATGATTTTTTATGGAGTACCTTTTTAATGTAAGTACTTCAACACTATGCTCTGATAGGCAGAATCAGATTTTGTAAAATAAATATAAGTTTAAATATTTAACATGTACAGTCAGTTTCTAGTAAGACCAACTGTACCAGCTCCATAAAATACCTCCACAATGCAATTAGTATCTTTTTTCTTTTTTCTCTCTCCAAGGAGAAATAGATTTTCTCCTTTTAATTTAACAGGTTTGTATCTCCTTGTGCTTTGCTTTGATTTTCTTGTTAGTAAAGGCTGGGTGCCAATGCATCCTGCATGTTGAACTGAAAGTGGTCATGTCTGATCCTCTCCAATACCGTGTTTCTTTGACACGGTTTCTTGACAAACTGGCAAGACCACAAAAAATGAAAGAATAAGACAAGAAAAACCAAAGGAATAATACAAATCAGTGTCAGAAAAAGTGCAGTTGAGACCACATCCATCAGCACACTGTGAGAATGGCTGAAATGTGGTCATTTTTGATAGAAACTGTAATGGCTATTCCAAATGTAAGTCATAGCAGATCATTTGGAGCCCAGAGCATTATGATGAACATTATGGGAGCATAATTACAATGCTCATTTGATTACCCTGTAGCCATTCCACAAAATGCATAGCAAAAAATGTCAATCGAAAGTAGCTGGTTTTGATATGCAGTAGCCACTTCTAAAAGCACAAGATCCCAGCCCTTCCATTGTCGGGCTTTGATTTTTATTTCCCTTTGAAAACACAAATTACATTTAGCGACACCATAAAGAAATCATTTACAAAATGTTCTGCAAATGTATAGCTGTGGGAAACAGAAGGCTGTCAGGAAATAACCAAAATACTTACTGTGGTCTGCTTTTTTGCCCTTTTATATAAGCTTTGCCACTGCCTTTTCTCAAGTGTTGATTTGCATTGCCTCTGCCAGCCTTCAGCAAGATGTGGTTGCTGGGAGAGGATGGGAGTGGGAGGAGAGGTGGTGGCATAACCTCCTCCCCAGGGATCTCTCTCCCCAGGGATCTCTCTCCCCAGGGATCTCTCTCAGAGCAGAGGAAGTGAGGGGGACAAATAGAAAACCTCCCTCAGGGCTCGCTAGTGCCTGCCAGAGGTCCCCAGGGCACATCTCAAGTTTTCAAGCCCTTGGGGTTTTTCGCAGCATGAGGGAAATGCCCTCTCTGCTGCAGGGAGCCCTCACCTTGCTTGTTAAGGCAGGAAAAGGAATGTCCATGTTGAGCCCCAAGTGCACTAAGCCACTGCATTGTACCCAGCACAGTGTGCGTGTCTCCAGCCGCCAGCAGATCCAGAGAGCCCAGGAGGTGTCCGGGCAGGGGCTGCGGTTGTGGGGAGCTGGTGGTGCTGCAGTGGGAGCTGAGGGAGGGCTGCACGCTGTACCCCCAGCTCGCCCATCACAGGAGGCCACTGTCTGCCGGCGCCATTCCTCTGTCCTCTGAGTTCTTCAGCTCAAATGCCCTGTTTTCACATTCGCTCAAACCTGATCTTGGCAGACCCTTATTAGTGTTATTGCCTTAATAGACTTCTCCTCTCTAACCTCTAAATTTTTGCAACAAACTGGCTGAAACTACTAAGCGTGGCAATTCATTAGATAAGAATATTATGTAAAAAAAATTCTTCTATGGTGGACACATATGCAGAAAATAATTCTGTCAGATGTAATTTTCAGAGGTAGCACAGCTATTTGATTCCATTTAGTGACACGAGATGCCAGGAGGTCTCTCAGTTTGGGGTTTTTCCAGTTACATAAGTCACTGCCCGTCTTTCCCAGCCTAAAGTAATAATAATAATTATTATTATTATTACTATGTCAAAGTGCATTCTCTAGCACAATCAAAAAATCAATTGCATATATTTGCTGTACAGTCCAATGTTCTTGGCAGCAAGTCTACAAGTTGTAGGAAGTCTTAAAATACATGGGGTTTGATCCTGAGCAGCATCAGCTGAGCTAGAGAGCAGGACAAAGGTAGAAGGGTGCCATGGCTGGGGGCTGTTGCTCTTAGTGGAGCAACTTCTAATCCTTAAATCAGCTCAGTAAGTTGCCAGATTCTGGTCAGCATGCTGTCATACATGGCCAACTGCTAGAAAATAATCTGTGGGAGCAGATAAGATAGAGCAAAACTGCAGTAGTCAGTTTTTTCTTCAAAAAGTAAACCAGGTCCAAAATCTCCCATCCCCATGTCACAGCAGGAAAGCAGGTTCTCATGGAGCATTGGCTCAGTCATGGCAGAGCTGGGGGGAGGCACAAGTGGGCACTCTCCCCTTCCAGCTGAACAGGGACTTGCCCTGCCTGTGTTTGCAGGCCTGGGCAATGTTTTTACTCCAGGCAGGCTCACATTCATGTGTTGCCCTACTCAAGAGCAGGGTTTCACAGGATCTTGAATTGCCAGCTGGATCACAGCACAGCAGTACATCTCTGACCTGCCAGACACAGGCAACAAGCACCTGGAAAGTGCAGCACCACACAAAGCTGTTGGTCTGGCTGTCACTCCCTCTATGGAGCAGGTCCCCAGGACACTCCTCTCTTACAGCCAGTCCTGATGGCAGTGGCAGGTACCCCAGTGCTGCTGGGGAAAGCTGTGGTCTTAGGAAGCCAATATACAACAGAGTCAGACCCAACTCTGGGCCACTGAGCTGAAGAAGAATGATTGCTACCCTCAGTGGTGACTGCTCTCCATCCTCCTGTCCTCCTGTTGTTCTTTCCTTTTTTCTTTTTTTTTTTTTTAAGCCATTCTTAGGTATAAGGGAAAGAAAAAAAAAATTAAAAAAATATAGAATTGAACCACATGCCTTGTTGGCAGAAAAAGAAGTCTTTTTGCTCATGCTATGAAGTCATCAGCTGTGGATGTAAAGCCTGTAAAATTTCAGAAAACCAAGGACCATGATGCTGAGGTTAACCAGCTTTTCCTCTCTGAACTAAGCACTGCTTCCTCCCTCACAACCCACCGGCAGGGTCAAGAACCAATTGCTGGGAAGAGATGCTGCTGTTCACCCTGAAACTTTCCTGCTGATGTCTGGCATCCAGAGAGTGGGGCAGCTGTTGTGCTTCCCACAAGATCCAGAGTAAAATGCTGCTGAATGAACGTAAAGACTCTGTGTAAGCTCTGACAGCAAATCTCACATTAAAAAAAAAAAAAAAAAAAAAAAAAAAAGGAAAAGAAAATTTGCATCTGATTTTGTAAACATTCTTTCAATTGGATGCAAATACTCACTTTGGACATCCAGTTCTGAATCTGCTTTCATGAGTTCTTTGCTATTTTTCATCATCCATTCCAGCAGGCATCTCAGAGCTTTCTTCTTATAGTTCAGAGCATTTTAAACCCTGGAAGAGGAAAATGCAGGTACCTTTTGGGGATTAAGAAAACATCAGCATCCAAGCATGGAGATATGGAGCCCAGGAGAAAGAAAAGCCAAGAAACCAAGGGGCAGCTCTACAGGAGTGGTATTTTATGCCACTTGCAGAGTCAGCCATGGAGGGAGCTGCAGCACTGCCAAGTGTGTGGATGGGGGGCAGTGTGTCCAGCTCCTGGCATACAAATCTAGACATACTGGTACTTAAATATGGTTGCCTTTAACAGACTTGTAAGAAAACCCTAAGGGAACATCACATGGCTCCTTTCCAAAGAGCATTTCCTGAGGTGTAGTTGCCCAAGACAGTCTGATTTTACATATTGCTGTGCATGGTCTTCTAGCTGCATGTTAGTAAAACATGACAAAAAAGGGCTTAGCTTTGTAAAATACTGGGGGGGGTGTATGAAAATGTAAGCACATTTTTTTTGTAATGAATTTTCACCAAGATAGGGACTAGCCACATTAAAAGTGATAAAAACAAGACGGAAAACTAAATCTTGTTAATTTTTTTTTTTTTTACAAGTTCACTCACTGTTGCTTTAACCAGCAATGCTGGTACAGCAAAAGGATTTCTAATCAGTCACTAATGCATGATTGTTTAATTTTAATGGGCATGATCAATACCATCCGCTCCTTCTTTAAATGCTAATGAACACTTTAATACAACAGATGTGGACAAACAGTACATTGCAGATTAAAATTAGGCACAGCATTAAATAGCTTACAAACAGCAGAGGAATCCTGCTGGACATCTTGACAAACAACCACAGACAGCTGATAAATCTTGAATTGCCACCACCAGCCCACAGTGTCTCAGGCTTGTACAGCTATACTACCATCCTGATCGCCTCAGAAGAGAAAGCTGCCTTTCCAAACTCTTGCAATTTCTTTCTTAGGATTTGTGGAGGCCCAACTGTGATTCCTGAGATGCATATCCAAATTTTAATAACGCAAGAATATTTCTAGCAACTACTCTCAGGTGCAGTTATTATTAGTTGATACCTTCCAGCCCATTTTGGTCATGGCAAGAAATGTCAGGGAAGGATCCCCAACCTAGACAAAATCCCAGTCCCCTGCTAAGTTGTGACAGAGAAACATCCAGTGCTAGATTGTCCATGTCCCCCAAATTAGTTGTCAGGCTTGGTAAACCAGGGCCAGAAGCTGGGGTACTAACTAGCTTTCAGCCACTTTGAAGCCACAAGAAAATGGCAAACTTTGTTGCCACAGGGCATCACATGCAGCTGAATTCACTTCAAGGTAAAGCTTCTATTTTTTCTGCTCTTAACTGTTGTCAGAGGAAAAGGAACTTGAGTGACAGAGATCCAGTTTCTGACACCTGGTGTCATTTGTGCCTTGCTCCATTGGTTTTGGTGGACCCTGTCCTGAGTTCATGAAATGTGAGTCCCAGTTCACTGGCAGGTATTGGAAACTCACCCCGGGGCTCAGCCCTTACTGGGAGTGGTGACAATCAAAGGAGAATTGCATGTACCCACAGGAGCAGCCTTTGTGTGGAGCAGGGAATTTACATGTCCTTTAGAACATCCAGTGACAGGGCTATGGTGACACCCCCTCACCCTGAGCAGGTGAGATGCCAGCAGCCCTGCCAGCATCACTCACAATGGTGTGCCAGCAAGTACCACCTGGGATGGCTGGTGTGCAGCACCCTGTGCAAAGGCATCTCTAATTTAGAGTTCCTTGGCTTTCAGAGGGTACCATGCATTGCTTTGGGTTCAGCTTCCTTTATCTGAGTCTTCCTTTTTTTCTCTCTTGCATCTTGTGAAACCCAAACTTTTTTTTCTCCTTTTTAATTGTGTGAAATCAACTTGGAGTGAAAAGGCCACGAAGAAACTTTCTGACGCCAACTGAGTCTAAGCTGTGTCTTTGTTCTCAGCAGAGCTAAAGACCACATTAATCAGAAACTTTGCTGACCTTGTCTTTACTACCTGAATACTGAAAGACAAAAGTGACACAGTCTGGCCACATTTAAAAATTCAATTAAAAAATACCAGCTGCACAGGGATAAATATTATCATAGACCTCAGTGGAGCTAGTTGTAACTATGATAAAGGCAATGCCTTCTTCTCACTCTATTTTAATTTTTTTCCCAAAAAAGAATAAAGCCTAGTTTTTGATTCTTCTGATTAAGGCAACTGTGTACGTGACAGAGTGTGCTCAGTGATGTTGGGTAGCTAATGTTGGGGCTTTTAATAAGGAACAAAGTATGAAATTCCTGACAAGGGATGGCAAGCTGAAAGTGGAGAAGTGAAGCTACTGAAGTGGACCTGAAGAAAAATGTCCTTGTGTCCCTTTTTTTTCAGACTATGCTGGTCTGATAAAAATACTACCTCTTCCTAGAGCCCTGGCAGAAGCAGACTAGACCAGGGGTGGGAAGACCCTGCTGAGAGCTGGACTCAGCATAGGTAACAGCACAACTCTCCTAAGGATGAAACAGAGAGCCTTTCATTGTGGCACCTGGCTGTGCCTTATGGATTTTATTTTTGAAATATTAAGCAAGTGAGTGGATATCCAGTCAGCTGAGAACACAAGCAGCCAAACGGAGGAGAGAAAACCGAATTAAATGTCTTGGTGCTGACAGTGACAAGGAGAGGTGGCAGCTCTCCCCGCTGGCAGGCCCCAGCCAGGTGAGTACCGGTTTCAGTGCAGCAAATTAAATAGGAGCGGGTGTATCTTCTCTAGGCAGAACGTTCAGTTAAATAAAGGGCCAAATTCCTCTCAGAACATCCTCCGGCCCCGCCAGCTCCCCCTGGCTCTCTCCTTGCCCGGCTTGCCGGCGGCCTGCCTGTGCGGTTTCCTTGCGTGCTGCACCTTTATCCAGCCGCCCTCGCTGGGCCTGCTCTCCCCTTCGGCCCGCCTGGGCTCGCTGTCCGCCTGCGGGGGCATGCCGGGGATGGGCCTGGCCTGCGGGGGGGCGCGGGGGGACCTGCGGTGCTGGGAACCCGGGGGGGCCGCTGGCAGAGGAGTCCTGCTGGGTCTCCCCGAGTGCCGAGGGGGCCCCGGGGAGCTGGTCCCGCTGCGCCGCCCGTCCGAGGAGCTGCGGGACGGGGCGCTGTGAGAGGCGCCTCTGCCTCGGCCGGCAGGCCTGTCCCTCTCTGAGGGCGTGTCAGAGGCCGTGCTGGAGGCGCTGCTGCCTTTTGAGTTCAAGTGCAGGCTCGAAAGGTTTCTCATCAAACTGTGTGAGAGGGGAGAGGAGTTCCTCGAGTGGCTGATGGAGGTGAGCTGGTGAACGGGAGCGCGCGTCCTCCTGACGGCGGCGGCGTAGGAGTCCTGGGGCCGGAGGTAGGGCAGGTACTGCGAGACGGTGGTGGGGCTGTGCGGGTGCCCGTGCTGCAGGGAAATGGCTTTGGCTATCTGGTGCATGCGCAGGGTCTCCATCCACTGACTGTCAGTGCCTGGCAAGGAAATGGGAACACAGTCAGCTCTCTGAATAAACCGCTCTCAGGTTTACCGAAGGTGTGAGGTACCAGGGTTTCTCTCGGACTCGGAAGAACATCAAGCCACCCTTCCCCTCCCAGCCTTGCAGCAAATAATCCTAGATCTGAGTTATTTTCAATGTTACAGTTGAACATAATGTTGGGCTTTTAAAATAGCAAGTGATACAAATATTTCTGATGCCACTGCAGACTATGGAGCTTAGACTAGAAGACAGTTACAGAGCCATCCACTTGGCCCTTCGGGTGGGTTCCCACTCCCAAGTGCCTCCTGCTCTTTTGAACCCAACCTGGTTTTAAACATGCCCTGTGATGCTCTTGGCAACCTCAGCAGATTTCTCCACAGCTTTCATTACCAAAGAGTCTAGAGACCTCCAGAGCTGGCACCCCAGGTGTCAGAGGTCACCCCAAGGTACCAGTAGTGCTGCAGCATTGCATTCCAGCTGCATCTCTCCCATCTGGCACAGCCGTGCTGTTCACAGCCCAGCACCGAGAGGAAGCAGTGCAGAGCCAGTGCAAATCCCAGCTGCAGCAGCCACATTCACCTCCTCTGGCTCCAATTTATTTTCAAACTGCTACATACCATAAACACCAGAGCTACTTCAGTTGTTGTTGCTACAACAAATTCAGAATTCAATCCACTTTGCATCCAGCTTCACGCAGAAAACCAACTCTGTATGTGGAAAAGCCAGTGAGGCATTAGGTTCAGCCAGGCTGGCTCAGACAGTGTTTAACTGTGAGCAACTCAGGGTATTATAGTTCCCTCTACACCTACTGTCACAGCCCTGGGGTCATAACAAAAGTTGTAGCTTTCAGAGATCGCACTGAAGTGGTTTTGAAAGTCAGTCCTGTGGTTTCCATGAAAGCCTTTAGCAAATACAATAGCTGTAAATTTTCCATTTGAACTGCAAAGGCTGCCTGGTTTGCTACTTTGTGGGTAGAGCAGAGAACAGGAATTCCTCTTATCTGAGGCCACAGCTCTGGCCAAAGACCCATGGGGAGCAGCTAAAATAATTTTGTTCTGGAGAGATTTGAATGATTTGTCCTTAAAGATTGCTAATATCATTCCAACAGGAAAGCATAACCCTCACTGCCTCTCACTGGAACACTTCATTGACCATGGGGAGTTTTGTGGGAGCTGGATAGCAGCTCTGTCCTCATTAGGATTGCTCCTGTTAAAATGTAATGGATGATCTCTTCCACTCCTCTTTTCCCCAGACTTTGTTTGAATCCAAAGAGATTTAAATCACTTCAACTTATTGTCAAGTATGTCGGAACTATCTTCCCTGTCATAATGTGTGTGACACTGACACAGCAGATAGCTCCACCTGCACTTAGAGTTGAACCTTCTTTCACTGAAAGACAGATGGGAATTGCCTCCTCTGCTTCTTATCCTCCTTGAAAGTCATGGTTTCAAAAGGAACATGCATGCCAAAATGTACTTGCTAGACACTGTTGCCTCTGCCATTCCCCCATGCCCTCCTACCAAGGCTGTGGATATAAATCACAGACCTCATAAACCTGGAAACAGCAGGCTCAGGACTCAAGTTTGGGTCTTCAGTTGTTATCAACACTCAGGTGGCCATCACATGTGCTATGGGACCAGTGCTGATCTCCCTGAACAAGGGGCTCCCTTCAGACTGGTCAGTCCTCCTTGCTCCTTACAGCCAACAGCAGCTGCCAGCCCGGGATCCAGCTGCCCAGCAAGGATTTCCCAGTGTGCCCTGTGGGACTGCCTCTCATGGGCTTTGAGCCACCAACCCTGTACACTGTACATGCTCTCTGTGGTAGACCACAGAGGTAGTACCTTCACTGCTGGTTATCTTAGCCTGTTGGACAGGTATTACCCTTACCTTTGTGCTTGGATTTGGAGGTCTTTTAAACCTGGGATAGGTGGTCTGGTAAAGAAGACAGGCCAGAAGGTTTGCTAGAGCTGAGGCACAGCTTTCGTGCTGGCTGGTAACCCGCCTCCTTTGAACTGTGCCTGTTCAATTGGCTGCTGACAAAACATTAGTGCTTCCATGCAACTCCTCCAGTGTGCCAAAGGGACAGACAAGCTCTCCCACCACTCACTGAAAAAAAAGCAACCGTTTTGGCTTACAGCAGCTGAGCCAACCTGTGAAGACACACACCACACTTGGTATGGCTGCAGGGCTCATCACCCCAAAACCAGGGTAACCTCTATCTGCAAAGCTAATCTGGAGTAAAGACATACCTTTTAGGACACGCACTAGGTTTCATTTGCATTACAAAATGTAATTGTGTTGCAAATGTATCACAGTTGTTTAGGAATAAGCACACCCATGTTAGATGTGCCTGTGGTCCAAACCCAGCACCTCTCAATTCACAGGGCTATTCTTCTATAGTTGCCAGTAGTGTATAAAATTGAGAAATTCCTCCTCTGCTCACTGGTATCTTCCAGCTCCTGTACTGCCCCTCACATGTCCCAACCCAAACATTTCTTCACCCCTGCTGTGAACTCAAAGAGAAAACCAGCTTGGCTAACAAACACCTTTACAAAAACAACAGCAGATCTTAAAGGCAGAACTGTGCTAGAGTCAACTGAGACAAGTGTGAATCTGTCAGCAGCATATATTTATTAGGAAATGAAAACTGCATTGTAGAGCCCACTGCATTATTAAACTTATCTCACTGAACAAATCAGGCCCCAGAAGGCATAACAAACACCATTCCAGAAGTCAGACACTGATGACCCAAGGGCTGACTCAAATGGGCAAGCTGAGCTGTGGAAGAAAAATGCAGTGGGAAGACTTCTACAATTCCTCAGAGCAGAGCAGGATGTCAGGGGCATTTCTCTCTGCCAGGCTGGCAGTTTTGTACTTGTCAAAGCAGTGTATCATCCACAGGGAACTTTTTGCCACCCCACATGCAGCTTCTGAGGCCACAGCCTCAGTAGTGTGTCCCCCTGCAAAAGCACTGGCCAGAGCAAGAGCACCCATGCATCTTTAACAGGAGGTGCCCTTTATCCAAGCACAACATCTGTGCAAAGCTGTGTGCTGGGTGGCTAGGGGTGGGAGGGAAGAGCTGGCCAAAGCACTCCAGTTGAGTTTGAGCTTATCACCGTGGACTGCTTCCAGCCTGCTTCCTCTAGAAGCATACAGGAGGTCCTCTGGGAGCATACAGGAGCATACAGCTCCTCCTCTAGGAGCATTCAGGCATCTCTATCAGGGAGAAAGATTGATCTGATGGCCACCAATATAAGCAAGTTAATGAGAGACATCACGACTGGAGGCAGCCGGGCTGCAATGATCATGCATTGGTAGAGTTTGCAGTCCTGAGAGACATGGCTCAGGTAACTTTCAGCTCATGAATTTTAGGAAAACAGACTTCCAGCTCCTCAAGGACATTGTCAATAGGATCCCCTGGGGACAAGGGAGTGTAATGGAGCTGACAGATCTTTAAAGAAGTCTTCCATAGAGTGCAAGAGCTCTGCAGGAGCAAGAAATTGGGCAAAGAAGACAAGAGACTGCTGTGTCTGAGTAGGGAACTGATGGGCAAAGTAAGGGGAAAGAAGCAAATGCATGGGAAGTGGAAACCAGGACAGGTAGCCTGGGAAGAATATAGACATGGAGTTTGGTTGTATAGGGATGCAGTGAGGAAGGGCAAAACAAAGCTGGAACTGAACCTGGCAAAGAATAACAAAAAGAGTTTCAGCTATGTTAACAAAATAAGAAATTCAAAGAAGGTGTACCCCCCTGATAAACAGCACTGGAAAACTGGCAACAATAGATGTGGAGAAGACTTTGTCTCAGTCTTCAATGTCAGCCTCTTTTCCCACATCTATTGAGTCAATGGACAGCAGGATGAGGACTGGGGGAGCAAAATGCTTCCTGATCTTAACATCTGTGGACAAAGGAAGAGCTATAGATGTCATTTATCTGGACTTCTGTAAAACCTTTAACATGATCCCCCCCCAACACCTTTCTTTCTGCTCTGGACAGAGATGGATTTGATGGGTAGACTGTTGGGTGGATCAGGGATTGGTTGAATGGTTGCATCCAGAGGTCAATGGCTCAGAGTCCTGGTGTTCATCAGTGACAAGTGGTGTCCCTCAGGGGTCCATACTGGGACCTGTGTTATTTATTGTCTTCATCACTGACATACAGAGGGATGGAGTGCACCCTCAGCACATCTGCAGGTGACACCAAGCTGAGTGGGGTGGTTGATGTGCATTGACTTTCTGCTGTTCTCCTCATATATACCCTGCCCATGTCAGCAATAAAGTTCACATGTGTTGACTTACCTGAGTCAGATCTGCTCCGCGAATTCCCCTCTGAATTGGGGAGCGAGGTCTGTATCAAGAGCTGCACTGCCTCAACCTCGTCCTGTGCTTTCACCTTGCTCCAGCAGATTGCTTGGATGTGCCTCGTGCTTTTGGGAGCTCTAACATCACTCTGCTCAGGAGGGACACAACAAACATTAGGATGTAACAACACACAATACAGAGCACACTAAGCTCCCCTATGAGGGAACTTCCACTGGTGCCTGCAGCAGTTGTTTCAATATAGAGCCTGCTTTGCAAAACCACTTAGCTAGTTCTCAAATATTTTTAGACTCCAGATAATTTTTGCTGGTACTTATGATTATGCTAAAAATGTGGTAGTGAATAACTGCTTCAATTCTTGTACCCTGTGGAGGAACGATCTGAAGGCCTTCCTCTACAAACACAAAAATACATTTTACTAGTTCTATTAATGAATGTCAAATGTGCATTGCTTTCTGCTAAAAGAAGTAAGACTAAGCAGGTATTTTTGCAGGGGGAACAAAATTTTTCTGGAGTTCCTTCAATTTGCTGTTAAGGACCTATGACTCCTGTGAGAAACTTCAGCCTGAAAGAAAACTACGTATTCACTTTTGAGACAAGCAAGCAAGGTCCAGGATTTCCCCATCACTGCCTGAATGTTTCTGCAGGACAAAGCTGGAATCTCATTTATTAACCTTTTTCTGACAGACAGAGTTCATCTTTATAAAATCAGTATTGTAAGTAATTGCAAACTCTTTTTATAAAACTAATTTCTATCACATCAAATTGTATTCTGGGTTTTATTTTATCTTACTCTTGATTTCTCATTTTCGTTCTTCTCCTGTTGCTTCTCTGCTCTCTTAATTAGCACATCATTCAAAGATAAAAACCAGCCTCTTTAAGTAATGCAAACAACACTGACCATTACACTTGAAGCAAAAGGAGCTTTCATCCTTGAGAAGAGCCATCCTAGGCAGCAGTCTGAGGCCATTGTATCTGTAAACTTAATTCAGCTTTTGCTCTGAAGTTTTTATTTTACAACTAATTACAGGCTGCTGAGAACTTGATTATAGGATATAACAAAGCCAGAGGATGTTATTTCCACACCTCCTGTGTAGGTTTTGTCTTGGATCAACTATTTTATTTGTTTCTTAGAGCTTACCTCATATGTAACAACACATTCTACAGACTGGTGCTCTTCTATGCCCACAATCCATTTCTCCATCACAAACGGTGGCTGGAAAAAACATGGTGGGAATTTTCTAAGGTGCTTTTCATCTCCCAACTTGTTTCTAAATCACCCAAAAGGGATTTACAACATTTGCCTCTTTTCATTCATTCCTATATTGTTAACATCAATACTTTTAATAAAATTTTATGAGACAAAGCAATATACTTTTGAAATATTTACTTCCTGGTTTACAAAAGGAAACTGAGAAAATATTTCCATATATAACACACAGCAGATGAGACAACATGGAATGTTTTTGAGGCGGGCATAAACCTTTTTCAATTTTGTGTGTGTACACTTTTGGTTCTGCTAGATTTACAGAAGAAAGCAAGAACAAATATCTAGAGATTCTCAGAGATATTCCTTGACAAATATAAAAATGTTGGAGTATGTGAAAAGTTAATGTTACTGTATCTAGTTGTTAGTTTATTTAACTTTACACCTTTTTTGAAGAAAAAATTGAAATGTCCAAGATTAAATTAGACAGAAAACTAATGATAATAATACCAATAGTCATAATAATAACAACAAAAAAAAAAACCCCACAAGTGTTGTTCCAGAAATCACTAACTATAAAAATAATACTAGCATGAATTAAATATTAGAATCTCTTTTGACAAATACACCTATATCACATTTTCCTTAAAGTCTTGACTGCTGACAATCTGCTTTTCCCTTTTTCCTTTAGAAAAAATGAACAAAAGCTTCCTCCTCCCTCCCCAGTTTTGCCCCAAAAATTCACAGTTAAAAGCACTCAAGAGTTTGGGTGTTTATACCAGTGCACATGAGAGCAGCATTCTAATTGGCAATCAAGCTGTATATTTTTTCAGTTAGAAATTTATTTTGTTAGCTATTATCAAGTGGAGCATATTAATAAAAACAAACAATTAAAATAATAGCTAACAAAATGCCCTCTGCATCAACAGAACTTCTGTTCCTTAGGGAAAATCAGTGTAAATGCCTACTAGTAAATATTTACAGGCAGGTTCTGACACAGGTTAAAATGCTCAGTGACAATGAATTGCAGATGTTTAGTGCTGTGCTGTCTGCAATGAGTTTCAGTCTTTGCAATCCACTGATGCATGAGAATTTTAGATCCAGGTAAAAGTTCTAAAACTATACTCCCCCCCCCCCAAAAAAAAAAAAAAAAATTAAAGAGAGAAAAAAATCCAACAAAACCCCCCCGACAAATCACATGAAGTTTCTGGAATATTTAAATTGGTTTCTTATCTTGAAAAATAAAGTAATTTTTGGAACATTATTTTCATTAAAAGGGGGAATAAATTCAGAGGATAAAACATGGAATTAAAACAAGAAAATATAAATTAGTTCCTTCTCTTATTTGTCTATTGTTAACATTATTGTCAGCTTAAAGGAGAACCAAAATACCTAGCTCCTATTTTGATGCAATTCTATTTAAAATGTGCATTTTATTTAAAAGCTGTCAAGAGATTGAGCTTCTGCAAGCACAAAAGTCGACTGCTGTGGTATTTTAATGTCTTTGTTTGAGATCTGTGAATTCGTGAAAGCTTTAAGGCTGTAAATACCTTTGTCATCTTTAAAATCTCTGCATCAGGTAGGTTAGTGTTGAATGTCACATCTTTTATGTAGGTTATTGCAATTTCATCCCCATCCATCTCCATGTACATTTTCCATTTACAATCCTATGAATAATAAAAAAAAAAAGAATGCTGGATTGTTAGAATACAAATAGGAAAAAAACCCCAACAACAAAGCCCAAAATGAAACAAAACTGAAAGCTGAAACAACCCAAAATCTAATCCTCAATATATGAAGGAAAAAAATAATCCAGTGAGAAAGTTGAGGAACATACGCATATTTTAGGATTTGCATGTTTGGAGTACAGTGTTGATAATGGAAAACCCTCAGTCTTCTTGTTCTCTCTTTTCTCAGCTCACCCTTCGAGGCAGCTGCCACTTTGACAGGTGTGGTGTCCCTGAATGGCCTCACCCGGACAGACAACCTGCTGGAGCACATGGCTTGGGAGCTCTGCACACCCCAGGGCAGTGGAGGGACAGGGCAGTGGTGGGAGCCATCACTTGGGGTCACAGTCAGTGCTGGCAGCCAGCCACAAGGACATCGTGAACCCAGGAATAAATGACCAAAGTCTGTGCAACACCTTCGAGACAATTGCTCAAATAATGGGCACAAGGATGAGCTTGTTATTACAGCTCCATTATTTCAGATACTAGAGCCCAGCGAGGCACTGAGCATCCTCAACTTCTGCTTGCCTCCAATTCCATTATTAATTATAAAGAAGCTCAGCTAAGAAAATAATCATAGTGAGTCTAATAAACCACAGCAATAACAGATATCCTTAAACAATGCCCTGAGCTGAACAGGGGGCCAACATCCCGCACTTTGCACAGGTGTGAGCCTGCAGAAAGTGACAGCTGGCAGCATCCTGCAGGACATCCCACATGGACTGAGTGCTGGAGCTGGGGTTCGTGTCTGTGATCAGGGAGGCTCCCACTGGGGACCAGAGACTGCCTCTCCATGGTGCAAACCAGCCAACATTTGCTGGTCTGCCTGGCAGGTGCTTCAGGGATGAGATACTGTGCAGTGCACTGAGCTCCTCCAAAAATCAGTCCCCTGAAGGACCACTCTGCCACTGAAGCAGTGTCTCCACCTCCATACAGGAAGGAGGGAATCTTCCCTTCACAAAGACAGGAGCTCCTCCAGACATGCTAGGGGTTCAGGGGTCTGTGTCTGCCACATGACACCTGTTAGGCAGGTGTGAGCTCTGCACATGCAGGAGGCAGTCTTCACCTTGGTTTTGCTCAGAAAATGCAAAAACTTGCAGTGGGGACACAGATGGACACTTAGGGCCATGGGCTTGGGTAAGCTGTTATTTGCATGGACAAACATATAGCAGCCTAAAAAGTATCTGTTTGCACAAGTGATTATCTGTGGTGTTTGCACATGCATCTCTCCTAAGTGTAATGTAGGAACTCAGTTTTCAGAAGGCTCAAAGCTCTGCATCATGCATTGAATTGACAATTCCAAATTAAAAGAAAAGTGAAATATCATTTTTCTGAACTGCAACAAGAAATTATGTTTATGACAGCAATTGGCCCTGTGTGTCCATCTGTCCCCTTTGAAAGCTTCCACATTTTACAAGCAGATGAGTGATGGGAACTGCAGTTCAGTGGTCAGGGCACCAACCAAGACTCAGCGGCACCAAGTTCAGTTTCCAGTTCTGCTATTGGCTTCCTGGCCAACCTGATCAGGTGCTGAAGTCACCCTGTGCCTCCATTTCCTAATCACAGACTGTATATCCTTGCACATCTCTTTTCTGTCCTGTTTTTCACATTTGTGAGCTGACCCAGGGTAATGCCTGTCCTGTCCCAGGCAGGCTCAGCACTGTGTGCCAGCCCTGACATTGGCTGAGGAGGGCACATGCTTTGAAACGGAACAGCAAAGCAAATTGTCTCTGCCTCCTTCTCATCTCTCAGACTGTGCTCCTCTCCCTGCCCAACGTTCTTGTTGCCAGACTTTCTTGCATGAGATTCATGCTACTGCATATCAAACCAGAAGTTAGAGACAAGACACTTGATGACATTTCTAAGTTTTACAAAAACACCTGAGCCAAGAAAAGAAAGAAATATGGTCATAAAGAACTATCTTCCAGTTAGTTCAGCTCATCTCCTGCTATCTCCGAGTAATACCAGTGCCAAGTACTTGAGAGCTAGAGCTGCTCCCATGCCCTCCTGACTCAGGATTTTGTGCTGTTCACTCACATTTCCCTGCAGACTAGATCTGACAAATATGATCTCATTTTAATAAACAAAACCAACCAGCTCTAGAGAAAAGCTGTGTAAATGCAGGGTCTGGCAGGGAGTGGGTACTGCCACTGGCCATCCCCTTGCCAGATGCACTGCACAGGCAGGATCCCTCTCCATGCAGTCACGGATCAAATTGCCCCACACAAGGGTGGATGCCTGAGGCTTGCACAAACACTGCCTTCCCCATCTCTGAACTGCGCCTTCAGAGAAACACACACTCTCCTGTCCCTCAAATCCCATCACCAAACCTTCAGTCCTCTTTGGAGCCCTCTCCAGCCACACTGTGCAGATACCAAGAGGGCAAGATACCACACTAGGATACCCACTCTGATCCCTCAAAAACACATGTCTTATTTTATTTGGAAAGGTTTGCATTTTGTTTTATCAGAAAATCATTACTGGAAAGGGGAAAGAGAGAACGAGAGAGAGAAGGAACAGATAAAGAGAGCAAGAGGCAAAAAAGGGAAGGGGATGTTAGAAGAAAGAAAAGAGAGAAAAGGAAGGAAGGAAGGAAGGAAGGAAGGAAGGAAGGAAGGAAGGAAGGAAGGAAGGAAGGAAGGAAGGAAGGAAGGAAGGAAGGAAGGAAATAGAAAAGGGAGTAGGTAGGTGATTTTAGAATCAAGGCACTTAGCAAGTATCTAAGATAAGTAGGTGGTTACTTGTCTTACAAACCTAGTAACTATTTTGTTCAACTACACAGTAAATAATGCAAGATTTATGTGCTGCAGAAAGAAAGGGACATATTTCCCTGTTTTCCAATGGAGTTCCAGGTTCTTATAACAGGATATGCTCATCCATTTAAACAAAAATTTGGCTAGAAAAACCAAGCATATGAATTTCAATTCTTTGATGAATCGTAGCCATATGAGTTCTTAGATCAAAACTACATTTAGTGCCAGGCATATGTGGGAAAATAATTTGGAAATGGCTTGTTCAAAGTGTCTGTTGATAAATATGCTTGCACAAGTCCTTCAGAGAGACTTCCCTGGACATCTTGTCATTCAAGCATTAAATACCTCCCAACATCTACCTGCTTGATTTTGATCTAAATAAAAATTTTCAGCTTTTTGTTTTAAAAAATTATTTTGTTTCAGAACTGAAATGTGCAACCTGCAGAACTTTGTGCGAAAACATTTCCAAATAACACTTTGACTAAGCCAATAAATCAACAACCTCTGAAAATTATTGTAGAAAAACAAATCACACATGTATTTGAGCTGCTTCTTCTCAGCTTTGAAACAGAAAGTAAGAACACTTTAAAAATTAAGTCTCCAGCTTACTGTGGTGACAATACTCCTTTAACCCCATATGCGTTTATGTCTGCAAAAAAAAACCTGAAAGGGAAATGAAAAAGATCAGGCACAAGCTCTAAACAGCAAACACATATCTTGCAACAACAGCTTAAAACCTTTGCTAGGGAGGCACTTCATTTTTCAAGGGGGCCCAAATCAAGGATTCATTTTAAAATCAGTGGTTGCAGTAAACTTTTTTGGTTTTTTAGAGATTGAAATAAAAATGGAAATGACATTGTAGCAGATAACCAGATATTAGAAGAAAACTAAGATGTAGCACAAGATGAAACAAATAAGAAAAAAATGTTGGCCATGCTGATACTAAAAGTAGTAGCATGTTGATGATTTAGGTCCCCAGAAGCTTCTTTACATTCTTAGCTATTATCTATCTCAGCTGCTGAAACCTGCTGTTTTAAAGGCATTAGAGTTGAACATCTAGTGACAGCACTTGGGTTATTTATCATTATGTATCACCCTGCTACACTATATTTTATTATACTGGATTTAAAGGAAGATAACACAATTATGGTTAATTTGCTTCGCTTCTTTATATGTATAGTGTCATGACCCACCACAGCTTTGTCCCATGAGATATTTTTAACCAAAAAGAAATCCACAAGAAACTCTCCCTAAAAATTCCATTAATAACCTCTTGTAGCATGTATAGGTTGCAGGGTCTGGAACTAAGAATGTTTTAATCTCTTCAGCAAAACAATGTCTCATAATGATGTACAGGACTATTGCTGCACTGATGAAGAATCATACATAATTCAGCACCTTTCACTTGGCACCACTGTGATATCCTCATTAGCAGTGGCTCACAGTGGCTGTCAGATGGTGTCCATGCGAATGCAGGCATTATATTGTCTTTGAGATGTGCAGCTGCTTCCATGACACTGCCAGTATATAAAAACATGACGCCAGTTTGTTTTATTTAGTGCTAAACCTTCCAGTTTGTAAAAACAAGGCTGACACAGAGCCTGACATGAGGCAGTGAAAATAATTAGCTCTCATTTTCTCAGCCTCCTATTTCCTTCTCCCCGCTGTGTTCTCTTTCCACTAAACCACCACATGTCAGTCGAAATGGGAGGCAATTAGTGGGCTCATTTCAGTCCCCACAACTGTGCTGAAAAGAAAGTATTTATGATGGCACAATGAACAGCTGAAAGATTAAATAACATTTGCCTTTTGAAAAGAAAATGACTTCTAGCTAAATGGGCAATTTTTGATTATTCTCAAACAAGCTTAGAGTAGTTGGTTTTTAAAATACAAGAAAGGAAAATGAGTCATTTTTAGGTGAAAGAATCAAATAAAACTTGACACAGTAATGCAAATAACTGATGTTTTATTGCAAAATATGTAAATGTGTTATACCCTTAACAATGGCTGGTGTCTCAGGTCAGGGCAGGCTGCTGCCAGCCAGGCTCCAGCAAGAGAAGGTGGCTCCACCGCTGGTTTTGTTTCAGCTGTGCAGGCAGAAAAAAAGAGGGGCGGAGGGGAGGCCTTGCGAGAGAGATGGTCTTAAAATGTACAGAAACAAAGCAAGCAGAAGATATATTTATGTTATCATTTGCCTGGGTGCCTCCTCTGAGCCAGAGCCCTTACTCCTCTGCAAGGCAACAGGCACTGACTGGCTGCAGCTTCGCCTGGAGAAGCAAGAGGCCCCTTAACACCTACACAGACCAGCAGCAGTACTAAAAATATCTGTCCCCTGACAGCTCTTCTTTAACATCCAGTGCTGTGGAGCTCTGTGCACAACACAGTGGCACAGAATGGTAAATACCAGGCACTGCTATGTGTGTCCTGAGAACAGGGACTTGCAGCAGGCAAGGCAAGAGCTCAGTGATACCCCAGCATTTACCAAAAGCTGCCCTTGCCATGTGATCAGAAGCAAATAGGGGTGTTCCAGTCTCAAGCATCATCCACATGAGCAGTCTGCTTGCAACAGTGGGATGGTAAAGGTGGAAGCATGAAAAACAAGTCCCTTCCCTGAGGGCTGCATGGGTGTCCTCCTGTACTGGCCTCCAGTGGCACTTCCTGAGGACCACTCGTGGGGACAACGTGCTGAAGCCTTGTGGACACCATGTCCCCACTGCAGCACATGGAGTGACTGCTCCCACTCTGGGACTTGCAGCTCTGCAGGACACTGGCTGGGGGAACAAGGGTGCTCAGGAGCTCAGGAAAGGCATGGCAGGGCCACTGTTCTGCTGGGAACAAAGGCTGCTCTTCCAGGCTTTTGTCTGTACAACACATGCCAAGCCTACAGGTCACTGGGAACCTGTCTGTCTTCTACAGACGTATCTGTGACTGAGGCTGTATATGAAACATAATGTGTGGAGGGCAGCAAGTTAATTCAGTGGCCAAAGTATAAAAATAAATCTTTAGATTTAGATTTAAGAGTCTAGAAAGTCAAGTGAACAAAACACCTACCTATGTCTTTTCAGGGCTATGAAATAATTTCTAATAGGAATCCTTGGCCTAGCACTGCCTACACAAGGATTTTTAAAGGTCTTGGCTTGAGTTCAACTTCAGTTCCACATGGATGCTACAGCTGGAGCAATCCCAGTGGAGATGATGGAGTTAACACCAGCTACACCTCATGCAAAAACAATACATGGTCCTGAAAAGGGTCTTTGGAAGAAAATACCAGGAGCTCAGATCACCTGCATTGATCCACCTTCTTGGCAGACTACATTATTCTGTTCTTAATGGTGGTGGAAATATTTTAATGTGGCTGTGGTTTTATTTTACGGCTTAGGTAATTTTTTGTGGGGGTTAAAATACCTGCAGAGCATGGAGAACATAAATGACTAAAAAACTGTAGAACTGAAATCTCAAATTTTATACCTTGGCTCTTGCTTTATTTTTAAGAAAGTAAGGAATTTATGAGCATTGATATGGTAGGAGGGTAGAGAGGAACAAGCAGCAGAAATGGTCTCAAGCAATTGTGAAACCACATTCCAGTTACACTTATTTCAGTCCTGTTTTTTCTTGTACTGCCTGTGTTTTGCCAGCCTGGGCTTCTCCATACAAAGAGATGGTCACAATGTTCCTTTAAAGTAGCCTTAATAGTATATTACCATTGCCACTACACATTTAAATAATAGCATTATAATACTTCTCAGTTCAGATATTCAAGGCTAGAAAACAGTTCACACAGTTAGCAGCTGGTTTTGAAGAGGCTCTGCTCCTTACCTTGTCAAATGGAGAGAGAGGTAGGTGGGGAAAAATAAGGTGAAATGGTGAGGCAACTTCAAGGCTTTGTGTTTGGATATAGGTCAAATTGTGCCACTCTCAGTAAAAAATGAAAACATTCAATGGCATAGTGAAATCTGCCCTTTTGAGGACCAAAACCAAAGAATGTATCAATAGAAGGCAAAAAAATCTGCAAGGCATCCTTCTCAAGGGGTTTGGTGATTCATCAGTGTGGAACCAACACAGCTCAGGCACCTTTCCCTGATTGGGAAATTTTAATGAGCCATCTAGGATGAGAAAGCCATTGAAAATTCCCCCTGCAGTCCTGCAAATCAGCTCAAGCCACTACTGCCAGGGTTTGTTGTTTTACCCTCCATCTTGGACTTAATTGGTGGTCCCCTGCCTTTTTTTTTAATTTGTGGGGAAAAGAAAAGTCTAAATCTATCACCATTCAGCTCATTGGGAATTGTGTACAGAAAGGTCATGAAAAGGCAGTGACTGGAAGTAACCACATAACTTGAACTACAAGAGTTGGAAAAGAAACCTCTAAAAACCAGGTTAGCTTTGCAGTGCTCACTCCTGATGCATTCAGAGAGCACAAAGGTCAACTGAGCTTTTATTGCCTCCAAAGATGCAGCTAAAAAAGGAAGGAAACTGTAATGAAATGACTGCATCTGTCAGCTGGTGGAAACCAACATAATCCCACTACAAGATGCAGTTTAAATTAGATAAAAAATATGGGGCTGGTAAAGCTGTTTACTGGGAAGTCAATGTTTCATTCAGCATACAGAAAAGGCTGAACATTCAAATGCTGTCTTGAAGCATATCCAGCAGGATTCTTGCTAAAAGGCACTGCCATTCCTAAGGCCCTTATGTTTCTGCCTGCTGATGAAGAAAGATGTGTCTGGCTGTGCTGATGGGGCACAGCAGTGCCCAGGAGAGGACTGTGCCCTGAGGAACCATCTTCACACCACAGATGGCACTCTGCTCTTAGCAGGCAAACACATCCAAATTAACCAGCACCCCTGAAATGGTTTCTGGGTCCTGGACCAGCTTCTCCAGCACTTTTATATCTGGTGGTACTGCTGTATGTCATGATGCAATCCACGGCTGCACCCACTCCACAGCTTTAGTTTGGACCAGGAGGATTTTGTCCTACATGTCCATCCTGTGCCATGCCTGGCCATAGCCACCTCCAGTGATATGGGTGGGCATCTTTCCAGGTGCAACTACACCAGAAGATGCACTACAGTAACTAAAGGGAACTCGACCCAGAAGGCCAGCACAGAGCCAGCCTGGTGTAAAACCTCCCAGCATGACCTGTTCTTACAGAGCCCTTTCTGCTGCACTGCACCACCTCTTAGCTGAGCCTAATAACCTCCCTTGCTGTACACAAGTCTAGCAGCCAACACATCATCCAGGGAACACATACCCTCAATGTGTAACCCAGATTTGAGCTTATTGCCTCTTTTCCCTCATGATTAAAACAGGAGAAATGCTTCTTAGCTAGGCAGCTGGTTATAAGGACTGATTAGGGTAAAGTTCCTTTGAGAAATTTATTTTTAAACTGATGTAGGCCAGCTTTTTAGCTATAAAGATGGTGGAAGGTATGATCCCAAGTGCTTCTGCTGACCCAGTTTTACAGGAACATGCACCACTCTTTTACAAAAATGGGACAATAAAAGAAGTTTAAACCCTTCAATCCTAGTTTTCACCCTTTTCCCAGTTCATTTTGGAACAAATTTACATGGCAGCAGTAGCTGGCTCAAAGCAGCCTCTAGGGGAGCCAGAAGATTGTATGCAGGGGTTTTCAAAGAAGCAAGCAAGCCACATTTCCTATACAGTATGTACCACACCAGTATTTGTTAATTTTATGTTTAATGCAAATTACTTGCTCATGTTGGCCCTACCATCCTACCCAAAACCTCAGACAATCTGCTCCTTCCAGCTGACTTTTTCAAACTGGCTCTGCTACAACATCTTTAAAGGCAGGTACAAATAAATGTGCAGATCTCAGACAGATGTTTCCAGCCCAGACATATTCAGGTGACAAATGGTGCATTCCTTGGCATGGCATCACTAAGCACATGGGGTGCTGCAGCAGGGCAGCTGACAAGGAAGGCATGCCTGGCATACAACCACAGCTTCAGCAGGATTGGCTTCCTTAGAAAGGGGCCCAACAGCACACAGAGCAGACAGGACCAATTAGGAGCTCACAGGGAAGGCAGGACCAAATAAAAAAGGTTGTCAGAAGCCTGCAGAGGTTATGTCAACACTACACAGGCCCACTGAACTAACTGCCCTCTCAGAACAATTCAGTTCTGTCCCATAGACTATGCATACAGTTTCATTTGCACACTTCGCTGTCATGGCTAAAACATCTACTCATCTTCAAACTTAAGGAGGCATTAATACAACATGAATTTCTCTCCAGTGCTCAGAGGTCTACTTGCTCCTTCTCTTGCTTTCCTGGGGGTGGTTGCCCAACTCCCTGCACTATGGCTCACAGCCCATATTGAAAATGGAAGGGAAATAGGAGCGTTTTAATGGACTTTTAGTTCCTTCAAGAGTTGCACATGGGAGAGAAAATGCACACCTATAAAAAAGCCGCTGTACAGCTGCATAAGCAACATGCATTCAAAAACACTGAGACAGTCTAAGTAATTCACATAGTGATAAAGAAGATTTTTATAGGAAAAAGAAGTACTCAGGATAAAAGAAGCAAACTAAAAAAGGAAATCTTCAGACCAAAAGCTTTTTCAAATTGATGAAATTATTTTAGTATGAGTACAAGTTCCTACTAAGTTCAAACCTAAATGCTTTCTCTGCAAGCACCACCAAGTACAGAAATCAAGAGACTTCTGCAAACAATATGCCCTGAAAGCAAAACAGCCAGATAACACAAGATGAAAGTCAGCCTCCCACAAGTTTAGGGTGGACACACAATGCAGATTTATCAAATACAAAAGGAAACAAATCCTGCTGTCACAACCCCTGACTCTAGCTCAGAAATGCTTTGCACACCATTTCCACATAGATGATTAATTCTAAAACCCTTGAACTCAGAGTCCATGGCAAGCTGGACAAAGCAAACAAAAAGCATGGGACAAACCTCACTCTTGAGAAAAAACAATGTGGTAGACATCCTTTGCTGGAACATCTGGAGTCATCAACGCTCCTGTTACACAGGGCGTAACGAGAGATCCTTGAACCAGCTCAGCTTGGAGCTGAGGTTTGATTAGGATGTGGCACGCTGGCAATGGCTGAAGCACAGCAGTTTTGTGCAATGTGCTGCAACTCACCCTCCCTCCTTCCCCAGCACCATGAGGGCACACAGTCTCCACCAGGACCATTCCCATCCTGCCCAGCCAGCAGCCATGCATACCACGTATTTTCCAAACTCCTCCTGGTTGTATAAAACAGTATCTCCTTTCTGGAGTCTGCCCACCCACATCAGGAATATGCCACTGCTCAGCTGCCAGGTTTTTTTTTTGTTTGTTTGTTTGTTTGTTTTTCCTTTTTTCTTTTTTTTTTAAATAAATGGATTACTATTTCACACCCATTGGGATAAAAGGAACAAAATGAAATCCCAAATTACAAAAATTACAATTAAAAAAATTGTTCACAAGGAAACAAAAGCTTTCAGCCAAAACTTGTTGTGCCACTCTATTCTTCCTTGCCTGTTCTGAGGGATAGTTCCTCATCACCAATGCAGCCCCATTTGCCACCTTGACATTCAGTCAGCACTTTCCAAAACAAGAGGATTCTCATGCCAATTTATCTTTTGTGTCCAGAAGATACGGGACCCTCTGGGTAGGGACTCATAAGCAAACCAACTGATCTAGCACTCCCAGCTTACCTTTGGACCATTTCCCGGCTTCAAGTGATAACCAAAAACAAGTTCAAGATTCACTACTTTCTCGATGCTTTCTTCAGCCCCACCTGCAGAATCCTGCCAAAAAAAACAGGCAAAGGTAAGAATTCACATCTACCACAACCTGCTGGGAGACAGGAGCACACCCTTTGGTGGTAGAAAATATTTGCTTTTCACGTGCTACAAGTCTGCCAGGCAGGTGAAATGAGACATCACACTCCAAGAGGGGCAAAGGCTTCTGCATGGGTTTAGGGCTGGTAGTGGATGGCAACCAGGAGATGCTGCACAATTTCTGCTCCTGGCTGAGCTGCTCTGGCATGGTGCAGTGTCCCTGTGAGCATTGTGGCAGCCTCTGCCATTGGAATTGCAGCTAGCACAGCAAGGCAGCAAGGCTCTGACTTTCATTTTTCCCTCCAGGGAACACAGTTTTGCTATATGCAAATTCACTTTAAGTGGATTTCACTCTATAGCTGTGCAATAACTTATGACTTCATAATTTCTTTTCATAAGCTACTTCAGGATTTGGGGTCTAGAATTCCTTGATTAGCTCACTGAATTAAATAAGGCAAATATCTGCTGTAGCAACACCAGGGTTCCCAAACACTCTCTCCCTTTTGCATGGGTCTTATTACTGATATCAGAAAACAAATTGGTTAACGTAAGGGTGACAAAACACTAAATCATCCTTCCCTCCTATAACGTTAGCAAAATGGGGAATGATGGGCTTAGTGTGGGCCAGGAGTCTGCTGTTCTTCAGTGGTGACCAGTTGGTGGCAGCAGTTTGGAGGAATGGCTCTTCAAAGTAGTTTCTGATTAATGACAGCAAACAAATTGCAACCGGTTGTTGTTTAATTTAATTCTACTGGCACCATGATAAAAACTTAGAACCTCCTTGAAAACAACTTCTATTATCCTATTATTTGTTCTGATATGACCCATTACTGCTGTTGACTCTCCACATTTATTACAACCCTCTGTAGGAACTGCAGCCTTACCCTCCCCTGGATGGGGGAAAAGTTGAGACATGAGAACAGTGAAATATTCACACCAGCACGAGAAGCACTTCTTATATCAACAGTGAGACTTGCCTTAATTAATGGTGGAAAATGAAATAGATTCAGGTAGTCATGGGTTAACTTCTCAATAGCAGTCTAGAAAAAAAAAAAAAAATCAGTAAAACCAGATGGGAGTTATTTAATATTTCATCCTGCAAATACCAGCATGAAAAACAGCACAACCCCAGGTGCCCTCTGTTTTCCACTGTGGATACATTAGGGCATGTGAGAAGAGTTTAAAATATAGACTTGTTCTGGAAACTGTTGTGGTAGATCGGCCCTGGTTTGTATTCAGAATCAGATCTACTTAATCAAAAAAAAGAGATGTTCGGGAGCTTGTTTTTGTTGTTTTTATTTATGCTCAAATCAACCCAGGAAGCTGGGATTTTTCATTTTGGACATTATTGACTTTATTAAGTTCCAATAATTTTCCCTGTAGGAAATGTAAATTAAATATAGCAGTAATGGTGTGTAGGCATGGAAAAAATGGCTGATGAGCAAAAGGGAAATAAATCTGTGTGACTTGCAAAGCTAAATTTGCAGGACTAGCAATTACAATACAAGTATCTCTTTACTATCAAATTGTTATCTAAAATGATTGAGACCCAACAGAATTATAGATGCTTCTTTTACAGAATCCCTTTTCCAAAGCTGACTGCCAGAAAACTGAACTCTCTCCTGTAGCTGCAGTACTAATACCATTACTGCTGTTGTGATCACATTTTCCAGACCATGATTTTCTTAACTCATTACAAACACTAGATATTTAAAACACTGTTTTAAAGAAAAGTTCTAAGAGCAAAGAAACCTGTCTGTCAATCAGCTTTAAAGCTGTCCAACTGAGTTTTGTTAGTCTAAATATGCTTTGCACTATAAATAACATGTGGAAGTTGAGAACCTGAGATTTCAGTTCATAACTGTTTTTGTATTGTTTCTCCTTTAGATAAAGAGAGTTCTCTCTGAAGATTCCCAAGCTTTTCTGCTGGGAGAATAGCCCTCCTAGGTGAATCTGGAGCAGCACTGTCATCCAGCTCACAAGAAAACTAAGAACTGCAGAGCAGTATAAAGATCACAGCACATTTTCATGTCTCATAAAATGCTCAGGTTGCTTTGAGTTCTAGATCCATATGAAGCTATAATTCTGTTTATCTTAGATACCAAGTATGTTCTCTATTTAGCTTTGTAACTTTTTTTGTTGGTAATACTATTGAAACCCCACAGACTTCATAATACACTATAACCTACTGCAACATTCAATATATGCTAATAATACCTTTAAATGGATGATGTGTCCTCTTGAAACAATTCCCATATCCTTTAAATCCTCTTCTTCTAGAAGAAGCAATTGCTTCCCAGTGATATGATGTTCCTTAAACAAGCTAGCATAGACACTCATTTCACCAGAAGTATCACCTTAAGATAAAATAAGTTATTCAGAAATCCACACAGCACTTTATTGGAGAGGGGAAAATGAACAAATGTATATTAGCTCATATATATGAATATGAAAGGACATATGAATAGCTTTTACCTTTTCTAGTAAGTTGTTGCATCCAGAAAAACTGCAAAAAAGAGGAATCAATCTTGAAGTTCAAATTATGAAAAATCTTGTATTACAGTTATTTGGAGTTCATAAGTAATCATCCTTTTTACAACAAAATTTAAAAATATTTCTCACTTTGGGATAAATAACTCGAAATTCACCAATGCAAGTGATTACTTCTATTTAGCTCTTCCAAACTGCCTTCCATTTTGCAGCCATCTTTCTCAGTTTGCTGTCGTGAAGAACTGAAATGACTGAAGCAGAAGCTGAGAAATGTCACATGCTAAAAGGGCTGAATTGAAGGACCCAGGACTTTTATGGTTTTTGCACTGGCTTTCCAGACAGTCCTCTGGTTAATGTCAGCCAAACAACCCCATGATCCACAACACAAAAAGGGAGTGCTTGATAGGACATTGAAATCATTTTGACACGTCACTATGCCAGAGATAAATCACTGATGTGTCTTGTTTAGCTTTTTTGACTGAGTAAAAAGGTATAAAGTACTCAATGCCATTATTTTATATGAAAGAGAGGTTCCACACCCCCTAAAAAGCCCTAAGCTTTTTTTCAGTCAATTGCCATCCATGTGGCACACAGTGAGATAAAACTTTTGAGATCATTTTGTCCTCTCCAGGGTCAGGTCATTGGGCACTTCCACATTCCTTAAATGAGGACCCAGGAATGCCCTCCTGGCTGCTGTCAGTTCCCAGCTCCCACTATTTTCTGGACACGTCAGTTCCCAGCTCCCACTATTTTCTGGACACTGGAGAATGTGCCTGTTCTATGAAGGTAACTCAAATCCTTAATTTACTCCTGGTCATTTTCAAGCCTTTTTGGGACACAAGTTTCACCAAACAAACAGCAGTAAAATCTCACCCAGTTGTTCTGATCCGGCCTTCCCTCCCACCATGCCCACTGTAATTTGTTACAGAGTTCCAACAGCAGGACTCTGGCCACATTAACACAGAATACTCACCACATCTTCTTCGGTCCAAGCACAAATATCAAAGGAGGGCAGCAACTGTGTGAGAGATACGAATTGAAAAGAAAACCATCTGACCATTTTTCTCCCCTCCACCCAAATTTTAGTCTGGTGGCTGATACTATTCTGTTCCTTTTTCTCTGCAAAGTGCAGGACTTAGGCTGCAGATTGTATTGATGTACTAAACCACTGGATTCACACTGATTGTGGGCTGGCTCCAACAGTGTGTTGGCAGTGTTAAATCGATCCTATCCCTCTCTGCAGATAAAATTACCAACAAAAACAACTTAGGAAGCAAAAGTAAGCCATCTGATGGCAAGGGACTCTATCTGCCTCTCCTCCTGGTTCTGACACTACAGGAAGGCTTTTGCTATGGTTTCTGCAATGAAAATAATGCTGGGATTATGACTCCCTCCCAAATGATGGATATTTTCTGCAAAAGGAAGGAAAACTTTCACTGGACAGCAGTGCAAACAGAATTTGGAGTCTGGCCACTGCAGACTTCTTCCCATCCATGTACAGACAAGTCTCTCTTGGTTTCTGCTACTGCTTTGTAACTACTCCTGTAAGGCTGGGGGAGTGCAGCACTTCCCAGCCTCCTCCTACACTTTGCTGGGATGCAAGGTGGTATTAGCTCTTCAAGCACTAAGAAACTACGGAGGAATGGCTGTATTAAACAAAATTCTGGGATGATTTGAAAACTGACAGAGGAGAAGATGTCACTGTAATAGTGATTGCCATTTTACTCATTCAAGTATATGGTATCCCAAGGGTCACCTTCTTGACACTTTTATCCAGCTTAAAGGGTTAGCATTACTTGTTGTAGATGTGTATTTGGACAGGCACTGTCTCCCAGAAGCTCAGTATCATGATGCAGTTGCAAACTCTTTTGATGTAGATTGCAGTGATTCATGAGAGACTCAGCTCAGTCACCCATGACCCCCACTGGCTTTGTCACCTGCTTCAGAGAGCCCTGCCACCCCCAGGTTCCCCAGACCTCACCCCCAAGCCAAGCATGTCCCCTGGGCAGGCCCTCACCCTGGCACCTCCAGCTGTACACTAACAGTGACCCACAGCCTGGGCAGAATGCTGAGGGGCACAAGCAGTGCTGGAGGCAACACTTAAGCACAAGGAAGGGCAAGTGGCAATCGTGAACACCCTCAGGAGGCCATGAGTTGTGCCTTTTCTAAGTACTTATAGTCAAACTGGCTGGTGCTGCAGCAGGAGCCCGGTATAATAATTTGTACAACTGAAAAATTTACTGCAGAAGTCCAATAATGCATTTTTAGATGTACAGTGGGTTTTTTCAGCTTTCTTCATGTTTAAATATAACCAGTGGCAGAATAGTTGTGTATTATTTAATTTTTTAAATGGGAGAATAAAGGAGAAATGTCACACAGTAATACAAAAAAGTGACTTAAACCAGCAGACAATAAGGAACCTCTTGGAACACCACCATTTTACACAGTGACACAAATGCATAAAATTTACTGTCAAAATGTTTATTGCAAAATAGAAGTTTGGAACAAAAGAGAAGCAAGGGAATAGTTCACACCAAAAGAAAGTTTATGACACCAATCAAGGAAATTGAATACATTTCTTTTTGTTTGTTTGCTTTGGTTTTACACTGGAAAATGGAATCCACAGTGTGAATCAAACAAGACATGGTATGTCAAGTGCAATAAAGAGGATAACTGACACTGCAAGATTTTACCACACAGAAGTGTAACATTGCATGTTCCACACAAATGATATATTCAGTTTACAGCACAAGAGTCTTGGCATAGGCATTGCGCTCAGCTTTGCTTTTTCAGAAGGGAAAACGAAGTTTTCTAACACTGTGAAAATATTTTCTGTTTGAATTCCATCAGTTCAAACCTAAAGTGTAAGTAGCATCGACTCCTACTATTCAGTACAAAACTTCTTCAGTAGTGCAAAAGCAAGAAATGCAGTGGACTATATCTGACTTTAAAAGGCATATGAGTATTTAGCACACAATATAAAATGTTAAAAGAAAGTTGTTGGTTCTACAGTTTTAAAATTAAACCTTCACACATCAGAAATCTCTGTGCAGATTTTACAGTGTACACTAAGTTGAAGCCTGGGGGAAACAGGAAAGGTCTTTCCTCCAGATTCCTACCAGTGCATTTTAAGGGCTGTGAAAGTTACTAAATGAACTTACTTTTTCTACTTGAACATTCTACCTAGGACTGTAGTTAAAACCTCTATTAAGTCAGAGGTCTTATTAAAAACCTGTAAAAGCTGCCTGATTACAGATAAAGGAAGTACAGCACTAAAGACACACAGTAACAATGCTCAATACTGAACAGCTATATGCACACTAAGATCTATTGCTACTGCTGAGAGCAATATCCATCATTACTGCATCAGATATTTAACTTAGAACAAACACTTTAAAACCCAGAAGGAAGGGGAATCAACATCTAAGAAAACCTCTGGAATGATAAGCAAATGACAAGCCATGAACATGACTGTGTGACAAGAGGCCACGGCAGGCCTCACCTCCAGAAAGCCCTTCCCATCCAGAGGGGACAAGCTCCACGTCAGGGGGTACACGATGGCTGGCAATGCAGCACACCTACACACCATACCTTAAGGCACTTGCTGCTCCAAGAAATTAGTAGTGTCATTGTCACAAAAATGAATAGATCAAAAGTTTTCCCGCATTAAGTCCCATTTCAATTTTTTTTTTTACCACTGCTGAACAATAAGAAAGGGGGTTGAACATCCTATCTTGGTCCCAGCTGACCATGCATCTTCAAGCAAGGCAAAAGTCAATCCTCCCCATTCTTCTCTGAGGCCATTTACCCACCTAAGTTTGCAGTACACCAGCCTGGTAAAAACATGAAGTTCAGGCCTGGTTCTTACCTTTCCCCTACACCAAATGAAGTGATATTATTTTACTGCAAATACCTTCAGGTTTTATGGAAGACAGAGGAAATTGGGAACCCAAAAGGCCTGGCAGGGCCTTGTGAGCGGAGAGGTGCACAAGGCACAGAAAGGCTTTTGGTGGTTTGTTCTGGCTTTGGCCCAGAGCAGCCAGAGAAATGCCTTCTGGGTTTGGTTAATGCTTTCGTAAGCTGACACACTATGTGGCTGGGGACTGTTGTGGAGATTTGTATAACCTGTGATGAGACAAGTAGAAGATGGACTGGGATACACTGCAGAGCAAGATCAGGTGTGGAAGATGAAATACCCTGACCTCCTCCAACCACCATACCTGCCCACCAGAGCCATTTTCAAAGCCTTTATCTAGTGAGAAGCATTTCAGAGGCAGAAAAAACACAGCTTGATTCTCACATATGATAACTGGCTTGTAAACTGGAGACACCTGGTGTGAAACTCATCACAGGAAGGTAAAAATGCAATTAATACCACTGCTTTTTTAGTAAGCACAACCAATACCTGAAGTATAACAATATCTCAACTGCATCAGAAGAGTTTGACATGTTATCACCTTATCTATAATTCAGAGGTCACCTTTGCTACTTTAAATGCACGGGGAAGTTTTAGAAGAGCTTAAATTTTCCCTTAATACAGTTTAATTTGCTTTGAGAAAGAACATGGGGAAAAAAGGTGAAGGGGAAAAAATCCATCTTGCTTCATTAAAAAATACTGAAGCAAGTAGATAGTGGAAATTACTACAAGCACGTTACCACATTCTTATGATATTTGCTGATAAAAGTTACACCCCTGGATAAGCACAAAACCTTGAAGACAGACTTAAATCATGTGATGTTGCAACTATGAAAACCTGTGTCATACTACTTAAAAACTATTTTTATTTCTATAAAGATTAAGGAGTGAATTTAAAAATTCAGTTAAAACACACACAAACATAAATGTGCATGAAGTACTCCAAGATTGTCAAACACCAAAAAAGTGCAAAATATCAATGCTAGGAACAGATTTTTTGGGGTTTTTGAATTCAAAATGTACTGAACCAAATTTTGTTTTCAGTTGTACAACCCTACACTGCTTATGTAGTACAGTAATTTATGCACAATGATACATCTTAAGACCTAAAGTGCCCATATCACATTACACAAATCCATCAAATTTTGCTGAGTGCAAAGTGGCAGTTACAAAAATAGTATCATTGCTGTGGATGTTAGCAGACGTAGACTTACAAAAACAGTACAAATCTACACTGGAAAAGGCTATTTGTTCTTATTTCCATTTCATTATTTGCCCTTCCAAGTCTCTTTTTCTCCCTAAAATTTTGGGATGCTTTGATGGACCTAAGAAGCCATCCCCAGTTGTGCCAAAGGAGTTTCTCCTTGGCATACTTTGAACATTTCCTGCATCATTTAAATGATAATCTCATCATGAGAAAAGCTTCCAGATACAACAGGGTTAAGTTCAAGTCAGTAGCTTTGCGAGTGTTTGGAAGAAGGTTAAATGACATCCTGCAGGAACTACCCATCTCCTGGGAGTGTAATTCTGTGCAAGCTGGATGGAGAAGGCCAGCTTGGAGTGCAGCATTTGTGCCTTGCAGGTGACCAGACCAGTGCTGACACTTAAGGATAAAATAATTCTTTCTCTCTAGAAAAAACTCCTTCAAAGAACTTTGTTTTGTTGAGTGAACAGGTAATGATTTCAGGCCTGCTGTTATCTAATGTATCCGTTTTTCTCTAAGCTATCCACAAAACACCATAATACGTAGGTTAGAGCTGTGTAACAGGCAAGCCTATAATTAAAGAAGCCACTCAAAAACAGAAGTTTTATAAAATAAACCCTTACAGTAATTGAATGGAATTTTGATGGCTTATTCCCACTACTGCTGAACTATATAGTAACATTTTTCTTTTGAAATGCTGCCCTTCTTCCTTGGCAAATATTTTACAATATCTTCCTTTCTAACCTGCATCTGTGTTCACACTGGTTTCCCTCCCTCCTTCTGCATCACCACTAAAGGGGTCATCAGGAGAAACATCCTCACTGCTCTCAACATAAGTGCCTGGCAGGCAATTATTGCAGCAGAATGTTACACACTGAGTTTTATGGTAAGCTGTAACAGCAGTGACAATAATAATACTTTAAAAGTAATGTAGCTGCAAAAAACAGTTATGCAGAGTCTAGTAAAAATTCCTGACATTACTGCCAGATTCTACTACAGAGAATTTCACATAAGCCACAGTAGTAGGGCCCAAGCTGAAATGTCACTGTGGCCTCTCTTTGTTCTGTGGTAAGGATGGCACATGCTGTTTAGCAGATACAACAGAATCAAAATTTACAAACACCGATTTTTGCTCTCAGGTACAAGAATAAGTCCATCAAAGTTAATGAGGCTTCATGGATTCACATCAACATAACTGAAAATTAGCTTCTAGATCACAATATCTGATAATAGATGCAGAGGTCTGATTGCAGTTTACTTTGCTAGAGTGAATTATATACACATGCACATACACGTGAGGGGGGAAAAAAAGAACATTTATACAAATCATCTACTAATAGGGATTATCTGGGTTCTGCTGCTATTCAGTTTTTAAATTGTGTATTTAGCTAACCCCGCTCTTCCCCCCCAAGCTTCTCTCTTCCTAGAAACCTATTTGTGACTTCTCACAATGCTGCCTTGAAAAAGGCTTTAAATTAGAAACACAGCAAACCCCTTCAGTACAACAGTAAGAAAGAATGGATGTGGAGAATAGCAAATCTGGAAGTAGAAGCATATGCATATGATTGACAATTGAAGGGATAAGGGAAATGACAAAAAAACACAAAAGAAAAATTTGAAGTACATTAATGGCATTAATGGCATTGAAGTTTCTCCCAGTGTTTCCAGATCTTAAATTTATCAAGCCATAGTTTCTGTAATCAGGCACTAAGAATTATAGATATAATCATAAAATAATAATAATCTCAATTAGTTTGGAAATTTTAGTTCCAAATTTAATCAAAGCAGAAATAAGTCAGCACAATCAAAACAAAAACAACATATCTTTCTACATACAAATATGCTCAGCCTGGTAAATATCTTTTTTGTTGTTTGTTTTTTTGTTCTTTTACAGGATTTAAACAGACCAAACTGACAGGATTCTTGTTCTAAAACTTTATTGTTTTGCTTTGCTAAAACGAATTCAGGGTTAATTCTACAACTTATTTCATTCACTGCTATCATCTGTGTCATCAAAATCATCATCATCATCATCGTCATCTGACCAGTCGAATTCACTGAAACCCAAAGCCATGTTGATTTTCTTTCCTTTTCTCATAGAGGTGGTTTTGGAAGAATTCTTTTTGGCTTGCATGTTTATCTGCATTCCAGATTGCAGGACAGATCCTGCTTGGTTCAGAGAGAAGATATCACCAAAGCCCGTCATCATCAAGGCCTTCAGACTTTGGTTCATGCCAGCTACCTCCCCGTTACTTGTTGCTGTGATCTGACATGACATCTCTGCACTGTTTGACTCCTCTGTTTTAGATTCAAAGTAAGACTCCTGAGACATTCTTGCAGCAAGAGGTAAGAAAAACTATTCAAAGAAGGAAAGGACAGAGCAAAAGTGAAAGTTAGAACCAATTTAAAAATCAAGGGAAAAGACACCACCAGATTAGTCAGCAATCAACGGAAAGCATACGATTAGTGAATCTAAACACGGAGGTCAAGTAAGAATTCATTAAAACAGATAGCATCCTTCTGGGGTCATTGTTCTTATACCAAAGTGCAAAATCACTGAGTGGCATGGCAAGAACCACAGGCAACAGAGCTTTCATAACAAAAGAAGGTTCAAACTCTTCAATCCTTCATTTTGTACAGCAAAAAACAGAATATGACATTTCTCAACCAGGTAGACTGGTTCCAAGGCAATTGGAGTCGCTCAATTCAACCTTTCAGGATTGAAGAATAAATCAGGTTAAGACCAGAGAACCCAAACAAGCTCTGCAATTTGATGGAGAAGTAGCAGCCCCTAAAATATCAGAAATGAAAGCAGCAGCAGACTGATTTTGAGTGTATGTTCAAAAGGAGAGAAAGGGTCACACTGCCACAACAGCCACAATCAGAAATGAGTCTCTCACCAATGCAAAGGACAGGAGAACTGGCCTCCAGCCTGCACCACCACCACCCCTTCAGAAGCCATCCCAAGGACAAGCAGGCAGGGGAAGAGGGGTGGTTTTGGTCAGCTTATCAGCTTCTTCAGGGGTGTTTTTTTTTTTTTTTTTTTTTTTTGTGGTTTCAAGAGACATCTGTCAATTGGTTGTACATCACATTAAATTCTTACTAATCTTCACCTACAAATAATGGCAATCTCCTGACCCAGCCTGTTTGTAGTAACAAATGAAATACGCCCTCTTCAGGTAAATGATTAATGTCTCTTCAGAGTGGCCAAGTTAGTAACCTCTGTGACATATTTGCCTGTACTTCACAGGGAATAAACTCAGGAGTTTCACCCTGAATTAAACTACCTACTTGCCTTGGGGTGTCAAACTGAGACACTACTAAAACAACAGAAAAGGAGCTGTGTGTGAACACCTGCACTAGGCTTTCTTTTCATAGCATTTGTAAGACTACCTACCCAAAATTCATTTTTAACCTAATCAGAAAACTGACTGAATCATCAATAGCAGTTGATCACAACAGGTTACAGGGGTGATTACGATGATGCCCTGGTATGTAACCCAAGAGGCTTCACAGCCAGGGTTGCTCAAAGAGTGGCCCCATCTTGGTAAAACCACTTACAATGACTAATTTTCTATCATTAAAAAAGACAGTATCTGTCTTCTGTTCCACTTGAGCTTTCCCTACTTACGTAGACGTACTATTTGCATTCTGGTTAAGTAAAGCTAAGAAACAAAAATAAAACTAAGAAGTTGGGATGATGGGGTGCCCTAAATACTTTTAATGCATCCTATAGCTATGTGATGAAAGAACCTGCAGCTAAGCTTCTGTACACCTGGCTGTACAAAAACCCCAGTTACACCATCAACAGCGTACTAGTTGGATCAAGGATCACTAAGAGCTCTTCCTGACAAAAAGAAGGAATCTTTTAAAGACAAGACCTAGTACACAGCACACAAGCTTCATTGCCGGATAGTTATAGTAACTTTAGATCCACAGAAGAGTATCCCCTGACATGCGGGAAGAATTCCATACAAAAATCAACAAAGCTGCAAATCAGCTTTCCACTAAAACACCTTTCTGGTCTGAGAGTGGGTAAGCTGTGAATGGCTCATTTTGCAAGTTTTAATCACTTTACTTCCTCCATATTTTGCCATCTCGTTATCTGGACAATTTAAAGAGTTTGTTGGGACAGGACATGCCTTTAGTGACACACTGCATAAGATGACTACCAGAAGAGACCCTTAGAAATGGCTGGGATCCACCTATCTCTCTAAATTCCATGGTTCTTAAATAACCACTTGCAGGTACAGGGCATCACAGGTGACACATGGATTTCATGCCTTGCTCACTGTCTTCCTCTAAATAAGATGTTCATCTTAGCTACACACACACCCTGGTAAAGTCAAATCTTCTTTCAAGAGAAGTCTCCCATTTCAGTGCAGCTATGGATATGTTCTACTCCACCAAAATGCTCCAGATTCCCTTGTGCAAGAGGCTCTTGGAGATCGGCACAAAGGAATTTGCAGAGATCAGACTTAAAGGTGTAAGATGCAGCAGAAATAGGGTCAAAACAAGAGCAGGGAGACATGCACAGAAGCATTTCTAAATATTGGCTTCATCCTTCCCTCATGCTGAAGTGAGTGAAGCTATCCTTACTCTTTGGAGCAGGAGCAGCCTGCCACTCAGTTACCTACCATGCAGGATGAAGCTTCTACCAACCCTACAACACTGGAGGATGAAGTGGCAGAGACAGCTTTGCTGTTCTACTGTCACTTGGTTTAAGTTTCTACTCCTGCATACCACTGCTGGCCTCTGGTCTTTGCTGCAGAGCCAAGTGAAGAGGTGACTGCAGAACACAGAGCAGGACAAGCACCAGCTAAGACACAAGGCCTGGTGTTGGCTAAGAACCAGGTTTATGCCTAGTGGGATCTCCAAGATGTGTCATAGCTCTGGGTGCCATACCTTTACTCCTGCTTTTATAGTCAAGGTAGTTTAAAGTCAAGCACTGCAGCTCCCTGTTGCAACCCTCCAGTCTGATGCTGCTGAGCAGACACTGCCTGAACTAATGGAGGGAGATAGATGCTTGACTCCCAAGGATTACAGCTTGCAAACAGAATGCCCAAAGATATTTTGCAAATTATTTACAGCTATGAATTTACAATATAGTTGTATGTGTAACCAGTGCTATGAAAAAAACCTGCTTGAACAAGCCCTTTTTTTACCAGTATGTTATTCTTTTTATATAAAAGGGCTTTTAAAAAAATATGTTCTGTGTAACAGTTAAGATGTATAGAAAAAACAAACCTATATTTCTCTATTAGAAGAAATTGAATTTAAATGCAACAGGAGAGTTGGGTTAATGCTATGCAGAAAGACAGTTCATGCTTAGCACAATAGGCCTTAGCACAATGCTTTATTCTTGCAGCAATGCCAGCTCTAAGTGAAAAGTACAAGTCATAAGCAAGTACAGCATAAAAAAACCCTAGGGCCTTGCTGGTGAAAAGGTTTGCTCATTAAGGCTGTGTCTCATGCTGTGCTCAGGATAGAGGATGGCCCACAGCTCAGTTACTGGAATCTTGCAAGTGTTAAAGCAGGCATACAGATATCTACTGAAAACATACAGAATCTGCACATAGGAAAACATTTATCCTCCGTGATTTCATTACTGCGTGTTTGCAGCTGGAACATAAATGCAACTTCATTTAAAGAACAGCAATAAGCTATGCCTTAAAAACAAGTCATATGTAAATGGAATCAAGGTTATAAGTAGGATAAAATTGAGCATAAGAAAAATCATATGCTACTGCAATCTCCATTTGGTATTTGTCTTAGCTAGTGCTTGAAAAACAAGTAGGTATCAGAGTATTTTTTTTAACAACTCTGTCGTAATATGTATCGCCATGCACTAAACCCTGTGGTCCTCCCTCTGCCAATCAGTGGTTGAAGAGCATAGTATTTCATTAAGAAATTCAAGATAATGCAAGGAAGGGTTTTTGTTCAATTTAATTCTACCAGCCAGTCAAAGTTATGTTAACTGTAATTATAAACAGAACCTTAAATTAATACTTCAAATTTTGACCCCCTTTTCATAGAATGGGAATTTGCTTCTTCTCAAAGAAAAAGAACAGAATTTTAAAAAATCTGCCTAAGTTTCGTGACATACTTCTGGAAGATACAAATGATTCTTACATTTAAGACCAAATCTTGCATCCTTATAAAGTCAACAACTTTCTAGTTGAAAAAAGAATTTATTGAATGTAAACAACTTTTAAAGATGAAAACTAAATAAATCAGTGGGACACTACTTAAAATGCCCATGTCACAATATGAACTATCAGTAATATGTGGTATCTAATGTATTAGGTGAAATTAAAAAAAAATATTGTTATCTGCAGTGATGCAATAAAATTGGCCCAAAGGAACAACTGAAAACAGGAGCACTAGTTTCCTTAGTATGTCTTGAGATTTACATAGACAAAGCTCCCAAATACTTCTGACACAAAATGAAAGGTTGAATTATTGTCTACTTACAGGAGTATTTGATTGCTCAGTTAACTTCTGCTCCCACATCTTCAAACGTCTCTCCCGTTCCTTTAGTTCCTGCTCTTTAAAGCTCAGATCACGCTCCAGTTTCTTTAGTCTCTCTAAGGTTGCCTCAATTTCACATCTGCACGGAGACAATTTGTTACGTCTTGTCTTTTCCTGACAGATATAAATTGTTCATAATTCCCACTTGAATGTTAATTAAATGTGAAAGGCTGAAAAGTACAATACTAACTCAAGCAGTTCATTTAATTACCAAATGCAAAGTCTTTCACAGCTTTAGGAACAAATGGTAATGTTTATACTTCAGAACAACCATAATACCTTCAGTTAAAGAAAAATAACATTTAAAAGAATAAAATACCATATAAAAACATTTTTAAAATGAAAATGCCTTCTTTCTCCCATCATCATGAAACATGATCTGATCCACAAAGAAACAGCATTAAGAACTGGTAATGGGACAAGCATTAACGACACAATACAGGCAGTTCAAGAAGCCCATTTGTCTGGGTTTATAACTTGACTATAAATGCTATTTGGACTTACACTCAAAATGCCCAGAAGCATTTTATGGGGGAATGTTTTCCCCACTTACCTTCTTGTTTCTTTAGGTGAAGATACAAGAACAAAAATACAAATTGTGATATGAGCCAGCCCTGCAAATGGTTACAAATACTTCTCAAGCTTCTCAAGGTTGGAACAATTGTGAAAAAGATTTGGTTTACTTTTCTCCCCTTCTCACCATACATGCAAAGTTATGAATAGTAGGAAGGGCAGGAAACGAAGGCACTACTCTAAGAAAGTTGCAGATATCATCTTTATTTGTTAAGGGAGGTACGTGCAGTGAAATCAAAGTAGTTTCCTTTGACATACTTTCTGATGGATGGTGTGTTTTTAAACACATGAACTGAACACGGTCTTGGAAAAGAGTTTAACAAGTTTTGCACTACACAAATACACAGAAGGTGAACAAGAATTGTGTCACCAGATTCAAACATATATTTTGCTTGTGTGATAACCAAAGAAAAATCTCCAATTAGTATCAGAGGTTGTACTTGCATTTAACATTTCTGTGCCTGTTTGGGAGATTGTGCACTGCCTGCTACCTATATCCTGACAGTTGTGGGAAGAGTCAATCACAGTGTTTTGTTTTTTTCCTTGAAAAAGTGAGGTCCTAAGAAGACAAGAGATCCTAAAGAGAGCTCCAAAGATAGCTATTTGGACTCTGCAAGGCCAGATATTCTGCTCAAACTTCCACATTATTTTTCTTGTGTTAACACACTGTGAACAAAATATGCTCCTTCTGATGTTTTCAAAAAGAAAGTAGAAGGACTAACAGAGTTAGCTGTCATTTCTACTTGGGGTGGAGAAAGAGAACTACTCGTTTCTGTAACTCTCCTGTCCTGGCATGGAATGATTAAACTCTTCTCCACTGTAAGAGTTCAGCCTCTCAATATGGGAAAATAGCATACCCAAAGAGCCTATTTAAGCAAATCAAATAATAGAAAAATTCCAAATTTTATAGATTTCTCATTTTGATAAGATATCTGTGTCAGAGAGTAATGCTTACAAAGTACAGTGAAAGGATTCAGAGCTAGAATAACCAGCAAATCCTACTGCAAACTTTACCACCATGCTTAATTCTACTGCAGAAATCAGCCACCTGGGGGCAAAAGCATTTATCACACTTGAGTCCTGCTGGGTGAGCTGTTCTATGTGGTGGCCAGAAAAAATACCCCTCATAATTATAATGCTTCAGATTTCAAGAAAAAATCTCTATCATATTTAGGCATGCATGGATTAAGACTGATCCCTATGCTGGGTAGAAAGTGGTCACACATCATAATAAAGAGACAACAAGGGAACAAACTAAACAGCACTGGACCGAAGGTCAGAAAGGGACTCTTCCCCAGACACCCATATCCCTCACAAACCCTTTCTGTCAGGTGCAACACTGTGCTATCTACTGTGGAAACTACAGAGCAATTTGAGGGCAGCTGCAAGCACTGCTTTTCTTAGTTTGTCTCTCATCATCGCTGCTACTTACACACAACTCTATAATTTTTTAAATATGTAAATTACATTCTCTTTTAAAATAATATTATACACTAGGGGAGTCCTGGTAACAATAGTTTTCTCTATGTCAAAAGTCTATTTTGTACTGTAATTATCTCTCTTCATTAGACAGAAACTTCTCTTATAATAAAAGGTCAGTCTGCAAAAACAGTAGCATTCTGAAAAATAATTCTGCTGCATAATGAAACTGTGTAATTAAAGAGAAAGCTACTGTACATTGCCCAGTTAATGAGTCTTACTCCATAAATGAAGGAGCTTGAAACATTATACATGGTAGGACATGTGGATTTGCTTGCTTCTGTAGTTATGCAGTGTGAGTTTACTATTTTTTCTATAATAATTTCATTCAGTGACACTGAAGAACAAATAGTGCATTACTAGAAACTATAATGATAAACATTCACAGATTAAAAGCAATGACTGGCATTTGTTTATATGTCTTGAATTGCTACTAAAACACTAATATAAGTATCACTAATAAACTATTTTAGACATTGAAGCAGCCACTCGTGAGGAGAGGATGGAAGGAGAAGATGCAGTTAGTATACATGACTAAATGCAGACAAATGTGATCTCCCACTGAATTGGAACATCATTACTTCTACAGTAATTTTTTCTGACTGTAATACAAGTGACTTGAGAAAGGGCTCCAAAAAGATCACAGGATATGAATTTGAACATAGGGCAGACCTATGCAACTCAGGCACAAGGCAGTGTCCCTATTCTATTAATCATAAAAATGTGCCAAACACATGTGGAACAGTTAGGAAAAATGACACTGAATTATTTTAAGCAAATACAGAGTGAGCAGATCAAAATGTGATATTAATATAAAAATCAGAACCAGAAAATGTCGCAAATAAGATTGCATTGTACAGATAAGTCAAAGTATCATTTGTTTTATCAACTCCAGCAGTCATGTATAGACTCAGCCCACTCTCAGTTTTCATGCCAGCCAGTCAGTCATACTGAAGACTCCAGTTATGTGCTGTTATAGCTACAATTTTGGTATGTCTATACAAAAAGAACCTCAGCTTGCCTTTTTTCAGGAGTGGGGAAAAATGCAATCCAGCTTGTCTGAGCTTTAATTTGCTTTAGTAAGTACCATATCCTTGTGAAAGTGCAGTATCTGGATCATTAATTCAGAGGTCCCTCAAAGGAACAAGCATAATTTTTGCTTTTCCCAAGCCCATCCTTCTCCAGGGCTCTGATATCCAGGCTTCATTAAAATTCCCTATTTTGTGGTAATACATCTCATTCTTTCCCTACTGCTGGTTCCACTATCTCTTTGCGAATCACTATGGGATAAAAAAAAACATGGTGGGGAAAAAAACCCCAAACAAACAATCATTAAAGCAAAGATTTTTCAACGCAGATGTTAAAACACATTAAACTTCTATGCAATTGTTTTTAATGACAAACTTAGTCTCTTTTAGTTTATCCTTTGGGATCCTTTTATGCACCTTCCATCTACTTCAGGTGGAAAATTTTTTTCACACGTTCTGTTTATTTGGCTAAACATTCATGAAAGCTTCCACACAGACGTGGCTTTTGCACCAGGGCAGGAAGCTGTCTCCAGAATTTGGACAGGAGAGCACCTCTCCAGCTTCCAAACAAGTGCCCACATGATTTGTGTTTTTTCTGAAGATCGTGTTTTCATTTCGGCTCAATTCAAAACTCATCTTTGCTTTCAGGCAAACCATGTCCCACCATGAATTTTTATTTTCTCTCTCATATTTTGTCTCCAAGTAATTTATTCTTCCAGAAAAAAATGCCACATTTATTTTTAACACAAGTCTCCATGGTAAGAAGTTTTTTCATTACCTGACAGTATCTAAGAGCTTTTTGTTGCTACATGGCTTTTCATTAACATCTTTTCAGACATTCATCTGAGAAATTTAGGTGTATCAAAATTTGCAAGAAATACTTGGGCCACTTGAGTCACACTTCAAGAAATAAACTCATTAAGTAAAACAATGTTTGTTACCAAATGTCAGCCAGTACAGCTTTTATTTTGCTATACTGGCAAGGTTTAAGTAGTTACTCACTTTTCCTAAAGGCATTTGAGTACTTGCTCATCTTTTAAATAAGTATTTTTATTATATAGGGATGTATAAGAAACGCCTCACTAGGGTGTACTTTTTTTCCCAACCCTCCTTGTTCTGCCTGCTCTCAAACCCGCAGTATGATGCTCAGAGTCTGCATAAACAACGGCGGCCATGAAGTTTGGGTACTTAAAACAACGCCATGGGTCCCACGCCTGAGTACGGGGCTGTGGGCAGGGCGGCACAGCGCCCGGCAGGGCCCGCAGGAGCGGGGCCGGGATGGGCCGGGATGAAGTGTGCAGGCCGGGATGGGCCGGGATGAAGTGTGCAGGCCGGGATGGGCCGGGATGAAGTGTGCAGGCCGGGATGGGCCGGGCAGGGCCGGGATGGAGTGTGCGGGCCGGGCAGGGCCGGGATGGGCCGGGATGAAGTGTGCGGGCCCGGCAGGGCCGGGATGAAGTGTACAGGCCGGGATGGGCCGGGATGAAGTGTGCGGGCCCGGCAGGGCCGGGATGAAGTGTACAGGCCGGGATGGGCCGGGATGAAGTGTGCGGGCCCGGCAGGGCCGGGATGAAGTGTACAGGCCGGGATGGGCCGGGATGAAGTGTGCGGGCCCGGCAGGGCCGGGATGAAGTGTACAGGCCGGGATGGGCCGGGATGAAGTGTGCGGGCCGGGCAGGGCCGGGCGCGCTGCGGGGCGGCCCCGCGGGGGCGGCGCGGGGGGCGCAGTGCGGCAGTGCCGCCAGCAGATGGCGCGCAGCCCCCGCCGCCCGGCCGAGCCGAGCCGGGGCGGGCCCGGGCCGGGCTATTTATACCCCGCCGTGTGACCGGGGGCGTCCCAGCCACAGCTCAGATTTTCCACTCGCCCCATTAAAAATCTACGTCTTGCCTTTCCTTGGAAGGCAGCGGAAGAAAAGCGGGATTGCCGGGGTTGACACAAACCCCGTTTCCATGGGTCCCCATCCTCCACCCCGTCCCGGTTCCTTCGATGCAGGGAATCTTTGGGTACTTCTGCTCCCTGCTTGTTTGGCATAGAGCCAACGCTTCTTAATATAGACCGAGGCACCATCGTCTGCACAAATCATCTCCCTGTGCAGATCTGTTTTCAATACTCCGTCTCAAACAGAAGGCTGTACTGGGAAGCAGCAAGTTTTCTAACCCACAAATAAGCCTCAGGGACAGGTTTTCAAAGTTTTTGCACATCCCAAAAAAGAGGCTGGAAGTTTTACTGCAAAATTGTAATGTAATAAAACTGTCTCAATTCTCATCTCCATAATCACTTACAAACAACAATTACAATCAGCAGTAGCTAAAATCATGTGCTCAAGCAATGCTGGAACACTATGTAAAAACAGGACTGGCCTGGGCATATGCTGGATGTGTGAACATACAGTTGATACAAAGGAGAGAACACATAAAAAACTGTAGAATGCATACAAGTGAGGACAAATGGAAGCTTGAATAGGAAGGGGGGGGGGGGGGAGGTTAGGCCCCTTATCATTTTTTGGTTTTAATATAGATGTCACTGATACACTTTCTATGAAAATGGCATCAGAGCTACATGTTATCTGAGTTCTTTTGCCTCTACACTATTGACTGAAAACTTGTAATTGGTTTTAAGATGTGAATCACAAAACCATAAATATCATGATGCCTAAACCAGTGTAATAATAAATACAGGGTACAGCTAAGTGCATTGGCTCCTAATACAAGTTTCGCAACATTCTGAGCATTCCTGAAAAACAACAAGGTAAGTTACGTTCTAAAAATACTTCAAGCACACATATTTTCTACCAGTACATCATCGGAGTCTGATGTCTTTCTGAAAAAAAAAACCACTCATCCCATTTCAGTGTAAAACCACATCATATCATCTTGGGAGGAAGGAAACTTACCTCCACTCTGCCTTGTTATGCAGGAATGAGTTACACTGGTCTGGAAGGTTGCTGTCATTTGACATAGATTCCAGGATTGAAATAATCTGCTTGAAAGATGGTCTTTTCTGAAGAAAAAGGAAAATCAAAACAGATCATTTGCATTCATATAAAACTACTAAACCTATCTGCAGGAATTCCTCAACTGAAACCCCACAATTAACAGGAATCACCACACTTCCTTCTGACCACAGCATACTACAAGAGAACTATAAGACTGTAAACGGGGGTTTTTTTGTTCTTCCATTAAAGAAAAGTTTGAGAAGAGTCACACAGGCTAGTAATAGGACTCAAGCTGTAGCTTAGTCTCCGAGGTCTCCTAGTAAAACAGTATTAACATTAGAATCATCAATAATCATCAAGATTCTTAATCTGAAAGAATAATTTTTCTCAAGCTAAGAGGGAAAATGCTTCCAAATAGAGAAGGCTGGACCATCAGCAACTGGTAATTATACAGATGGCCTTTTACTCGTACTAACATAAACTCTTTGGGGTGTGAACAAACCATTTAGCTGCCTATCAAAAACAGATTTCTGGCTGCAGTTCCCCTCTTGGAGAGGAGATACTTTCAGAAAAACTCTCACTTAGCTACTTCAGGAGCAGCCAGGGAAGAGGTGAAGATTGAGGCTAGGGAAGGATGTCTTGCCTGGGAGCTAAGCTCACATTAGTGGACTCTGTGCTCTTCTGTCCTGGGCTCATTTGCTGAACTTTCTGTTCCAGGGCTCTCCATCCAAGACCCACTGTGCTCACAAGTCGGAAAGACCAGTTTAAACTTTTCTGGGTTTTGTTGGTTTTTTAAAAAACTTTTCCCTTAGTCCCAAGGGGAAGCTATGAAGTAGGATAATAACTGAAAACTGAAAAAGCCAGTTAAATGTGTTTCTTGCAAGAACGCTGACTCTGTTAGTCTGTTTGACAGACCCCAGACAAGGTTGAGACAAAGGGTTGAAACAAAATGTAGATACATAATAAAGGGATGATGCACATTCTCTCTCTACCGTGCCTTTAATTATACCATTTCTGCTAAAATTACAGATGCCGCAATTAAAACGTGCATTTTAATTTGGGAGCACAAAAACAATTAGGAACAATGCTGAGGTGTCTCTCTCAGGAAGATCCAAGTGATTTCCACATTATAAAAGACAGACAATTTCTTTATTTTAAATGTCAAACAGCATGAAAAAGTGTCAAATGCATAACAAAAAAAGAGACAAGCTCTCTTATACTGTAATGCTGCACTATTCGGCTGTAACTGGAGGCTTTGTCTGTCATTTTTTGGTCCACCTCCATGATTTCAGGCAATGGGCAGTTCAGTGAGCTACACAGATTTTCTTTGCAACAGATACGCTTGCCCCAGCCAGCCACAAGTGCTTACGCAATTTGTTCCCCAGTCCAGCATGCAGACACAGCACACTGGGCACGCAGAGCTTCACAGCAACAGGTACAGCTGAGCAGCACATTGCTTGCATTGGTGACATAGCCCCTTGTATGGACACCCAGCAGGGTCACCCTGCCTTTACAGGGGGCTGGGGAGGCAGCCGTCCTCCCCTCCACGTGCATGATGGTGCTGGACCTGCCACAGCTGAGCAGATCCTCTGAACACACCCCGGGAAGAGCCCAAACTTCCCCGGTCACGAGTGGGCTGCACTGGGGGCACGGACCACAAAATCCATCTGTGCTGGTTTTGGGGCAGAAGAAGTTTTGACCAGCCTTCACACCCTTTTTGTTGCTACAGCTGCATCTCTTGTAACCACACCACTGGATGTGAACTGCTGAAGGGATTCAAGGGCCTCCCAAATGGTGAGGAAGCTGCCAGACAGGAGATAATGGCTCCCTGCAATTTACCAGGGTACTGCAACTGCTACACATTGTACACAGACTAGCAGGTACACAATTTGTCTACCTACACTAAGCAAATGCTATTTTCAGCAAGACACCAAGGGCATGCTGCATTATGTACAACATGTCATGGACCATTCAGAATAATTTACAAAACACATCCATGAGTTTTGCTTGCTCTTTTTTTCTCAGGTGCATACTGGGAAGTATAGGGCAGGGCTGACACTAAGTGAGCACAGTCAACTCTACTGTCAGGCTTGCCTGGAGTAACCAAAGTGGAGACAATGGCAGAGAATAGGGCTTTTACTAAGTGCAGGCAAAAGGATCAACCAACTAATTTGGGAGAAGCAGCAACAATCACTTGGTGGGTTCTGCATTACAGGCAAAGGAGCTGCTGAGTTGGTGCAACTGGAGCTGGAACAAATGCAGAGTCACACAGCACTGTCAAAGTACTGCACATCTCTCTGGCTGTGCAAATTCTGTAAACAGCCAGCAGTTACCCTGCCAGCTTTGCAGCTGCCAGATTTACAGGTAACAGCTTTGCATGGAGACAAACCCTGGCAGGAAGGCACAAGCCTTCACTGTCATGTGGGTTTTGTTGGTTTCTTGCCCCTAGGAAAGGATAATATTTCAGATTTAATAAATGCACTCTAAATGCAGAGTGTACCTTGGTTAAAACTGGAAAGAAGTGATTTGTGAAACTGAGAGCCTGAGCGGAGAAACTTTAAAAAAAGGAAAAAAAGTCTTCTTTTCAGTGGATAACTGCTTAGCACTTTCTAGAAAGCCCTTATAAGGGATTCTTAAAATATCAAGGCATGAGTCGCCTTTGAAAACTGTTTCCCTTTATATCTGTGATGTCTCATACTGAAATCTTTAAAATATATGCCCCTCTAGAAATAATTCTGGCTAATGTTTTCATTGTTTCCTTCCACTCAGTATTTCTTACTGGATAGGTCTGCATAAAACCAGGATATTTAATCCATATGTCTTTCATTTTTTTGTTTCTTCTCTGTTCCCAGATCTCTGATTTCCATTAAAATACTCTGTAATTTATAAACATCTTTGATGTGGAGAGAAACTGAAGGAACAGATGAAATGAGAAAGAATTATTCACCCATATCTCAAAAGCAAGTAACCCCAGTAAACAAGGACATCAGTGATGAGCAACCTTGTTTCTACAATTATGTAATACCCAAAAGCAACTTGTTTGGCAGAAATTTTAAGGTGTGAGCTGTTTGTTTAAACTGCATAAAGACTACCATTCCAAATATCATGTGGAACACTACAGATATTTTTCTCCATGTGTGAAGAAATTTTTAAGAATTCAAAGTAACATTAATAACTCTGTTCCCATGAAGAAATTATGGTGTGAGCAGTGTCTGACACTCCAGCTGCTCTGCAGCAGCTCTCCAAGTGTATTCCTTAGCTCCACCATAAATGCATATCCCTCATTTCTCAGGGGTAAGCCACCAAAAGTTACCTCATACTTCGGTGGGCTACAAGTATGCACCTTAGCAACTGCTTTTGAGCAGCTGACATACTCAAGCTCACCCCTGCTTGACCTTCAGTAACTTGTTCATGCATCAACAATCTGATTTTCTAAAGCTAATCCTGGCAAAAAGGGAACGCTACACAGAGCAGTATTTCAGAGGAGCGTGCTCCATCTTTTGGCTCATGCAGGCCACACAGCCCTTTATCAAAGCATTCTGAGAGCTGTAAGCAGCAAACCTTTCCCAGCACGTGACTGAATAAGTGAGTCACATGTCCAAATTGTGACCACAGATTACTCCATTTCAGTCATGTGAACAAAGCTGTAATTGCCTAACAGAAGAGCTGCATGAAAAAAAAAATAGTGAAGAGCAGACTGTCAGAAAAAAACCCATCTCACATAAGATTCACACTTTGCATGCATCAGAGATGCCTCTGGGAACAATGTCCCCAGGAACCAGCCCACACCCAGATAAATTATTCTATCAGACAGAACACAGCCTGATGGTTAAGCATCATTCTTTTACAACATGCAAATCTCTCCCTCTCCTTGAGAAACAGCAACAGTCTTTTGGACACTTATGGATGTGGCTCAAACAACGCAGAGATTGAGCTGATCTAGTATGTGCTACAATTACAGAAAAGAAGCTCAAATAGTTCTTATTCTGAGGCCTTTGGTAATGATGCTGACACTTGGGAGCAGTTAGTAAAGATAAATATTTGGCACGGAAGTCCTCTTCAGTAATTACTGACCTAGAACTTAAGCAGCCTATTTGTAGATTCAAAAACTTGAAGCATTTTTCTCCCCTCCCTTCTGTGGGGAGTATACAAGGAATTATTAAGAGAATGGCAATTATATGTCTGTTCACATGGAAATCACATGTAGATGGATCTCAGTCTTCCAGATCCATTCTGCAGGAAAGCAACCCCTTGCTTTTAAAAGAGAGACCAAGAATTGAGAATTCCTTTCTCATATTATTCTTCTAGGACTAGTCTTTGGCAATAAATTCTAGTTTAGAGCACCTATATGCTCTCTTGGAATTAATCTTGGTCTCTCTGAAGTAGTAGCTAACTTTCTCCTGAGTTTAAAGAAACTAGGTTCTTCCTGCTGCCTTGACTCGAAAAAAAAAAAAAAAGAGCACAATTTCCTTTGCTTAACTGTTCTTCAATGTCTCAAATATTTTCATAGGCAAAGGAAATAGATGTGAATCCTTGGTACTAAAGCTGGTATGCCCATAGGCTCTTTTCAGCCAGTTTTATGTACAACAGGATGGTCACAAAATGCATTTAAAGAAGGTAACTCTCATAATCTACAGAAGCTTTTACTGTCTAAATACTTATTTAATCCCTTTCTTGTAGCAGCAGATTATTAGTGACGATGGTGTGGCTCTTTTAACTTTTTATTCTGTTTTCATGGTTAAACAGCACTGCTATTATCATATTATTACAGTGCAGTCATTATAAAGTTCACCATTCAAGCCCTAAGGGAACATATTAGGAAAGGTTTAATGTTAATTTAAAATATGTTGCTGCTGTTCCTACCCATGTTTTATGGATTAACTTACTTTTTACTTACACTTGTGTTCTCAACACAGGTAGGGCACAGAATTGGAACTTGAAATTTGTATTTCATAACGTGATGCTCACATACATCCAAGAGGGATTAAGTATTAACTTTTGAAAGAAAATATAAAACCCACAACTTTTCCACTTGCTCCAAAATGGCTACATTTTTGCCATCTTACCATATTTCCTGTCATTGTCTTTAGTAGTGAAGAAAGTTAGCAGCATAGTAACTCTTGATTAAAAGGGGGAGAGAGAGAGATTTAGGTATAAATATATAAACCCACTAAAAACAAAGACAGTCCTGGGTATCTTTCTGAAGAAATGTGTCAATGGTGTCAGCTCAGACTTGTCACCCAAACAAATGCTAATGCACTTTGCAAAAAAGGTCTGGGGTGGTGGTGCAGAAATCAAACACACAATTACCTTTGAATCAGCATCCCAACACTGGTGCATCAGTTCTGCAAAACTTCTGGGACAACTGCTTGGAATGGTTAATCTCTAATGGAAAGAAAATGTACGAGTTACTGGATGCATTTCTCTTTAAGCTGCTACTAGGCAATTTCCTATGAGACCAACAGACTTCAAAGAATTAAAGCACACTCTCTCTTTTAAATACAATGTAAAATTGAAAGATAAATAAAAATTACTAACACTAGCAAGAAGCACAAATAATTTTTAATAGACCTATAAGAAAGTAATGTATTAAATTCACAAATGGAGTTCCTTAAGAAATCTCAGAGAGAAAGAAGCAAAACCAAGACAAACAGCTTTTAATACTAAAATAGAATTGTGGATGTTACTGCATAGTATTTTAAGATGCTTGTCAGATAGGCATAATGGACAGCCCGCCTTAATTCCTTTCTCCCACATAAATGATCTAGCTCTACAATACTATAATCACTTTTGACACACAAATAGCTGAAATATAGATTACATTAAGTGAGTTAAAAAGAGTTAAGTGAAGCTCTACATGACACAAGAGACGTTTCATGAGCCTGTGGTCAGAAGGATTAATGAGGACATGCAGATCTCAGAAAGCACTCACAGAGCACAGTGAACTCATAAATATTTCCTAATGACTGAAGACAAGGCGTTGCTGGTTATAGCCAGGACCACTGACTACAGAGAATTAGTTTGAAGCTAGTTTGGTTTCATTTGCTGAGAGTTTCAAATTAGAAGATTTTTACATTAACAGCCTGTCTGCAGAATGGAAAGCCTAAAAACAAATCCTTTCTCACATACACATACACAAGATACTGAAGCCTCTCCCTCCACTTGACTGCATAAGCTTCCAACATTACACACTGAAGGAGATCCCTCTGCTCTCACTAAAGCTGTTAACTGACTTCAGATGTTTCATATTATATAAATAAATTTTTAGAAGTTAGATAGAAAACCAGTTTCTCAGTGAAAATGAGTCCAAATGTAAGAGACGTCAAGTTGGAAAAAGGGTTCTTGGCCTCTAAGAGGCGAGAACCAGGTATGACATTCCTGTTCAGACTAACCTGCCAGGAAGACCCTTTCATTTGCCCTACTATTGCCATTTCAGAAGCAAAGCAGAGCAAGTTATGTCACTCTGTACCATTACATTACTGCAGCGTGACCTGCAAAGCCTTACAAGACACAGCAGCCAAAATTAAGAGTTAAAAATTCCGCTCCAAAAGCATTCAAACCCTGTAAGCACTGGAAACATGAGACACAGAGGTAGGGCACTGCATAAGTCTGCTTATTAATGTCATAACATGCAAGGGTTTCAGTGGAAGAAATACACAGAAATTTGTACAATGCATAAATAAGTTATGCTGGTGCCTGATTTCTAATTGAGTCATTAGCCTAAAAATACGCTGGCTAGTCTTGCTACAGCATTGTCTGTAACCCTCACTGTTCCAGGAAGTGGACCATCAGTTGCAATCAACACTTGTCTCACTTCTGAAGAATGCCACCTATATAATATGTAATACAGAGGTAGCAGGTTCCAAATGTCATAACAAAGAATACATTTCTCAGTGGCAATTTATTATGAGATCATGTCTAGCATAACCTGAACTCTCATGCTTTACTTTTTTTTTTTAAATGGCTTAAAAAAATCTTTACCAGAATAAAAATAACACTGGGAATTTATGAATAGTACTAAAGGAGATCCATACAGAAACATTAGAATCTAGTCCACTTTGTGGCCTCAGGCTTTACAAAGGGGATTCTTCACCTTATCCAATTATGCTTTGGCCTCAATCCCTCACTGATTTTAACAAAAGACTTCCAGTCCAAAAAAGGGAGGAGTGGCTCAACAATGATCCAATACTGTTGTGGACTGGACTGGAACCATGCAATCCCACTGATATCAGCAGATTGAACTGACCCTTACACACACTTTGGGGCACAGAAAACTAAGAAGAAAAGAAGCACAAGCTGACTTTGACAAGGCTTATGCTGGACATGTTACCCATGTCATGGCCAGAAAAAATTAAAAGTATGCAATGCCCTCTAAGCTCCCTCACAGCTCTCTAAGAAAAATGGTAGCAACAGGCTAGTGGTACCTGACAGGCAAAGAGCTGGCTCTGAGAATGCCACCCCTTAGGTTTCTTCAGCCATGAGTAAAATAGTCATGTCCACATTTTGTTCATACTGTATTTTACACAATTCCTTGCTCTAGAAAATTGTAGAGAAATGTGTCTTGTAACCTCTAACATCTTTCAGCATGTGACTGCATTTCTTTATAACATTCCCAACACCACTCTGTACCCCTTACATAAAACTGCATGTGGTAAGCACAAGAACCAAATACTGTTGATGGAAGGCTTTATGGTTCCTCCTTCAAAATGATGTGTGAGGTTTTTCCTAAACTAGGAGAAAGAGTGTCTTTGTGCCCCCTGCTCTGATAAATGCAGTAGAAGACCACATTCACAATCTTCACACTGTTAGTGTAGCATTTCCACCTAATTGGTATATCACAGTCTCACTCACTGGAATTAATCCAGTCCTCAAAAAGAAATAAAAGGAGTGAGGTAAAAAAACACCAACAAAAAACATTAAACTAAGAGGAGGAAACCTAACTCCTCTGTTTAACTCTGAAGCATTTTGAGAAACAGTTTATGTAGAATAATAGAAATCTGTATTGTACAGCCAGTGCCTAGCCATTGTAATGTTTCCCAAGCTTCCGCTGTGTCTAGATAGAGGAGGTTTCATCTTTGTGGAGGATTTCCATGCTTGTCTGTGTGTGGTACAGTCACAACTTTAAATGTTTTTTAAATGTAGTTACTGTCTTTGATATCAAGGGACTATGTGTTCAGATATACGCTCACATGTCCAACTAACTGAAAGCCTCAATTTGTGAGAAGAAGAAAAGCGAGGCTGGGGACACTGTACAAACGGTGTTTACACCACTGAAGTGCTTTTGAAATGGAAAGACTCTGCATGAGGAGGCTTGCAGCTATGCCACAGCCTTGCCGATACCAGTGAGGAGCTCATCTTCAATGTCGTGTTGAACGTAGGTGGCAAAACTGTAATTTCTCTCTTTTTTTAAAACTATTTTTTCTTCTTTTATTTTTGAAATTTTCATCTAAGCGGCAGTTTCTTGTACTATAGTGACTCCTGCTGGGAGAGTTAAGTTGAAGTAGCTGAAGGTCTCTTACAGATATATCAACTCCCGGCCAGTAAAAAGATGTCCTAAACGCAGGAGATGGAGTTAAACTGTTCCCCTACCTTGGACGCAATGGCTTCTTTCATCACTAAGAACAAACCCCTAGGTTTTACAATTGAGACTGAGAAACTAGTACAGTACTTGTACAATTTTTGATCTACAGCATCACGACGTGAAGCTGCAACAATTAGATGTAAAGGGTCCATTCATGAGGAATAACATCACTTTGACCCTTTGTGTTAGCTCCTACTGCTAATCTTTCCATACGCGTGAACTTACTTTCAATTTGAAGAAGATGAAAAAGTCTTTTGCAAAACCCCAATACTGTTTTCTGATCTATGTACCTGAATGTAGAAACGTAGTCTTACCTCGTTTTTTTCCACTACAAGCCAAGCTACTTGTAATCCTTCCAAGCCTTTAAAGGGGACCTCCCTTGTTAGCATCTCCCAGAGAACCTGGAAGAGAAAAAAAGAAAAGCATTTTTATTTCTGTACTTTGTATTTTAAATACATTATTAAACCTTGATGCAGCACTATTCTGTATCCAATTACCAGGCAACCAGTTTTCATTTGCAGGAACTTGAACCAGTGTTTGTGTGCAAGATCCTCTCACAAAATTAATTTAAATGTTTCTGCTTTTTCCTCTACAGAAAAGCTAAGATGAAAAACTGGGTTGCTTTTTTACTATCTTTGTACACTACAAAGTTCACGTTTGGCAACTGGCACTTGGGAAACAATGAACTCTTCCTCTCCTCCTCAGCTCCAACTAGACATATCTTTGCTTTGCAGTAATTTTTCATTTAAAAATATTTCCATGCAATTGCAACAAGTGAATATGATCCAAAAGGTATTTTGCTCCTATGATGTGCCTATAAAAATATAACTTTTCAATCAAAACTGTAATTGTTTATCTCCAAGTATGTGATCACGTTAAACTAAGGAATATACAGCATATAAAAAATTACTCTGTTCTCCTCGACAGATGTATTGTCCTTAAATATAGGAAGATCTCCTAATTTTGCATGCTTTTAGCCTTTTGGTAACACAGTACCCAAAAGTCTAAGCTACTGTGTAGAAAAGAGTTTGGCATCATCAAAAGGGCTTCAAGTCAATGAATCCAACTTGTTTTTCTGCCATTGGGACAACATATTGGAATTCAACCAAATTAATAGCATTTTGTACCTCCACTTGTATATGTCCCCTTTTCTTAAAGCAGAACTTTCATATACACATCTTATTGCAGATCTACAAGCCTTTTCTGCTCATGTATCAAATATAACAAAAACAACAACAAATTTTTAATGCAGGATTTGCCAAAATGCATTAAGATCCTTATGGAAGTCTATATCCTCACTGTTTGGGTTAGTGCCTAGGTTTATTCCAGCTGCATCATTTTGAATGGATTGTGGACAGTTATGAAGATAATGAGAAAGCAAAAATGCATCAATATTGGCAGATGGAGGTCAAGCCAAAAAAAAAAAAAAATCATTGAAGCAGAGTTGGGCCTTTAATCAAGTGAACAGGGTACTCCAACAATAGACCTATTTGAATAATTCTGCTTGAGTCAGAAGACTGATTAGTAAAGGTAAGGGTATCTTGGAAAAATAAGAACAGTTTTTCTGAGAATAAGAAATATATGGGGAGAACTATCACAGACATATTCTATTATCCTGTTAGCCTCAGTTCCTTTCAGAAGGAAAAAAAGGCACCTCAATTTCAACTCAAATTATCACCTCTCTCCTGGTAGAGAAGTAAATTTAATTGTGAGAGAAGGAAAAAAATAAACACTCCCTTGTCCTTCAGACAAAAAAACAGTGTATAAAACAATCAGCTTAAAACAAAGGTCTCTGGACCAAGTCAAACATGCGGTTGAGCAGCCTTGCAGAACAACCTCATCTGTTGGGACTGTACCATGAAACTACAGAGGAAAAAACTCAAGTCTGCACATCAGATAGAGTAGTATCTAAATAACTAAAAAATAAAGAACATAACTAAATACATGTTAAATGTCTTCAAGAGCCTTGAGCTGGAAAACTACTGCTGTGCTACCTTTCTTTCAGAAGACTGTAGATTGTAAGAGCTGTCTTGTTTCATTCATGCACATATGCTTGTGCAGAACATTTTGCACCAAATTCCTTTATCATGACACCTTTAGTGTTTATTTCCACTGCCCAAACAGATCACTGCCTCCTTAAACCAACAGTGCTAGCTAAAAACTCTTCCAAGACTGCTTATAGTTGAAAAGAAAAACAGCAATTTGACACAACATGAAGGATTTTTCTTGATGCCTTATTTTACTAATAAATGGAAGTAAAAGATATGAAAGTGGGATATTGAAAACCGTTGTATTTACTTTACACAGGTTGAGGAAATATTTTAACAACAATGCAATTTTCATATTCAGGCCAAATGTATAGAGAAAGCCTTTCCTTCCAATGGTGACGTGTCTCTATGTTCAGTTTTACAGAAGTTTCAACCCCTTCTTATGGACTAGCTACCCTGAATCATCAGCTAAGGTGGATGAGTGTACCAGCAGTCTTAAAAACCAGCAAATGGGTACTGTCTGCATTCTCATTTGCCTCTTCCTCTCCCCAGGGGGATTCAGCAGCAGACAAGGACCTCAATCTAACTTACCCCAGCCTCTTTATTGTGAGGTACATTCTGTTCATTTTCAGAACTGGCTCCCTAGCTCACTTCATATGGAAATCAATTTATCTTTCCTTTATGGTGTATAATCTAATTGAGGCTGACACAGTTCACTTCCCCTCCCAACTGTGATGGTGAGGATCACCTGCTTTCCCAATCACATCACATCTTTGTGATGATGGACAGCAGGTGCTTCTGAGAAAACAAGGAAGCTAGAAACAATGATGAAAACCAAAGCAAGGCCATTTAATATAGTTGTTTGTAAGCTGCAGCCTCTGAAGATGTTGGACTCATCTTTGTATATAGAGGAACAGAGAGGAGAGATAAACGTATGCATGTTCACCCTATACATAAACCTGAGAATAAGAAATACGTGGTCTTCAGAGAAAGCTTACTTCTGTCAGCTCAGCTGTGCATTTCAATTCCTATCCTCTCAACTATGTGACAATAAGCCAAAGGAAAAATTAAACCCACAACACCTCTACCCCATTCCCCGTTCCACACCAGTGCAAAGCCAACAAAGATTCAAAGTGCCATTTGGATAGGGGAACATCTAAGTAAGTAATCTGAGGAAAAGAAAACACTCTGAACACCTTCCCTGAAAAAAAAAAAAAAAAAGCTTCATCTGGTAGGAGACTGTTGATAGACAATGGTCAGGAGCCACAGCATAAGCATTAGCATTGCACTCACAGAGGTAGTGCCCTTAGACATGAAAATTAGGTCGTCTTCTCTGCATTGATCCAACTGCAGTTAAAGATCGCATCATTCTTTTCAAAAAGAGTAAGGGATAACCCCTGGAGCTGGCCAACATTCCCTCTATAAATAACATATGTTCTCATAACTAAAGCAGTGTTTGAACAGCTGCTACATTTAATGGCAGTCTCTATGCCACCAATAGCCAATTAATGGTTTTACTCATTTGTTCTTGTAAGTGATAAAATAGTTCAGCTACATCAGATAAGCTTTCTGCAACTAAACACATTTATATTGACACACAAACACACACTGGTGCACTACAAACAGTTCCACCAGGATAACATATTCTGAGCATATGTCTTCATGATTTCAAAGAGCTTTTAGAGTGACACTGTCATTCCACATACACTTTCCTATCTGGCAGAGATAGCAAGGAATGACAGAGATGGCAAGGAATAATTTTTGAGCAACACCCAGTGACATAAAAGTCAGTTTCAGGGTTGATCACTTGTAACACTTGGTTTCAGTTGTTTGGAGTACAGACTTGGAAATGGATCAGAAAAGAGAACTACAGCATGGCTGAAGGAAAGTGTAAGATCTGTCTTTGTGTGGTAATAAATTCGCCTGGAAAATTTAGCTTTAGCATTTCATGTCAGTATTATAAATTACTGACTATGTATCTCAGAGAATACATAGGCCTGTTTAACCATCCATGAAGAGCAGGACAAGCTAATTTAAACATTAGCTATAAACATGTATACAACTGTACACAAAAAGGAAAATTCATTTCAGCTGAGAAGCAGCTCAGACATATGAGGCTGTAGAAAGACTTCAACACTTCATGGAAAAAAGCTCTCGCACAGCTTAAGCAGAATATTTAAAATCACAGATTGGTTTGTAGAAAGAAAAGACTGTCAGATAAAAAAATAGAAGAAAGGAAATTAAAGAAAACCATGGAGAAGATGACAAATATTGCAAATGAAATATCTATTCCTAGCATCTTACTAGTTTACATTTGAAAGGATTCTGTTCTTTGTTAAGAGGACTTTAACTGAAGTAAAACAGATTTGTCTCTCTAGCACAAAAGCTGCTGGCAAGTGTTATGCTTCAAAAAGGGATTCTTTACATTTTGTTTTATAGATGATAATAACTTAAAGAGACAAAAATACCCTTTCTCAGATTTCTTGTTTTCAGATCCCTAGCTAATTCTCTGGTAGTCATAACACTTATTATAGGGAGATTCCAACTTTCAATGTTATATTCAGGCCATTTCTTGCTGGTATAACCCCCTTACATCAGTTATTTCATAAACAGAGAACTTGGGCCACTGCCATTCTTCATTTCTACCCCTCTATCTCCTCTGAAAATGATGGTGTTACAGGACTAGAGTTATAAAAAGATTAATTACTCCTCAGTGCTTATGAATTCATAGGCTTCTACCCACAGTAGAACACAATAGTTCAAAAATAATATATTAAAAATTTGTGGGTCATTACTAGACATTCTAAAGTAGCACTACACACCCATAACAATGTTAAAATACTCTGGTAACACTGAACTGTTTTCATAAGGAGGGTAGCCCAGTTCTACCTCCGAGCACAGAACTATCAAAGGAATCTGACTTTTTGAATGAGGCAAAATAAACTTTGCACAACATACTGTTCCCAAGGCACTGTTAACACTTGACATGATAAGATATTAAACAATTTCTTACCTTCTCCCACTTTGAAAACATTACCTAAAGTAAATTCAAACTAGGATGACTATGTCAGCAGTTTGAACTATAATACCATGTTTGGAATTTTTCCTCTAACATTGTTGTTCTGTTTTGAAACTGGAATCTTTCCCTTCAGTGGATAATATGTGATTGCTTCCAGTAACAGTTTACATTAACATCTACATTTGTTAGCTTATGTTCTCTTACTCTTTGTGACCTAGTTCAGTTAAGCAAGCAAGGGTTTTGAATCTGACAATACAGGCTTCTTTCAAACTTCCATTGTTAAAGGATGTCACATCATGTCTTGAAAATTTTTCTCACTATAAACAACTGTTCGGCAAAAAGTTCAAGTCACCCTCCACTGAGACATCAGCTTAGCTATGTATAGCCATAGGTGCTAGCTTAAAACCACAGTGCCTCCCTCACATTTACCTCCTCCCATTCCTTAAAAGGAAAGAGATAATACTTCACAGGTAGTGAAGGATTTCTCATTCTGCCACCCACTGTTGAATCCAAACAGAAAAATGGTTAATGCTCCAATATACATGGAAACTACAGCCCCACTTCCTTTCCCCCCCAAGTACTCTTTACTGTTCTCTGCCAGAGAAAGGCTATGGGGTTAGGCACACAACTAGCCAGTATGGCTATTTCTAGCCTACTTCAGATTGCAGAGCAAAACTAAATTAGAGTTTAACTGTGGACAGAGTAAAGTAATTCACATTACTGAATCTGAAAACCTGACATTCTTATGAACTTTAACTGATCCCTCAGCCTTCAGCAAAGCAATACTGGGCTTCTATATTTTCAGATGAGGTCTATTCTCACAGATAATGATAGCAGTGTTCTTTAAACAATTGAGCATAGAGCAGCTGCTTTTTAATAAAAATCAGTGACACTCTATTTTGAGAAAAGTGGAATGCTAATGATTTCATCCTGTTACACCCCTATTACAAGACAAACTTTTTCTCCTTGGTTCCACAAAAAAACTCACAAGCAGAGATTCAGGATGCAGGTTGTTCAATAGCTCCTGAAAGCCTTTGGACATACGCTGAGTAATTGTAACAAAACATGGCATGCTGCTAATCTAATCAGATGTAACTAAACATGCAAGATAGTATGTTCTTCCTATAATTTTCAAGCATATAATTATAAATTATGGCTCAGTCTTAAAAGGAAGTGCGGTGGTTTTTGTTGCTCTTGCACCACGCGAATTCTGCCACAACACACAGTGAGATGAGGCACTCACCACTCCATACGAGTATGTGTCACATGTCTCAGACACTGGAAGACTTTGAATAACTTCTGGGGCCATCCATGGGAAAGTGCCCACTAGTGACATGTGTGTCGTATGGGAATGGAATCTTGAGGCACCAAAATCACAGATCTGTAAAAAAAAAAACCCCAAAAAATTAAACTGGTATTGAGAGTATCAACCTCATTCATCAAACATGGAAAATCTGGTCAAGAAGCAGCATCTTTCTACAAATAATTAAAGTGCTCATACCTTTAACACACCATCAGCAGCTATAACAACTGAAAATGAAAAAAAACAAAAGGTTACAAGAATGCTAAAAGCAAGCCTAATACATTTTTACAGCAAAATCCTTCATTTTTCAATAGGACAAATGACCCTATGGTGAGCCAGCATCTGAACGTGCACACCTATCCTGGTTTCTTTGAGAAGCTGATAGAACATCTGCTGAATACCTGCAAGCCTCTGAAGAAATGCAAAACCTTTCAGGCCTTACTGAGTTAAAAGACAGCAACACAGATGACCTTCATTCTCTACCAGCACACTTAGGTTTAACTCTGGAAGAGTCATTAATAAAAGGAGAAAAACTACAACCGAGGTGAGACCTACATATTTCTTCACTATTATCTCCCTGTGTGCATTATTAAAATCTGTGCCTCTCCTATCCCACCACTACTAGTAGAAGTTTCATCTAAAAGGCAATGTTTAGCAAATTTCAGAAACTACTGTCTACTGCTAAGTACAGACTCCACGCTGAATATGTATCACTCAAAAGCCTGAATATCTATCAAACCTCAAAAAAGGCCACAGTAAAGACAAGATTTTCTGATAAGAAATAATAGGCCTTATTGAGTCTATTGTGTCTGGTGCCTGCCAGCCCTTCCTGGTACTCAACCTTTCCAAATAGGAAAAAGTGAGGAGTGCCCAGGCAGCATCTGAAAGCTTCATCAGCTTCCATGGCCAATCATGGCCAGCAAGACACAAGTTGAAAGAGCCCTCCACAGTGCTCCAGATGATGCTAGGTCTGTAATGAGCTTCAGACAGGCTCAGGATGGGGAGGAGGGAACAGGCTTTTCTGTGCCTCAACAAGTGCAGCTTTGATGACAACCAAGGCATTAGTTAGTTCTGCTTGTTCACAAAGCTCAGGAACAGATTTAAATACCACATTAACACATAACAGTGAAACAGAGCTTTCCAGTGTTTTGCTACTTTACCATTCCTGGACTTCAGGTCCCTGTGGATAACTTTGACTGGAGCTTCCATGTGTAAATAGTGCATTCCTACACAAAACAAAGGAACAATCTAGTTAGACAGGCTGAGCAGGGCCATCACATATCTGCAGTCATGATTCCTGGTTCCCACTAGTTGTACTCATGATGAGTTGCCATACCTGTGTGCCATAGCAAAGCTTCCCATAATCTCCCTTGAGTAAAAAGCACTAAGCAAAGCTCACATATCTCTCAGAGCATCTGTATGGATATGCTAATGGTTTTTAATATTATATGTAGTTATTTGCTCTAACTATATAGTTAAGGAGGTGTCTACACAATTAAGCCAGATACAAATTTACTTTTTTTTTCTTTAGTTTACACTAATTTTTGTGTGGTCAGTCACAGAGAACACAAAGGATGGAACAGCTTGTTCTACATTATTATATGAAGAATTTTAGTATATTTGCTGAGAATGAGCCCTCAGCTTCCTTAAATGCCCCAAATCAAATCAAATGAAAGGGCAATTATGCACTTTACCTCATAATTACTCTACATCAGCAAAATTATCCTCTTGGGATTTAAGGGCACACCAGAACTGGCTCATAGAAGCCATTTTTGCTCCAGAATATTTTGGATTCATAACAAACAAGGAACATGTTAAGAAGAACAGTGAATGGGTTTTGCTTTTTTTATTTATATATGTTTGATTGGTTTTAGTACCATCTGAATAAGGAAGACTAGGAAGACCTTCCTGACTTTCTAAGGAAAGCTGTACATTTGCTGGCTGTGTAGGGCAGTATACACCACTCTCCTCGCTTACCTTTAGCTATGTCAGTGGCCCAGGTCATGATATGATCCATATCCATCTCTTCACTTTTGTTACTATTAATGTAATCAAACAGTGAGCCAGCAGAAGCATACTCTGTTAAAAAACAGCAACAAACAAGACATTTAAAAACATTGCACCTAACTTGAAAGACGTAACAGAAACTCTGCCAGTTCCAGAAAGCAGTCAACCTTGGCTTAATGACAAAGAATTTGGGGTCAACAGCCTAATATTAGTACTACTGTAGTAGGAGAGTTTATGCAGACATAACCTACTACTAACAAAAAATGAAAAAAAAACAAACAAAAGAGTGTAACCATACAGAAAAATAGGCATTAAAATTAAAAGGCATTAGAAAGATCAGGTAAAGCAGTTCAAATTCCAAAGTAATATGTTCTGCATGCTCCTTTCGCAGGACAAGTAGATATTTTTTTTTCAATTTCCCGTAACTATACCTACAGAATCCCACAGTAGGATTCTGTGAGTATAAACAAGGGCATTTGGGGCCCACTGGTATTTGTAAGTGTGGCAGATGGAATCCAGTCTGACTGTCAGTTGTGGGGCTTAAAGCAGGAATAACAAGCTAGTTAAGCATACACACATTTAGGTGTGAAACTGGAGACAACTCAAATCTCTACAGTACCACTTTCATATAACCTAAAATTCTTACTTTTTTAAACAGTGAATTTGTCAGTCTTGATTAGAAGAACAGTTAATAGATGAGTTTGGTGGTATCAGATTCATCTTATTGTTTCCAAAATCAGAGGATACTCCCCACTGGTAAGCAGTAATGCGTATAAATGATGTTTCATAACAAAATATAATTTTTAATTTTATTTTTTTTTTAAATCAAAGCCACATGGTAAATATATAATGTTCTGTTACAAAGAAAGGGTTTGCAAGTAGAAAGTTTCCTATTTCCCCATGGAGAAACAGAACAGCAGATCAAATAATTTGTTTATAAAAAACAGAAGGATGAAACTAGAATTCTAACCCTGAGATAAGCAGGACAGATTTTCTTGAGCTGCAGGTCATCTATAGCAATTTAAAGGCTGTAGCTCTTCTACTCAGTATTTATTAAGTAAGTTTTATCTTCTTTAGAATTCATTCATGTTTCACCAAAAACACTACGTGAGGTTCATAAGATGAGGCAGCTGATACATTTTCTTTTATCTGTTTGCAGGCAGATGCCACCCAGTGCAGCCCAAATAGCCCAAAGACCAGGGGGATACAAGGAGCAACTTAAGCCTTTTGTCCCTCTCTCCCAAGGCTATTCAATGTGCTTCTCAGGCAGAATTTAGAACCTATCTAGAAGAGTCTCAAAGTCTTCATATCATTTCAAAGCAGCCACAAAATAATTACCTTTAAGACTACACCAAATGTGCCTGAATTTTTTTAATAATAATATTAATCAATGATTGATACATGATAGGATAAATGCATACAACAATTTCCATTGTTCCTAACCAAGGAAATCAAAAACACTGGGAGACTGCTGCATGAGGAAGGAAACTTTGACCAAACTGAATCTGCAGCCTAGAACATGGCAAGCCAGATGGGAAGACTCCAGCACTAAATGAAAGACGGAGAAAATAGCAAGTGCTTTGAAAGTAAACACTCAAGTGGTAAGTTAGCTGCTCTCACTGCTGCACAACCTCTCACTGAAAGGACAGACATGTTGCTTCTGATGTCACCGAGAGAGGAGTAAGCTGCTGACCTGCACATTTCCACAATTAAAACAGAAGCTTTTTTTACCCTTGATGTCATCATCTGTCTTATAAATGGATTCTTCAGGAATAGGTTGGCTGCATGCTTTGCATGCCTTTACAATGCATAATTTGATCCACCAGGGTCAGGGACAACTCAGCTCCTCCAGCCTTTTGCCACTTTGTGTGAACAGAGGCAAGTAAGCTTCAATCAACAAAGCTCCACTGTTAGTGTTTCTTCTATATATTTATTATGCCACAGATATTTAGTAGGAGCTTGTGGATTTGGAAATATATTGCAAGGACAATGTTTTGTCAATAATGGAAAAGAAATATTTGCTTTAGAAAGAAAAGCTCTGATTGCCTTACTGGACCCACCCTGTGATGGGCTGTGGCATACATATGGTTCTGTGCAATGGGGGCACGAGCTCTGAGAACTTTTTGGGATGAGGCAGCTGTAGCCAAAAGCCATATCTGAAAGCTACATATTGAGACTGCTGCTGACAGAGATGGCCAGTAATATCTAGAATGACGTGATCCATGACAGCAGCTCACTGGATGGCAGGATGAGCTGGAACACTGACATACATTCCTGCAGGAAAACGTGGTTTTTTAACTCCAGCTATAGCCCTTCTCAGAAAACTCTAACAATCCCACATAAGACATTACATGCAGCTAATGCTCAGTACATGCCAATACTTGGCTGAATGCTCTCATCTCCATCACTCTGAAGAAATATTAATTTCTCAGGATTTCTTCTTGTTTGGGATTTTCTCTCTCAAGACACGAATCTCTAACTAAACATAGGATTGTCTGCAACACTGAGGGCCATCCAGAAGATCGCAAAGTGAAAATCCCTCTAAAAGACATTTGAAGTGTAATTAACATTTCTTTTATCAGTAGCCATTCTCTCATTTGAAAATGGCGTGGGGAAATGGAGCCTTGCTTCCGATCCAACCCACAGGACTCCAGTCTCCTTAGAAGTTGCATGGAGAATCAGCATGATTTGCTAAAAAATCCCCAAACCTCCTTCCTCTTTAGCCAGGTGTGATCAGAATTCCCTGTGGAACAAAGCTACTGAACTACACACCATAGTCTCTTTCTCACAGGCAGTTAAAGAGTCCCCATTCTCAATAGCACAGTGAATTACTTTAGGTGCTGCCTGTCCTGTGACTGGTAAGCAGGTCATACATCCTTCAAACACTGACCTTTTGTGAGACTGAGGACTTCTGATCCAGACATCCTCCCAGGTCATTGATTACACCTCTCCTTTGCTACTCTGATTGCTGGTTTACACTTATATTAAAAAGGAGAGTAGAAGTACATGACTTGATTTATTAGCTCTCTATTAATTTTATCACTTCCAGAAGGAATTTAAGTTCCTGTCTGTATGCCATCATCAGTGCATTTCTGAGTGGTGCAGACTGTGGTCACCCCATGCACCTCTGGAATGCTGGCTACTACACCATGACCTCCAGTAGGCTGATACTCCGGGAGTAAGCAAAGCTCCCCATGCCCTGAAACGTGCTGCATTTCAGATACACTCCCACCCGATTACGTTGCCATCTGCTGTGATGACTAGAAGTCTAAGAGGCAGGTAGAAATAAATTTTCACAATTTCTGACCGTCACCTAAGAACCAATAAAAACCTGACCAGCAATGACTCAAATTGGTATTAGACTGTGTCTTACAATGTCTTATAAACCCTTGACTGTATTTCAAGCTCTTCCCACTGTGAACCTCAAAATGCAAATTCTCCTACTTTCAATGCAGACAGAACTCATGGGGCAGCTTTGCTTTGAGCAGACACCCAGCCCACCCTCTTCACAGAACCCACCAGAGCTTCATATCATGAAAACCTCTACTTCTGTGACACACCAATTAGAAAGGAAAGGCAATTCTCCAAACAGGATAAGAGAACACAGCGAAAGTGCAGTTTAAAGGAGTCCTGCATTTGTGCACTAAGAACACCCTAGGCCCCACCTGTCTCCATGCTGCCTCCAGCTATTCTCCCAGACTGGTTTCCACTTCCAGCACTCCCACTTACACTGAGGCAGGTGGTGCCAAGCACTCTTAACATTTAAAGAACACCAGAACAATTAACAAAACACTGTAATTGGGTAATATTGGAGATAATCTTGTAACTCTGTAGCTTTGCAGAGTCAAGAAAAAGGTCAGACAAAAATCCTTACCTGTAACTATGCCATAATTTGGAGGTTCAATGACAGCTCCATAGAACTGAATGATGTTTTTGTGACTGAGCACACTGAGTATTTCTGCCTGTTGAAAACAAAGAAATAAACAAGTTAGACAATTCGGAATGGGTCATTTACTATGACAGCTTATTTCACACCCCAGTGGGTATACACACATAGAGCATACAATATATATAAATATATATATAAGCACACAAATATCTAGGAAAGACTGTTCACAAATGCTTGGCATTTAAAAACCTAGTGAGAGAGTTTGGCAGATAAATGCTTTGTATGTTTGGGGGGGTGGGAAAAACAAATTTCAGACTATTCTTTCATGGCCAAGGCACTGATGTAGGAAGTTAAGTCTTCGGAAAAACTGAAGATCCTGGAAAACTTTATTCCAAGAAGGATCTGGGATCTTTGGCAGAGCAGCAGCAGTCCTATCCAGAATTTGTGTTTATGCACAAAGTACCATGAGTTCAGCGAGTCCAGTGCTCCAGGCTGTTACAGCACACCATGCACACACAGAGCTCCAGCCAATGTTTACTGGAAATGTGGAATTTCCAGGCATGCGCTGTGGAGTCTGATTAAATACAAAGAGCAAGCATGCTTGAGATTGCCAAATACCCAGCAGTGCAGTTGAAACTGCTCCTCAAAGCAGACTACAGATGTTTGGCAATTCTGGATAAATATACAAAACCTTCAAATTCCACTTGAACAATGCTGCTGGGTTTGAGCAAGAGACTGCAAGACAGTGAGACTGTATCCACAGAAATTAAGACATATACGCCCTGTAGTTTCTGAGAAAAAAGGTCAAGTATCTCCTGGAAAGTATCTCAACAGTTCACCTCTGCAGTGTATCAAAACAAATACTCAACAGATTTTAGACACATGTTTTTACACAAATATACATATTATGCAAATATAGGTATGTACTATTCTATATTTTTCTCCACAGTAATACTTTACTTTAAGACTTCGAGATTATGATAACTCTATACCAGGCAAGAGCATCTTACAAAAACAAGATCACATTAAACTCCTCAGAACTTATCAGAAGTATCTGACAGATCCTTTCACAGATCCCTTGACTTGCAGTGGGAGTGTTGCTGTTTATCCACAGGTGAGTTTTCACACATTTTCTCAGATAACTGCCAATTAAATTATTTTGTGGACTTGCAGGAGAGTGAGTTTGCAGTATGATTTGCTGAAAACAGCATACACTTTAAAAGTTAATTTTCTGGTATTGTGAAAAAAGATTACTCACTTGACAGTAATATTGTTTTTCTTGCTGAGCAAGCTAAGCAGCATGAAGAGTTAATGTAACCCAAGTTCAAAGCTATAGTTAGGATTTAATTGAATATGTGTAAACGTCTAAGCATTAGCTAAAGGTCTTCAAAACTGTGTTGAAGTTACTCAAAAAAGTCTTTAAGCAACAACAACAGCAAAAACTTGAGTCATCTAATGCCTTTACCTGTAATCATACAATTAAGCACATGTATCATGGTACCACCTATAAAACACAGGCCAAACAAATACTGGTTTGCTATAGCTCTACATTTATTAGAATAGCAGTAGCTGATGTACTATGGGTTTCTGCATAAAAACTCCTATAGCCTTCCTGTTTTCAGTGAATCTACAAGGCCACAAAATAATTTCATTGGCAGCTATCTTAGCAAATGTGGGAAGATTCACCTGCAGGTAAACAGCAACACTCCTAGAGCCAGTCAAGGGATGTGCCAACAGAAGGAGCTCTGCCCTACAACAGCAGCCTCACCATCCTCCCAAGACAAGGGACTCTTGAAGCAGTAGAAGCATGAGTTGTACCTCCAACCTCCTTCCCTAGGCTGGAGGATGCAGGTGACCACTGAGTCATTCAAAACTCCATCTCAGACACTTCTGAATTATATTTATATATTCCTTAGGAAATATTCAATTGGGCATTCAATTCTCTAATTCCTACCAGCATTACTACCAGATTACCAGGAGACTCCACTCCCCTTGACTGCCCATCTAAATATTCTAATATGAGACAGGAATAACACAAACAGTTAGAAAAACAATCTAAATCACCTTTTAATTAACACTTTGGTCAGAGGAATGGAATAAACCCATCTTCTTGTAAAGTACTTAAAACACACCATGTCTTCAAAGCAATGAGCACACCATCTGCTGTGGTGTTTACAACACAAGTACTTCAACAGGTCATTAGAATTAAATTGATGGGTCTCATATTTAATTTTCCCATAGCACAATATATTTAGGTCCTGGCTGCATTTAGGTCCTGGCTATAAAAGTAGTACTAGATGAATCTTTTCAGAGAATGATTAAAAATGCCCCATGATGAACAAATCCAAGTTCCATAGCTCCCTATCCACCACAACTATGTGCAGAACCCAGTGACTGTTCTCCATCTCACACATTTTCACTGGATCCAGTGAAACCCCATCAGAGTCAGAGAACAACAGGAGGGGCTGCACTCCAGCAAACCCCAGACTGGCCAATCACCCAGTGCTACCAGGACAGGGACTGCAATCAAAATATGAGTATCAGGCCAAGAAGACAACTACTTCACTGCCACAGACACACTGACACACAGTGCTTTTATCATTTGGAAATGCAAAAAAATATTTTTAAGATTATCTTATTTACATTATATACACTGGGATCACATTACATAAGTATGAAAAAATGCTGGGTCAACCACAGTTAATACCATCACCTTCACATCTACATTCATACTCTTAATCTGGGATTTAACAGATCCCAAAACAAGCTTCCATCTAAGATATCCACAGAAGCATCTTCTAATTGACCACAGATATGACAATGAATGATTGTAGGGTAAAAAGATTGCCAACTTTTCCTAAGGATCATTATATCGCAAAGAAATCCTCTCTGAACACTTTTAATCACTCTGCTGTTGTTAGCACTAGTGATGCTAGACTATTCCTGTCATGTCTTGCTCTTTTCTGTTGCTGTATATCAGCTGTGAACTCTATTAGCCAATTTAAAGACACTTCTTCCTTACAGTAAGAAGCAGATGCAAGCCAGTCTGTATCTTTGAAGCTTTTGTACTATCTTTGACAAGAAGGTGCCGTATTTCAATAAAAATTACTTTCAGATAGCGAATTACAAAGTAGTGGTTAAAGACTGGTATTTCAAAGATCTCTTAGACACTAACAAGGATATATAGAATCACCTTTAAGCATCAAAACTGTACTTTAATCCAAAATGCCTAAATGCTTGGAAGAAAATCCTGTCATGCATCTGTCTGTCTAAAGGCTGTTGAAGATGTCAGCCCTTGCTGGCTTGAGCATGACACTCTTCCCTTAGCAAAACTGTTATCTACCTTATGCAAGCTAAATGAGCACCAATTTACTTCCTAAATAGTGATGACAAGTAAACTACTTCATTACATTAGTTTTTTGTGTGAAAGACAGAATTTTGTTTTTTTTAAAGGATGGACTGAAGCAGAACTAGTGGAGTTCAGCTGAAGGAGACATCCAAACACATAAATACAAACTCCCTGGACATAAGATAGCGACACACACACAAGGTAACTGCAATAGAGTTGAATATTATGCTTAGTGCCATGATAAGCTTCATAACAGCCTGTTACTGACCATCAAACTATGCCAGAATTGTCCATATTGCACTTACATCACAGGTATGGATGAAATTATGTCCCTCTCTTGAGTCCTGTTGAAGGGATTACAGACTGCGCACCATTTCTTGAAGGCAAAGGGATTCAGATTTCTAAACAAACCTAATCCACTGCTTACATAATTCACATATCACAAAATCCATGGTCAGAACAAATGACAATGAAAACTTTTTAATTTAATTCTTACTTACTGGCTTACTGTAAATCAAACCCAATTCATAAAACAATTACAGCATGAGAGTTTGGAATTCAGGTAATCCCTAAGTGTACAAACAGTGTAATTGTGTCCTGTGAACCATGGTATGGCTCATAGTGTTTAACATGTAATTTGGTTTTATGCCTGTTTAATTTCTACTTATTGACATAGGTGAAAACGATAGTTACATCATCTAAGACTGACATCACCCTACAACTGCTTGTGGACCCACTAATATTGCTCTTAACCTTGTAGTACAAACAACCATGCATGCACAACCGTATCTTCAGGTGTTTCTGCAGGTAAAAACAACGTCCTCCTCCAGATCTTGTCTGTGTTCCATGATTGCTGGACACAAATCACAAACACAGATTCTAAGCACAGCTAGCAGCAGATGAGGGGACAAAGCAAGCTGGCTGGACAGCATGGTCTGGTTATGAGCAGCACAAACCTCAGCTCACTAGGATGACCCAAGCTCTCACTTGGTTTTGCTTTGCCTTGTGCCAGTGCAGCAAAGGCAGCAAGTGCAGCCCAGCTCTGATGAGGTCTCTGAGGTCGGTGCTGACTGCAGATGTGGGCAGTGGCCACCTGATGCTGAGCTGGCATTACTTGGGAATCAGACAAGGCCATATCGTCAGATCTTTAATTGCAGCCGCAAAGACAGCAAGGATGTGGATGGAGGCACTTTGCATACAGCTGTGTTGTTGCTTGCCAGCTACTCATAGCAGCTGCAGCTGCTCCTGTTAGAGCTCCCTATCCCAAGGCAGTTAAAGTTAGCAAAGACCAAACGACTCAGCATATTTTAGTTACTCTGGTTCTCCTTGGAAATATATTAGGAACTCTTTACACTTACAATGTAGTCAAGAGAAATGATCAAGGGTTTGGGCAGTCTGTTCCAGCAACACAGCTGGAACTGTAAAAGAACATCTGTTCAGTTTTCAGTATCAAAAGACTTTCTTGCATGGGTCCAGACAAACTGAGCCCAAAGCAACTCAACCACCTCTTCTTCCAGGTGCATTTGGAACAGCTGACTGGAAAGAGTAAAGTGTCTTTCCACCCTGGCCTGAGCACACTGGTTTAGGATTAACACAGGAAATTGCTGCAGCCCCCTGTGAGAGCATTGCGTCAGCCAGCAGCCAACCAACTCTCCTGTTGGGAAATCAGTTAACCGCACAGCAAGTGGCACCTTCACTCCATGCAAAATTACAGAGTTACACGTGGTTAGCTACTTAATCTGATTAACACAACTTCCTTAATTGCCTTATAATATTTATTATTACATTGTGCAAAAGTCTGGCTATTTAATTTTCCAGAGAACTGTTTGCCATGTTTATTAAGGAGATATTTAGACAAACTTAAGGCAGCTTTGGAAAAAATACTTTTTTTGTAAATCTTGTAGCATTTTAAAGGCTTTGACCTTTGTCATGTTCTTGGGAGAGTTGCAACTTAGCTACTCTCAGGGGGTTTGACAGTCTAATACAAGGGCAGCTGGAAGAGGCCAGCTGATGCTTTAGTAAAATCATTCTATTAGTGACAACCACACACAAAAAAGATACAAAATGCTAATACATATAAATCCCGCACCTTTACTTCTAGACTCCTGCTCAGAAATCTAGCCAGTCTGTGTCCATTTTCAGTGTCTCAGGAATCCTTTCCTGTGAATTTACTGACGTCTAATAAAGGATGACACCTCTTATAATACTGGGTTCTTAGGTGAACAGGCCCCAAATGTCATTTTACAGATTAAATACTAAGACAGTCAGCATCTGTCATTGCTAACAAATTATCTTCTCAATATGCAATGAAAGGATACTTAGAGAATTTCAGAAACATAAAATTATTACCAAGAATTATATAGCAGGGATGTTTAGTAATTATTATAGTTTTGAACACTGAAAAGAAAATTATGCAGATACAAAACAAAAATGTAGGACTTTGCCAACTGATTTGTCTGTTCTCATAAAGTTTTCTAAGGAAAAAAATACAACAAGAATTTTATGCTTTGGGGGCCCCAAATAATAAGCAAAGGATACTGACTGTTGAGTTCAGAGAATTTTTGTTAAACCTATTCATCTGTCTTTAATACTAACAATGCAAGAGGAAAACCACATGAACTTGGCAAAGCCAAAGAATTCTCAGTGAGATTTTTTACCTGCAAATAACCAGTTAGCAAGTGCTGCAATGGGCACACTCCCAGCATACATGTGCTACCATCTCTTCCCATAGGCAACCTTAGTTTTAAAACTACAGCTGCATGGCACTTAAAGCTGTGTGAGCTTGGGCTTCTTTTCTAGTATTCATTTAGACGATAACTTATCCCAGAAAAAGCTGGTTTCTATAAGCCATTTACATGTTAAAACTGTCAGCACTTACGTCTTACAACACAGTCTCTATATTCAGGCTGTACTAAGAAACAGTATCCTGTTTCTTAAACCACACAGGAAACAGTTAAATTACATTCTTAGATTGATGTCACCAGCATTTCTGTAAATAACAGAATTAAATTCTCATAAGTGCACCTACAATGACGTACAGAATTTTTACTTTGAAGCATTTTGATTGAGCAAATCTTTCAAAGCATCAAATTTGCATCAAAATTACATCCTACACTGTTACAAATCCCAGAGACTAAAAGTGGAAATGTACAGAAAACTAATAAATTCTTATTACTATATAACCATTTTAGCATTATTGTAAATCCACTGGTGTATATAACCAAAAAGATCTGATTTTTGGAGATACTGTGATAGAAATACACATTTTAAATACCTTGTATTGACTCTAAGTTTACAATCTTGAAGGAAGAAAAAGCACAGTTCATTTCTGTTAAACTATCATAATGTACCACAGATAAGGCATATGGACATAAATTTATTGTATTCTGTTCTAGGCTCACCCCATCTTATGAAACATACTTTAAAATAATTCATTTGCATCATCTAACACCATAGGATTCGTTACTAGTAAAATGTATTGGATATTGACCATTTGAAAAGAAAACTGAGTTTTATACTCTACCATAGCTCTGTACAGCAACCTTTGCAGAGAACTTGGTACATTATGGATAATTTGAAGGCTGGGGATTAAAAGTACTAGCTAGCAAATTCAGAATGTGCCTGTCAAAACACTGCAAAGGTTTGCTCAGCCCATGAAAAGCAGGCTGGTCCCTCTAAAATCACAGAGGCTTTGTCCTTGTGATGTGGCAGCAGACCCTCTGCCTTGTGCAGTAAGAGGGAGTGAGAACAAGCTAACTGGCTCAGTCCTCCCTCTGACCTCCATCAGCTCAGTATAATGACCACGTGGAGCTCATACAACACTAACCAAGAAACTGCAGGGTCATGGTGCTGGTTTTCCTCATGAGAAGGGTTAAAAACTTGGTATCTGTGAGAAAAGAGGCTGCTAACAGACTGATGAGACTAAGCAGAGGAACCTTCTGCAGAAAATCCTTACAGAATGATTAGTAAGCTTGAAAAAATTCTATGTTACGTTTACACTGCCATTTACAAAAAAATCCACACAAGCAAAAAAACGAAACAAAGATTATGGAAAAATAACTCATTTTTCAGACAGATTTCAAGCAGAAATACACCCACAGGACCGTTACATTTTGCAGCATACAATGTGAGATTTTATGAGTATTTAATATTAAGGTATCTGATAAAGGCAGATCTGCCAAGAACAAGTTTAGTTTGGATTTCACTACTGCTATTCACATAAAGTAAAACCATTCAAAACATGCATAAACTATGTATTTGTACTGATATAAGAGTTTAGAAATGAGCAATGTCCACAATATTTGTAATTTTTAATTCAGGCAGATCTGGAGTACTAAGCTGCCTCCATTTGCAAAGCAACACCAGCAATTTAGTAGAAACAACAGATGAGTGGACTAAACAGCAGGGCTGAAATACCTGAGCTCCCATAGAACTGTTTAGTTTCAGCAATCATCATTTCTCTTTTCAATGTTGGGAAATTTTCCAAGTTACTCGCAATCACTTTGAATACAAACTGGCTTTGACTATGGAGAACAGTAACAAAATCCTCAACATTCCTAAAATACAACAGAACAACAAAACTTGAAACTTTCTGACTCCTGGCATACTCTGCAGGTGAGAAGATATGGCTAATGTGCAACACAGGGATCATTCCAGACCCAACAAATGGAAAAATATCAATGGAAGTTATTCTGAGATTCAAGTCACTGTAGAATTCACAAGCACCTTGTTGGAAAGGCATTTTGGTATGAAAGTGATGGGCAAAACTAATCCCCTCTCAATAACCCATGGCTATGCATATATAGGTAGAGCAGTGATTTTTTTAAGATCTGCAGGGTATTTGTAAGGAAACTTGGTAAGATAACCTAGAACAAGTCAAATCTCATTATACAGTGGCTTTTGCTGAACAACTAGCATAGACCGCAACAGAGACAGCAACAGCTGTACTTACACATCCTGATCCACTCCTCTAAAGCAGCTATGATCTTTATAGTGAAGTATTTTTCCATCTTGATAATGAAAACTGTAATTTAACCACACGGAAAAAAACCCCATCATGTTCTTGATGAACACTCACTTAAAGCCTGTCTTAGAATGGATAAATCAAACCTACTACAGCTAATGACAGGGACAACACTTGATAGGAACCCCTCTTATTGGAATCCTAGCAAATGTTATAATTCCAGAAGGTATTCCTCAACCAGATAGGCTGAGCTCACCCTTATGAAAAAAACACTTCACAAGATGTGTTACCTGTTATATTTTAACAGCAAAACAACAAGGTTTTGTTTTCCACATGGGCTGCTAGAGCTCTGCACAAGGCTCTCCCCAGCTGTCACTCAAAAATGAGCTGTCCCTGCAGAAAAGGTATGAATAGTTCCCTACCTGGGGTCCACGTAACTAAAAAAGCTTTCAAAACAGAAATTACAGCTGTGACCTGCAGGCATAAAAAGCAGGTAGTTGCCAACTACAGATGTTGGCACTCTGATGAAGTGAATGAGAGTCCTCTGTGGATGAGAGGCATTTTTCTGTGATTTTTACCTACCTCAAAGCATAACCTCACAAATCTGAGGTTTTCAGGAAAATTAGCTATCACCATTATCTGAATGACACACATCATGGTTTTATGTGAAACTGTCCAAAAAATCTGGCATGAAACATGGTGAATTCTACCTGCTTTTCAGAAAAGTCAATTTTCTTTGTCTAAGACTGAATAGAAACTTGTTTCAAATTCTACTTCTATTGGGTAGCAATGGTCAAAAAATAAAACTAGACAAAATGCAACAAATTTTAAGCTCTTATCTTTATGAACATTGACCCAATGTTTATTTTTTCTTGGGATTTTTCATGCTGCCTTTATGGTAGCTCAATCTTTTTTCCATCAGAACTAAAATATTTCAAGTAAAACAACGGCTAAGATAAAAACTTTGGTGGAAAACTAGCAATATTTTTAAAATGCTTTTAGTGTCAAATCCACATTTATTAGTATTACTCTACTATATATATCTGACATATAACTTCAGCTTTTCCCTTACTTCTCTGTGATGCATTTCTTGTACACAGAACTCCCTATCTTATCTAGGTGTCTTTATAGCTCTCAGCTTACATATATATGGCAATAACAACTATTTCATTCCTAATCCTTGTTATACAGGAATACAAATGGTCAGCCTCAAAATACATTTTTAAGAAGTTAGTAACTTGAATACCAGTATCTCTGAACTCAGCAGAAAGTGGAAATGCAGAAGAACCTATCTAGAAGAGTGAACTGATTATAGAGTGACCTACGAAGGCAGTTTTGAGTCTTGCAGACTTACAAGGAGCAGGGAACTCACAAGGGTCTTGCACCACTACGGGATGCCAAATTAAGTCAAAAGTCTGTTTCTCATTGCTTTTCTCCAATGAAACAACAATATCTCTAGTCAGTTTCTTCCCCGAAGTTATGGCAGAACAACCAGAGGTACCAGAGCCACTACCCGTGTCTGTACTTACTAATAGGAGAGGAACATCACACATACCTAATGGGGAATGAATAATGTTTAAAAGGCCAGTTACAAAATGAAGATCGTCTATTCTGTGCTTACAACCACTGACCTGCACTACTTCCTCCATTGCCCTGCACTCTGCTTGCTGAGGACCTCCAATAAATGAAACAGCAAAGAGGAAGTAGGAACTGTATATATATGGGGGATCACTTTTAGGACCAGAGTCAAACACAGAGTCCAACAAAACCTCTCTCCTGGGCTGTACCTAAAGAGCTGAAGAGAAGGCATCATGCTGCTGCTAATGACAATTCCAATCTGAATCTGAGAGCAGCAGAGAGAATTTGCATCTCTTCCTATTCCAGCAATGCCTGTAGTCTTTGCATAACTACTAACTGATTTATGCTCCAAGTTCGACAAGGATTAGATTAGCAAAGTTCAGTACAATGAACTGAGCTCACAAGCTGAATCCAGGGCCCAGGAGCTCCATGATGTTTGGTGGCACAAAGTACATTCAAATCTGCAATAGGCCCTTTGGCGTGGAAGAGTAACAACATCACATACACCATAGCATCCCATCTTCCAGTGCCCAACATACCCAAACCCTTGCCTAAGAAATTGACTCCTATCAAGGGTCAGACAGAAGCAGATGTAATTTTCCATGCCACCCTCAGGTCAAGCAAGCCTGGAATGACTTCAAGCATTCTCCTTCAACCAAGCAAAATCATCCTCTAGTAAAGCTTTGCTGCCTGAGACACAACTGTCTAGAAGACACAGCAATAAGTTTTTCCACCCTGTCACAGCTATAACACATAACCCTGCCCCAGCTATGCAACATTTCCCTTTCCTTTCTACACACGCTGCTACTATGCTGCGTGCTTTACTTGCAACACCACTGGCCTCCTGAGGGTGTTTACTTCTAGGACATGATTCTCTTATTCCAGGTAATGTCCTTCCTTCTGCCTGGGAAAAGAGGGAGAAAAAAAACAAAACAGCATTGGCAGGAAAAAAGGGACCTAGAGAAACATTCCTCATTCTCTTCAAGGAGAGTTGGCGGTATCTCACGATTGGCATACAGTGTTACTATAAAGAGGATTTGGCCAATTCCATACATGCAGAAGGCTCTCATAACCCTCCTGCCTTTTTTTCTTCTTGAGTTTGAATTGTTGCACTTTGAAGAGTTTTAAGATCTATCCTCAAGGTCAATTTTATCAATTATCTCTGTCTTTATCAAATTTGGATATAATTACTGTAGTTAGCTCTGAGGGGAGAATGAGACCATTTTGAGGTCATTATTGTGCAGAGCAAGTGTCTTGCATATTACTGCAAACCTTGCAAGTATTATTTTTAAATATTTAAACCATTAATTAGTCTGTATTGTATCCTCAGGGACAGCACCAGAGATCTTAAGCTTTTAGAAGTGTTCTGCACTTTTTCATGTGTCTTCACTGTTTAGTTTAGACTAACATACCTTTATTATTGTGTATGTACAAAAAGAAGCTACAAGGTGTAATAGTCTTTTGAAAATATTGCTTTTTTGTTCAAAGTCTCTACTGAATTCAGAATTTTGGTGGATTGAAGTAAATGGTGGTGCTAGTAAATGGTGGTGCTACTGAAGTAGTAGAATTTGAGTCGCAATTCTTCCTAATATATATTTTAAGATACACAGTTTCTTTAAAATGTGAGAAAGCAAAATTCCTCATATGAGCTGTGTACACAAAGAGGTTTTCACAACAATGAGCAGCCTAATCAGGATGAAGAGTCCTGAACTGAAAGCTCACAAAGAAATCCCTCTATCCTTTCTCCATTTTTTCAATTCTACTTTTCTCGATAGGGGTGTCTCACCAGAGAACCTGAAGAGTGAAAGATTTAAGTATAGGACTGAAATCCATCAAACCCAGGCTTGTGGTCCAAACCCAAGCAGCTGTCAAACTCAGAGATAGGAATGTATGCTCACTTCTGCCTAATAAAATTTGAATCAAACACTTTGCATCTGATTCTCCATGTGAGCTTTTATGCAAACTTCTAAAGTGCAAGGAATCCTGGGGTGGAAGAGCTATTCTGAGAGCTTTCACATAGTTCATGTAATTAGGGAAACCACTTCCTTTGATTGTAAGTGTTCAAAACAGCTGAATTTTTTCTTTCAAAGGACTCTGTGATTTGGGTCATCTCTTTTACTTGCTCTTTTATGTTTCTCAAGATGAGAGGTGAGACTGTAAAGCACATTATTTAGAAAAAAAAAGATTCCACTTTTTGTTTTAGGGATTGAACTTCAACTATTCAAACGCTTGTCATTTGGAAATCTATCTTTCTTTCCCTCCCTCTGTTTCCTTCCTTTTCTGATAAGCTCTTCAGTGGCTCAAGAGAATATAGCCCAAAACGCCAATTTAAACCTAAGGGAAAACTGAAATAAGGTACATAAAGGAAAAGGGACTCTCATTTTCCTTTGTGCGGTTGTGGTTGAATATGTAATTATAAAGGAGCTCTAGCTGCAGGATCTCAGTCCCCATGTCACATTTACTTTTTCAATGGTTCTAAACATTGACCAAGCAAAAAGGCAGAAATACAGATTTTTAAAAGACAAACAAAGCAGCTGCCCTGGTCTTTGAAGTGGGTTTGCAGGTTCTTCATTTCCCAAAAAGGAAACTCGGGTCACAGTTTCAAGGCAATGACCATGTCACCAGAGCTAACAGCTGATGCCAATGTTGCTACCGAATCAAGTGTCACTTGCCCTAAATTTCTTGAGTCAGGCACCCTGTTAGTGCTGTTACTTCACATTCATCTCACTAACAGCTGTAACAGGCAGCAAATATCCCACTTCTCACAGTATAGCACAGAATCATACTAGTGAAAAGGCAGGAGATTGCTTACTGCAGGTTTCAAATTTATTAAGTAAAAAAAACGCTTGTTGATCCTAGGAGGACTGAGCTTTATTCCCAGTCAGTGAAAACCTGCAGGACTCTTTCCAGAATTATAGCACTGACAGGGAATCGGTGTGTAATGGGAACAGAGTAAACCACTCAGAATCCAGCGCCAGAAAGCACATTACTACCAACTTCTGCACAGAACAGATGAGACACCGGCTTGGAGAGGTAACTTTATTGTAAAGACTTTGGTACAAATACATAAACACCCGAGAACCCAAAAGTGCAGAACTCCAAAATGTGTGCTCCTTTTGAGTGGAGTCTGGATCTTGCATTTACTTTTAGGGTTCTCACAAGCTCTTAAGGGCGTAACAGCAAGGCAACACCCAAACGAAAGAGGAATTCAACAGCACCAAATTGTAGCCATCTGTTGCTACATACTTACACACAGGATCCTGAGCATACAGAGACATCCCACCACAGAGAAGTCAAAAAGCCATTTCTGTAGTTTAGGAGATTAAAAGTACACAGTTCACAAAAATGGAAAGCCGCCAATCACTACTTATAAGACTTCAGGTTTGAAAGGTTTGCCTCAAATGCATCTAACATTACTAAAATTAAAATTGTTACAAGATTAGACAAGAAGTGATTTCTGTGCTTTCCCCCCCTCTAATTTCACATAGGCAAGCACGACACTTTCTCAGCTCTACTCTTCCAAGAGGAAAAGATAACGGCTCAGAAAATGCCACTCCTTCACTCGAGGGTGAAGCAACTACTCCTTGTAGCAAACTACAAGTTTCGAGAACAACCTACTCATCTCTCCTATTCTGCCTCTGCCAGATAATAATTTACAGAGTGGCTCAGCTTTCACTGAAAGGCTTCCCCTGCCCAGCCTGCACGCCTATGTTTTGGTTTTCCCATCTTCGAAGAGCAAATTGGTACAAGCAACTGCATCTCATCTTCTGGTGTCTACCAAGAGCTTCCTCACTTCTCTTACAACAGCTCAAGGGATTTTACAAGCCATGCGTATTTTTGATGTGGCTACGGGTAAATCAGGTGCCCAATACACAAAACCCACAGCTATTTGGTCAGTCGTGTATATCATAAGACAATTTTTTTTCTCCCTTGCCTCCACCATTTAGCCACAAGGAACCTCAATTTTCAGGAGTTTTGGAGTAAGATAAATAAACGACCAGAGGCAGAAGATAAGTGGGAAGGTGTGTGACACTGTTTCCCTTCAATGACATCCAAGGACTGGGCTCTATTTTGCCAAGGAGGTGCACCCATATGGGGCCCCTCCTGTGTGCAAGACACCCTGTGGTTTCCCTGAGGAGCTGACTCTCTTAAATAGAAATTATGCAGAATTCAGATTCTCTAAGCATTAGTCTAACAAAGAAACATGTATTTGCAAATAGGATTCTTCCCCAGTAGCTGAACTGCAACAGATGAAACATTTAAAATAAGAAACAGGGCAGTTTGGAAGCAGCTGGATCAGAAGCGCAGCTCTGTGTTTGCCCATGCTGGCCTCATCTCCTTGGTGTGTTAGTATAATTAACTGAGTATAAAAGAAAGAGTTAATGTTGAAGCTGTTCTCTGGGCTCCTCTGCAGCCTCCAGCTAACATAAACACATCTGAATGTTTTCCTGTGACTGTTTATATTGTCCTCTTAAAAAGGAAACTTTCTCTATCAGCACCTAAGTAAGTGGTAATAGGTAAATATGAAATAAAACTTACAGTCTTAGTTGCATCAGTACAATTAAAGACTGATTTTGATGCTTGCATTCAAGTTAGAATATATTTTCTTTTTTCTTAAACTCTGTTTTCAGTGAAATCTTGTGCCCCATACTCTTAGGCAACTCACAAGCAGCCAGTTTAAGATTAAGGACTAAAAAAAAAAAAAAAGGAAGTAAAAGCAGGGCCTATCTAGTTCTATAGGGTATTTTACTGCCCTCTTAAAAGCACAAAACTCATTGTCCAAAATTCCATTGCCACCACGTGTGTGGCGGGTAGCTTGGGGACCCAGCCAGAGACTGCAGCCCCATGCTCAGCTTTCAACACTCCTGTGGAAAATGGCCTCCAGGAGATTAATGGCCCCAGACTCAGACCACATCAACTCCAGCACAGGTCTCTGACTTCATCTGAACCATCACACAGGCGTACAACAACCTAGAAACTGTGTCAGATTCAAACAATACTTCCACACACCTCAAGAGCTACTCTGGGATCATCAGAAACCATTTGTCACTCCGTATGCTGCAGTGAGTGAAAGTTATTTAATTAGCATCCCCAGGAATTGCAACACCAACAAATTTCAATGTGGGTCACAGACATTTAAATTGTCACTGTCCCTCAAAGCACATCAGACTCAAACATGCAATCACTTATCATCTCTCAAGTTACCACTCACCTGTCATTGTGATTTTCTACTTGTAATCTAGTTTTAAGAAAACCATATAGTTAAATAAATGTCTACATAAATCTAACTTCAACCAATCCTCAGTTGCTTGAGCCTGCAACAGCCTAAAACAGCGCTTTGAGAAAAAAGGATTTCTTCTGAATCCGTGAGATCCCTACAGAAAAGCTTCAGGACAGCTTAAACATCCAAAAATATTATTTTGCAGTTAATCACTTCAACAGAAGCTCAGGGTCAGAAAATGTCGTGGGAGGGGAAACAAAAGAGCTGCCATTTTATGTCAAGGGTTGCTGGCATAAAAAAATAAGCAACACAACCTCTCCTCCAAATTATAAATAGCAACTGAGTCCACGCAAAAAGAAGACTGAAACAGAAGAAACATATCTAGAGGAAAAATAAAAATAAAATTAAAACAAACAAACAAAAAACCCACACAAAAAGCCTAAAATAAAGAAATGAACAAACAAAATAAACCACCCTAGGAAAAAAGCTCTTAATTGCAACCAAGTATCTACTGGAAATGTGAGCAACCCACTGTTAAACAAAAACTTGCAATTGACAGAATAATATTTAAGCTAATATGCAACAGAAGTAAACTATATGCAAAGGAAGTAAACTAATTACCAAAGTAAAGAATATTTAATAATATCCTAACAGGCTGCACGTTGTGGATAGCAAAGCGGATAAGAGTGTTTTCACAGCAATCAGAGATTTTCTCCCTATTCTAAACAACCTTTATTCACAATTTATAGGAAACCAGCCCAAAAATTTGTTCACTTGCAGATGCTGTGCCTTCTAAAAAAAAAAAAAAAAAGCACTACAATTGAAGATATCTGAAATAAAAGGGTCCAAGCCTCAGAGATATTCCTAACCCAGGGATCAGGCACACAGTAATTTCCTGTGACTCAACCAAGCTAAGGAAGCTGTATCTACATCCCTAATGAACAGCACATGCAAGGTAATTTTACTCCTCACTTACAAAGTTTAAGGCACTTCAAAAGACAAGCAAAAGGAAGCAACAGACATATCTGGTCCATCTTAGCTTAATAATTTACCTGTTAATCAAATTTGTTTACGTAGCAACTGTTCAACACTGGCCAACAGTCAAGAGGACATGTGCACTTATCCCTTTACAATTTTAGTACAAAATCCAGCAGTTTACACCACAGACAGTTATTATGTCTCAACTAACTCAAAATAACTTTTGAAGCCACATACTGCCAGTGTGGGCCTTGACACACTAGTTTCACTGAAGCTGATGTCCATATCAAATTAACCCCAAAATTGGCTTGATTTAAAAAAATGTGTATATACAAGCCAGTGTAAGTAAGAATCTCAAATTAAGTTGGTAAAAAAAAAAAAACAGTAATCCACACACTTGCACTACAAATACTTGTTATTCATATGAGGCAACTCCCAAGTTGTTACTCATTTAATGAAAAACTTAGTATAAGAATGTTTAAATAAATGATTTTAAAAATCCACTACAAAAAGCTGTAGCAGAATACAGACAAATACTTTTCTATGTCTGGATTCCTGTGTTTCCAAGATTGTTTCCGGAGGGAGAGACACAGAAATGAAGTATCTTAAAACAGACAAAATGAAACTAAGCCTGTTCTTCACAAGTGTAATTGTGTTCTGGCAATGCTACATCTTTTATTATACTGGTGTCTCCCAAAAATGGGGTTTGGACAATATTTTGGTTGCAACACATATGCCATGACGCTTAGAACACGGTTTTAGCCAAAGCATCCACTAAGAGAACCTCATGCAGTGACTTTCTTGACTCCTGGAAATACAACATTCATTTACAAAATAAAGTCCTCAAGAAAATTATCCCTTGAATAAAAACCAAGAATAGGGCAAATAAATAATCAGTCAGATTCACTGCAGAAGTCTGTCCTATCCAAAATTATTTATCCTGCAAGATGCAGAATACACAACAGCTGGAGCATCTGAAGCAATTTTCACAACTTCCAGTCTATAAAGGGTTCTAAGTATCCTCTTGATACCTTTTGAGAATCTCCTAGTCAGCACCAATAGGAGTGCTCTAAGCCAATTCCTTTACCAAAATATACAAAAAAAACCAAACAGAAAACCTTGCAAAATAACACTCTGTAAAACAGACACATTTTAAGACACTCCTCTGGTATAATAAATACAGTTTTATCTCCTTTTAGCACCTTATATCACATAGCAGTAAACCTGAAAGGAGGCAACAGTCAGTCTCTTCTCCCAGCAATTAGCAATAGGACAAGAGGACAGAGATTTAAACTGCACCAGGTAAGGTTCAGGCTGGACATCATGAAGAAGTTTTTCACAGAAAGGGTGACTGAGCATTGTAATGGGCTGCCCATGGAGGTGGTGGAGTCATCATCCTGGAGGTATTTCAGGAAAGACCAGATGTGGCAGTCAATGCCAAGGTCCAGTTGACGAGGGGGCATTAGGTCATAGGCTGGACTTGATTTCAAAGGTCTCCTCCCATCTAGTTGATTCTGTGACTCTGTTTTTCTTTGAATGAATACAGGGCTGGATGGGTTCCCGTGAGATCACTTACTGTGAACTTTGTAATTTTTTGGTATAGCTGCAGATATCCCTGGAAAGTTCATATATTTCACTACACCCTGCAAAACTTCACAACCTCTAAGCCCTCTCTCACTGTTCATCGCTCTCAATACTTGCTGACTCAGACCTGAGATAGGTAAGGGAGTAGAAGCTCCTAGAAAGAGCTAATAAAATACTAATAGAGCATCGAAATTGCCCTTCATTACAGCCAGGACCCAGTGTGGAAAGTCATTCAAGGCCGCCACCAGAGCACCCATACCAGCTACAAACTACAAAGAAAAAGAACATCTGCTATTTTTAGTCCTCTAAGGATTAAATTATCCATTTCAGTTTGTTTTCCTTTATTTTACTCTGTTGTTTTTCTCCTGTAACTCTTGCAAATCACTGCCAGTCCTTACTCTCATGACCCACATTAAAATTATCACATGCTCTCTTTTAGCACTACAAACATGAATGAGGTAAGTCCAGTGACATGCATGTGATTATACTTAACTCATCCCCTACAGAAGGTACAAGCATATTCTATGTCTTCTGGACAGTCCTTTCCAGAAGTGAATAATAAAAATCAAAAAAGTGAACAAGCTGCATTATATGACATAAGAAAATTTATATGAAGCATTAAAATATCCCCTAAAGCTTAAAACATACATATCACATACAAGAAGCCCTGAAAATATAAAATTAACTTCCATGTAGTCAGACTCCAGGCAATACAGCAGCAAAACTAGAGAAAGCATGTTTTTATTTTTGAGTGTCATAAAACCCAAATGCATTACAGACGTGACTGAACAAAGCATGCACAGTTATTCCTGCTCAATTTAAATTTTTCTATCCACAAGTTAGTTCTGCTAGTTCACCAGAAATATTTAAGTATTTCCCAGTAAGATTATAATTACATTTTACTGGGGTTTTTTCCCACTACTCTCCTGCAGTTTGCACAGACCACTGCCAGCATTTTGAAGGAGTCCAGGAACATATGTACTGCATGAAATCAAGTGCTCTTGTACCCAAGTACCCTGGTTGTAATGGCTGAAGCAATACTGCTGCCCATCAATACCATGGAGACTGCTTATGGACCATGGAGTACTTTCAGAGACCAGTGGTATTAAAATTAAATACAAATTTCAGGTGAAATTCCAGCAGTAATAAACCTCTTAGTGAAGAACCACACTCCACACACCAGCTGCCAACAAACTGCCACCAAAAGCACAGCCCTCAAAAGCAATGACAAATAACAGGTGAACTTCAGAGATGGGCAATCAAAGGAGGTGAGTGCTCTTCAGTGAAAAGCTAACGTGGCAAGGCATGAAACAACATTTCTAACACTTCTCTCCAGCAGTTATCTGCTCAAGATAATGGAGTCAAAAGAACTGCTAGCAATTTGCAGAATAAGGCCCTGGCCCCAGTCTCTCCCATTCATTTCAGTGGGAGCCAAATTACAGGTTTATCTAATAATTCATATAAATCCGTCACAAAAATACCAAATAACTTCCGGAGCAGTAGATGTGCAATTTTCTTCAATGAGTGGACACAATTATCACTTAGGGCAAAAGGACAGATCCTGCTACAGGAGGCATTTCTACTATGCCACATGCATCATAAACATGATGCTGACAGCTTAATTTTCTATAAAACAATTCACTGGGAACTCCTGTTTCCTACTTTAAACCTAAACCACTACAGCGGTTGTACTAGATAATAAAATGGCAACTTAGTTTTTCTTTCACTGCTATTTAATCACTCAGGCCACATTCCTATGTTTTACTTAATCAGCACAATTCTTGCCCAGTTTTATACCTGATAGTCTAATCAAGGCCTTGTAGCATATATATTTTTTTTCCTATCAGACCTGTTTAAGTGTATTTTTTTCCCATAAACACACCTCTCTTCCCATAAAGTTGCATTTTACTGCCAGTCTATAAAAAGTTAATGCCTTGCAGAGGTATTTCTCAGATTTCAAAGAGTTTCAAAGCAATCTGTCCGAGCAACACTCTTCCAAGTATTTGTAAGTTCTTCTAAGCACATATTCTAGTATGCTATGCTGGAACAAAAATTGCTTTGTTTCACATGTTAGAACTTGTTAGCCCCTTGGCTAATATAAAACCTTCACAATCTTTGCTGGTTGTGATTGGCTTGTTTAATAAAATGACACACAGATAGAACATATTTGCAGAATGATACCATAGCTCTATTGACTTGGCTTGCTCCCTTGCACTTGGCTAGCATGAAATGCCTCTGAGCAAGTTTTTCACAACTCTCCTATGTTTTCCTTCTAATCAGTTGTTATGGATTATTGGCAGCAGTTAACAGAAATACAAGACATGCAGTCATGGAGATAAAAGGACACTTCCTTCCAAATAAACTAGAAAGAGCAGAGTCACAGGTTATGCCGAGCTGAAAGGGACCCACAAAGACAATCAAATCCAACTCTCAGCCCCACACAGGACCAAACCCAAGAATGCCTGAGAGCACTGTCTAAATGCACAGAATAATCCATTTTTTGGACTAAATGTATCCAAGTATCTACTAAATACAGATACACAAGAGTTACAGCAAATTATTTTTGTATTGATATCAGAAGAGTCATTAACTCACCACAACTTTCAGTGCAGTTCAGTCACAGACATTCATTATTGTCATCACTAAAGATGAAGATGCTGCATATGTAAACATGTGACAGCCGTTAGGGTCAGAAGACCTTTCGGCCACAAACTGGTCCCTGGTACAGCACAGGCCACTATACTTCAGCAAAATGCTTCTGTGTTGAGCTCAACAACTTGACAAAAATAATTGTTTAAAAAGACATCTCAATGAGAAGACAGATGAAAAGGATTCTCCATCTTTACTCCTTTCAATTGTAGTCTGTGCCAAGTGTTACTCATCCTCACTCCTGATAATTTGTGCTTTTCTTTCCATTCTAATTTTTCTGGCTACAAATTCCAAGCACTAGTTCTTGCAATAACTTTTTGCACTAGATTAAACTATCTCATCATTTTCTCCATAGGAAAATGCAATTTTTGTATCTAAGCTCTCACTTTTAAATTCGTTAAGGCTGTTGACAGAGAAGTTCTGCCAAAGCTTGTCAGACTTATTTAAGGCAGCACCACTTGCCTCTCCACTACCTTCTCAGAAAACTTCCAAGAGAAAGTGCCCATACCAAGCTGCTTCCATAACCTGTCTTGTTTAGTTTAAGTTTCAAATTATAACCAGTCTGAAGAAAAATAAAAAAATTTGCGATGGAAGGCACTTGCTCCCCTTCTGTCAACTCATCCTGATGGATGATACTCATCACCTCCTCTCAACACCCCCATTCTGTGTTTTGCAGAGTCCCTTGGGCTGCTCTTGCAGTTCATTTACACTCTTGTAAACACAACAGAACCACATATGCCTAACAACAATTTTCCCAGTGCTACATACCAAGATAAAGCATGACTAGTTGCTACAAATTACTTGATCCTGATTTGCATATGCAAAACAATTAACCTAATTTGCCCAACAGCACCATGATATGAGCTCTTACTGAATTCCAAGTTTTCATTAATCCCTAAATAAACCCTTAAATGATAATAAACTCTTCCTGGCATATGGTTTCCTTTTCCTACTGTACAACCTGTGTTCCTTGCTACTCCAAGCTGAACTTTGTATTGTGCTGTCTTGGGAAAATGCTGTGTATTACTTGACACAGTTGCACCATTCAATAAAAATACATTTTATTTTCTCCATCCTTTCCCATTCCATTAAGTTTGATTCCATCACAAGATGTAGCAATATTGTTTTTAAATTTACTTTCAGAAATATGCTTTAAGTACACAAAAACAGGTCTAGCACAGATACGGGTGCAACCCCTTCAGAAACACATATGTTCAATAAAGGTATTTCACTGACCCTGACGGAGATCTGCCAGCCAGATTATTTTTAAGGAGCACATTACTGACACTGCATAGCACAAATTTTACTTTTCATGTATCTTTTGATATTAACAAATAGTAGAAATAAAGAGAACAGCACAAACTGACATTGGACAGAATGTATAAATCTTCCATTGTCCTAGAAAAATCTTGAGATCATTTCACATTATTTTAGACAGCACCATGATTAATCATGATCAAACATGCCTTATCACATCACTAAGCGTGACACGATCATGGCAGCTCCACTGCTGCAGCAGTGGATGAACTTTGATGTCTGATTATTTACTAAGTCTATTATTCCTAGCACTGCTCCACTGTCCTCCAGCTTGTAACTGTCTTCCTACAATAGTCTGAGGATACTGTATACAAGTTACACACAGTCATGATGGAACAGCAGTCCAGTAACTGTGCTGTCCATCACTACACTGGGCTGTGCTCACTGCTCCATCAGTGGTGCTGACTGGAGCACTGTGAGGACCACATACACCATGTCTCTGCTCAAACTGTACAAAGCTGAGGGGTCAAAAGGACTCTCAGGCAAATTTTAAAAGCTTAAAAAAAAAACCCAAAACAACACAACAAACCAACCTCAGCTAGTAAAGGTGCATGTAGCTAATTCTGCCTTTTTCCCCTAACATTGCCTAAGGGGCAATTGCCTTTTTCCCCTAAGATTCCCCTAAGGACCCAACTGCCTTTCCAGGTCACGAGATGCCCCAAGAGAAGGTGACTGGCAGAACAGTTAGGGTTAAAACTACCTCATTGCAAGACCAAACTATGACTATGTGGCTATGACTAACTAGGAGCTAGTGGAGCCCTAGATAAAAATCTTCAGCAGGCAGGGAAGAGACAACTCTAAGCCTGTAGCATGAACCACAGAGCAGACGTCAAGAGGAGAAAATGGAATCAGGTAATGACAGGAACGCTGCCTCTTCCTATCTAGCAACATGCCTGTGGTATCAAGGGGAAACTAGTAGCTCCACAGGTGCAGCCAGCTCTCCTCCTCCTCAGGGCCAGGCAGAGGAGAGTTGCGAAACAAGAAAAGTGGGAGAGAACAGTGAATGGTAGATCAATAATGCTTTTAAATCAGCCCCCTCAGCTTAACTGCTCTTTACTGTAACCTCATGGCTTACAGAGGCTTGTAATTAAACAAACAAAATTCCCAAAGTAGTTTGCCTGCATTACCTAGAGGATGAAAAACACTAGAAAAGCATTTTTGTTCTTGTTACCACAGCAGACAAAGTGAAAGAAAAGTAAACTTTTACCTCTTTTTCTATTTTGAGCAGCTTCTTTACTGCCACCTCCTTGTCCTGAGAAATCCATCGGGCTCGGTAGACACTCCCAAAACTCCCTCCACCGCAGTTCTCAAAAAACTGCAAGTCATCAAATTTAATTTGCACAAATGAAGCACTGGTAGACGACATCTCATAATGACAAAATATACCACAGCAAAACCTGTAAAGAGAAAAGCTTTTATTAATGCACATGCGTCAAGGACTTATGGACTTTCTCACTTATGCTCAGTCACCCCAAAATCAGAATCATAAGCAGACTACAGTTAAATCCACAGGCCCCAGGAGGAAAAGAGCCTAAGAACTTGCATTCCAACAGGCTGCAAGAAAGTTTGCATAATTTGCACAAGCTATTAGGAGGAGCTGGGGGACAACTAACAGTATTCCTCAGAGCAATCCTGACGTTTCCCAAACACCTCGGGAGCTGCTCTGCAGAAGGGAGGCGCATGGCTGCCTTGTCTGCGGACAGACAGGAAGGGTGCTCTCGGCCCCGGGTTGCCTGCCCGCCGGGGCATGCCAGGCACGCCGCACTCCCGCCACGACGGCCAGGCACGGGGCACAGGCCGGGCACGGGGCACAGGCCGGGCACGGGGCACAGACCGTCCGGGCCAGTGGCCATGGCCAGCGACAGCGGCACCTCGGCACGCACCGCACCCCGACAGCTTCGGGCCAGCCCGGAGCGCTTCACGCAAGGATGTGGAAAAACCTGGCCATGGTAAATCTCTCTTCCTGAGTGACTCAATCCTGTTTGCACGTTGTAACAAAGCGCAAGTACAGGGTAATTCATCTGGGTTACATTATGTGAAATTTCTGCAGCCTGTGCCAAGACTGGTGTCGGCAGTTTCAAGAGATGATCCCAAATCTGCTGACAGGGGAACAGAATGTCCTTCCCCGAGATTTCACGGTGATAAAGCTTATGGCTGTAGCAAATTTCAAGAAACATTATCACCCAAATAGATGAACAATGACTAATTTTAGGTTTCTTTTTTTAATGATATAAGATCAGAAATCTCAGGTCTTTAATGCAGGACATGGAATACTCCAGAATCATCTGCAAGTCTGCTGTGGGTTCACTTCAGATGGCACCAGCCTAGACAAAGTAGTTTTAATTACCAGCAAAAGTTAGCATACTTGCAATTAATGACACTAAATTTATCAGCATAAAATTAGAGATGAGTTTTAATAAAACACGCCAAAAAAGAACCAGAGATTTTGGGTTGATGGTGAAAACTACACATCCAATTTCACTGGTAAATTACAGTACCAAAATATACAATGTCTTCTGGGAATCTCCATTCCATAGGGCTTTTTGAGATAAAACACAAGTTATGTGTTGTCCAGAACTGGGAAACACACCGGTGTTAACTCCTTGTACTGATGACTGCCAGAATCTCTTTATGTCAGCCCCTTCTGTAACAAACACAAAGCATTATTTGCCCCCTGGCTCTTCTATTGTGTAGCTACTCTGATTAAAATTTTGAGGTATCATTTGATCAGGAATTTCTGGCACTTTTTGGTTGCAGCTATTCTGCAAATGAGAGATGAAGATATCAACACTTTTCTACAACATAACATAGAGCCTTCTCTGAAACTGCCTGCTCCATTTTATACCTCTCGATCGCCCATAAAGATAAAGACAAATGCTGACCAGATCATGACAACTTTACTATGCATACTGAAGGCATTTTAGCAAGGAGCAGACTTCAAGCCTTTCACCAACAGCCGGCCTGCAGAGCTCTTGGAGAGAGAACATGAATGCTCTCTCTCCAGAGCTGCAAGTCAGAGCAGGGGTTACCAGTGGGATGTGAAATAAAGTCCATTCTTCCAGTGCACTACAGCCTCTTCCCTAATACAAGTGCCTGAACTGTCCTGCTGACCTTCTGTTCTTGTTTTAACCTTGTTGCTGTTGTTAATTTCCTGCCATCTCAGAGTCATCTTCTGTGCAGCCCACACAGGTTTTCTTTAGAGAAAGCTCAAAGGAAAGGAAAACGGTCAATCCTACAGACCAAGAGCATAATGAACGTTTTAATGTTTTGCTCTTTGCTAGTGCTGCTTATCGTCAGAAACAGATCTTCAGAAACAAAAGTTCATTTGCATTGTTTACTCCAACAGTTACTCCAAGTTCATGCTGTGTACGTGGTGTCTCAAGCATATGTGACCCTTAACAGACAAATAAAACAGGTTGACTACTCAACCCAAAGACCTCACAATTTAAGGCCACAGCCCTGCACAATTTTATGCACATGGGTAATCAAACTTGAGTGAGCAATTCCTTACTGACAACAGAATTAGCTAGAAGAGGGATGTGACTTGCAGGCAAGAGCATATGCACAGACTAGACCATAAGTTTAACAGGAAAGTGGGAATAGCTGAAAACAGATCATTGCATTTGAGTTGGCAGAAGCAAGAGGAAACCAAGTGAAAAAACACATCCCAGGAAAGAAATTTCTGGCCTTCACTATCTGAATTCAATAGCTTTGAAGAGTTGTCAAATTATTTAACATTATTGTTCACCCAAACCACCAAATGAACTGTACAAACTAGTAAACCATTTGATTCCTGAAAATTACACTAGCAGAGAATAACATGCACACCAAACACTTGACAAATACAATTGAGTACCTTTCTTATGGGTCCTCCTTACTGCTTCAAACTTTGTCTAAATTTTCATGCATTCACAATGCAGTGCCTGGGATACAAGTACTTGCAGAAGCTACCATTCATTCTTTAAACACCTTCTTAGTTTCAAATTTACCTACAGCCATCAACCAGCTGCAGATCACAGGATTACACAGTGAATCAAGTGGCAAGACCTTTGAGATACTGAGTCCAACCTATGACCAAATACTACCATGTCAACCAGACCATGGCACTGAGTGCCACATCCAGTCTTTCCTTAAACACCTCCAGCAACAGTGGAGCAACAGCAACAGCAGCACCACCTCCCTGGGCAGTCCACTCCAATGTTTAATCACCCTCTCTGTGAAGAATTTCTTCCTCATGTCCAGCCTAAAGCTCCTCTGATACAGTGTAAGACCATGTCCTCTTGTCCTGTCACTGGTTGTCAGGGAGAAGAGGCTGACCCCTGCCTGACCACAACCTCTTTCAGGTAGTTGTAGAGACGCTATAGGGCACCAGCATACAATAAGTTAATGTTATTTAAAGAATGATTCATTGGTTGGCATCAGGTTGTTCCAGATGCGTTTTTTTCCAGAGAAAGTAGAGGAGATTTACAAGAGACACTCTATTTAGGGATCTGTAATTAAAAACAGCCTGCATTCGTTTTCTTTTTCTAGATGAAACAACAGACCTGTTTAAACATTACTTTATGTTTTTGGATTCAAGGTAGGTAATCCTCAATTAGAAAGATCAATCTCTGTGTTATATTTGAGAAAACAACTGTTTAGATTAACAATTGCAAGTGACAAATCCACACACACTTATTAACTTGTCATCCTGTTTTAAAGATATTTAACAATCCAAGTTTATAACATTGGTTAAGAGAAAAAAAAAATAGATCAGGTATTTCATTAAACTCCACAGTCTTCCACTTGCATCTGAAATAAGCACAGCATTCCAACAATGTGCAGCACTTCTTTGCACCTTATACTTGTACAGGCAGGAGGGCAGTCCCCTGCAACACGGGCTCCAGGCCTGGGGCTTACAGCAGCTCCCCTGCACACAGCTCAGGAGGGTTTGGCACCAGCACCCTCCTTCCCCACTCACGGTTTTGTGTGTTCAAGTACCATCACTGTGTAGCAGGGAAACACTGCATTGACCGACTGTTGCTTATTCTTGATTAAATGAAAACATGACAATTCAGAAACGGTGAATGACAGGTATTTCAGGAAATAATTAAACTGCTGGTTATTTCAGTTATTTCTATGGGATCTCCCTGGGGGTAAGAGAATTTTCTCCTTTTTCTGTTTTATTTCTAATAGCTAGCATGAGCTTGTAATCTTGCAGAAACATCTACATCTTCTCCTGGCTCCTTTTTTTTCCTCATACTAACTTTTATTTGTGCATGCTGCTGGAAGCTATTCATTTCACACTAAAAAGTAACAGATCTGAGTTGCATTTGGCAATGTTTAACATGTGAAATTATTATTTAACATTAGTATGTAATATGTCAGGACTATTACAGGGAGTCACTTTGCAGCAAGCAAAGTCACCACATTCTGTCACCACAAGCTCAGTTCAGTGCACCAATGATGCAGGTGTAGGAAACCATCCACCATCACTGGCTTGTGATTACAGCCCTTTAGGGGATTAACCCATGTGAGGGTCCTGGCCCTGCTAAGGTTCCACATTTGCTGTTCCTCCTGGACACCCCAAGATGAGGGAATCCCCAGGCATGCAGGGTGCATGCTGCCCTCCATCTTAGCACAGGAACATTGGAAGAACTCAACACATTCACTTATACCTCCCACCTCCCTACAAACTGCAAGTAGGGGAAGCGCTGCCATGCCCAACATTCCACTTTATTCCGTCTACAAAACAGAAGACCCTTCCTTTTGTCATTCAGCTACTGCTCCCAGAGTATAGAGCTTCCACTTGAGGGATTTAGAGACAGGAGGGAGGAAAGAATTTACAAATTGCACAGTAACTGCAACTCATATTTTGTTTAGTGCGTGGCTGCGAAACCAAAAATTGCATCTCTCATCTTGCACGTGCACCTGACGCTGCTCAGGTATTCAATTACTGCAGGAACAGCCTTTGTAATTTATTACAGGGAACAACCCTGCCCCTCACTTTACTGTGTGGTTCCACAAAGTAGGATTCAGTGCTTCTTGCAGGAAGGCACACTGCCAACATATTGCCAATAAAGTAGTAGCACACCACACTTGTGCTATCTTAAAATACACAGCTGAATGTGCCAAGTTTCCTTATTTGGCAAAACAGCCCATTTGCTTTCAGGATCTTTGACCATCCATTTTTAGACCCAAATCATCCTTTGTATCCAAAGGCCTGCAGTCCTTAAGCATACCAACCTGGATATTTTCAGCAGTATATTTATACGAAGTTAAAATATATATGTATATTTTTAAAAAAATAAAATAAAAATGCCCAACAAAAAACTCCACCCCCAAACACCAAAACATGGTTAACCATTCTCTTGTCCAAACAGAAAACAAAAAAGGAGTCATAGTGATATTGAGCTACAAAATATACTGCAGAAAGACATTTTTATAAATAAAAAAACCCTTAATCATATAATGAGCTGCTGATGGATAAGATGCAAACAAACTCCAAGCACAAATCCAAATTAAATATATCCTAATCTTCTAATCTCGCAATGAGTTAAAATAAAGCCAACAAGCTCTACAACTCCTAAACTTTCTTAATCAGACAGAGTAGCAATCCTGCAGATGGTAAGACTGGAGGCATGGCTCTGCCTACCTTAGTTACAGACTCAACAACATTTCAGCCTGTCCTTTGTCAGAACCTAAGAATTCTGCATAACGTCCATTAATAACGTTTCTAATTTTATTTTAATTTATATGACCATTGCTGCAGAAAAAGAGCTCAACTCCACCTAAACAGTTTGAGAACTGCAGGAAAAGAATTATTTTTAAGACAAGCTACGTCAATGGCAGAGACTGAAGGTTTTAAAGGCTTCACTTTAAACAGAAAACATTTTATCTCAGAAAACCCCTAAACTGATCACTTCACTTATATTTTACTTGTAAGCAGTGCCTGCCAGTAGTACACCCACAACACAAGGCAGCTAAGCCTGCACCCAGGCCCACAGCACAGCTTGGTCCTGGCACAGGCCAGACTGCAGGACCTGGGCCTCACTTTTGTCCATGTTTCTGTCTTCCCCTCACAGTGAGCCAGGCTCTCCAGGGTTACCATTATTCACACAAATGCCACGGGTATGCAAAGCACATTATGGATAGATAAAATAAGTAGGCTTCAGAGGACTTACAATTCCAGGACAAACTCCTGAAAACATCTAACCACACGCCTCCTGCAGAAAGCTATGATGTTTTCGGGCAGTGACCCAGTTAATCCAGCGCTTTCAAATTATTTCTGCTTCTGGAACTTAGAAAAAGTAATGATCCATGGCTTTCCCGATGGCTCTGTCGCTAGAACTCCCAGCAGAGCATACTGGATACCGGGTAATAGATGGCTCACACACACGTGCTTAATAAAAGATCATACTACTGGAAACGAGCTAACTTAAGCAAACATAGCAAAACCAAACACCGACAGCTTACTTAAAAGAAGGGAAAAAAGCGGAGGGAATGAAAGTCACACCTCAAATCCCAACCCGACAGATTTTATGCCCAAAACAACAGCAAAATCCAGCAGGTGCGCTGCATTTGGAACACATTCTGAGGAGCGCAGCAGCCCCTGGCCGTGGGCCGGCTGCCCGTGTCCCGCGGCCCGTGTCCCTCAGTCCGTGTCCCGCAGCCCGTGTCCCTCGGCCCGTGTCCCGCAGCCCGTGTCCCGCAGCCCGTGTCCCTCGGCCCGTGTCCCGCCGCCCGTGTCCCTCGGCCCGTGTCTGTCCCGCAGCCCGTGTCCCTCGGCCCGTGTCCCTCAGCCCGCCTTCACGGGCGGCCGCCGCCGGCAGCCCCATTCCCTCGCCGGGCTGTCCCGCCCGGGTGTCGCTCGGCGGGCACCGCTCTGTCCTGTCCTGCCCTGCCCGGTCCTCCCGGCGGGGCTCGGCTCCTCCCGACCCCCGTCCCCCTGCGCGGCCAAGCCTGGGCGCGCTGACCGCGGGGACTTTTGCCGGCGCGGCGGGACCAAGGCGACGCAAGGTCAGGCCGTGTGCCCGGCCGGCCGCCTCCCTTCACGGGGCTTCTGAAGTTGCTCCGGCACGGGGAACGTCAAACCCGGAGGGGACACCCACGGCCCGGCCCGGCCCGCTCCCGCCGCCCCCCTCCGCGCAGCCGAACGCGCACCCACCGCCCCGAGCGCTGCTCCGCGGGGGGCGCTTCGCCCTCCTCACCTTTCCCGAGGGGCTCCGGGCTGGCGGGACCCGAGCGGCGCCGATCCCGGAGCCGGCGAGGGAGACTACAACCGGCGCGACCGCGTCTCCCGCTCCGTCCCCCGCGCTTCCGGTTGGTGCCGGGAGCCGGAGCCGGAGCCGCCGCCGCCCCCGCACCGCCTCGCAGCGGCACCACCCCGCGCTCCGCGCCGGGCCCCGCGGGGAGGCGCGGCCGCCGCCGGCTCGGGGGCGCGGTGCCCGGCCGGCAGGGGGCGCGGTGCGGGGCAGGGCGGGCCGGCCCCGCGGGATGAGGCGGGCGGGGGGGAGCGCTGGGGCCCCTCACGGCCCCTCACGGCCCGGGACACGAGCGCTGGGCCCCTCACGGCCCCTCACGGCCCGGGACACGAGCGCGGGGCCCCTCACGGCCCCTCATGGCCCGCGCCCCGCACCACGCCCGGAGCGCTGGGGACGGGCTGCCCTGGGGCCGGCGGGATGCAACATCGGCTTCTCAGAACCACCGAAACACAGGCTAGGCTACGTCGGAAGGGACCCACAAAGACCATGAAGTCCGACTCCTCGCCTTGCACAGGACATCCCCAAGAATCACACCGTGTGCCCGAGAGAGGTGTCCAAATGCTTGTTGGACCCTATCAGAAATGAAACAGCCATACACACCACTTCTTATCCAAACATTTTAATGGCATTGAGGCATTCCGCCGTTGCAGAAAACTTGCCAATAGAATCAGCTTATTACTGTTTCAATATAACAACTTTCTGGTGTCACACTTAAAGGAAGAGACTCAAAAGACTTGGGGGGCAAACAACAATCTTTCTATTGAGAACAGCACATTTTCTTTACCATACAATTTATGGTGCAAGACTCAGTGCCTAGCGCTGCTTTACTCTGCACCCCCCAGGTCATCTCCTGAAGACTGTACATTGGGATTTTATAATATTTGGAAAACTGCAGCTCCTTGCTATCTCTCATATCTGACTGTTGTTACATGCATGTGTAGATCTGCCAGATAAAGCCAGTTGTGTAGCACAGTGATTCACAAAGAGCTGTGCAGATGAACCGTGTCCATTAATTGTACATTTTAAAGATGTAGGTTATCAAGGTGAATTGTGGAAGAACACTTTACTGGTTAATGAAATATAATTATTTAATGGATATCAGAGGCTTTCCCCCATGTTGTATTAGTTTGGCACAACTAATACAACATGGTGGAAAGCCTCTCATATCCATTAATACTAATAATCATTAAAAATACTAATACTTTCTGTACTTAAAATAAAACATTTCACTAAACCATAATAATAGGAGTAAAGTTCAGCAAGATCTTAAGCACTCAGTGCAGAAAGTATGTGAAGACAGCAAGAAAGTAAAAAAGGCACTGGTGACTCCCCTTTTGCCCGCCAGATAGGTTCAGTGACAAGCAGTGAAGGAGGTCAGCATGCTTTGGCTTCCCTTGGACACTGCAGGTTCAGGCACTTCTTGTCTGATCTGAGAGCGCTTGTGCTTTCTTATGAACTGATATGCTAGTGAACCTGGAGAGGCCTCCAGTCAAAAGTGCCACATTATAAAGGGACACGCAAATATCAAACTATGCTCTGGAGAAGGAGAGGTGTCACATCTTAGGCTCTTAAATGCTGTAACTAATATGTTTATCCTTCCTGTCAGAGGCAATTGTCAATTAGTCAAATGATTTAAAATCTCTTTGAATGTTAAATCACCTGTTTCATAGGCATTTTCCTTGAGCACATGCATTCAGAGGTCTCTTGCCTACTGTGCTTTGTCTGGGCATTTTTTATATGGCTGTGTATCTGTAGAGCAGGGATTTACCATATGTGAGTTTAGGCCCTGGTTGCAGGGCCTAAATAAACTATTCCAGTAGCACATGAGAAATGAGGGGGTGGTTAATATTTCCTACTTCAAGAGTAGGAGTGCAGAGTCTGCACCAGGCAATGTGTTAACATGCCTCTTGTTTAAATCACATAACTCCACCTGCTCTAGTAGAGGACAAGTGTGAGAAAGCAAAGAAATCTGCATGAGGTCTGTCCAGCCTCAGAGCTACACTGTTCTGAATCTGAAACTGTTACAACAAGGTTTTAAGCCTGCATTTTGGGGCTGGTACTCTTTCTGCCCTCTGGCTAGTATGACGGGGTATTTTCAAGTTGTTTTTCCATTATCATGAAAATTAAATTTAAAATAGCTAGAAAAGATCAGAAACCAATGTAATGGCAGTTTCTTAGGTGGTCATACTACTGTAGAGAACAGCGAGCCAACACATAATGGTATGTTTTCCCTCTTTTCTGAGGCAGAAAACTCAAACAGAGAAACTCAAAAGTTTACCTCTGGAGACCTCAATCCCAATATCAGGCTTCTTCAATTGATATAGGACAGGCAGAAAAAGAAAATACTTAAAAACTAACAAAAGTTATTGTAAAGCCACAACAATTGACAAAAGATAAAGGCAGCCCTAGCAGCTTTTAACTCAATTTTAGAGTTGAAAGGATGCATATGAATTGCCTCTTTACATCTCATCACAGGTTGTGTAATGACGTCTCACCATGTTTCAACATGGAAAATACAGTTTCATGCATATGTCCAGGTGGTTTAAATCATCCTGCCTGCCAAAAGCACAAGGCACAGCCCTGCCCTGCCTGTCGAGCCCTGTTCCTGCTGCTGCGCTGCCCACCTCGCCTTCTGCCAGCACGGTGTTTGCACGGCTGCACAGGGAATTGGGCTGTGCAGGAGAAGCTACTGCAGAGAAAACAAATCAGTTTTCACTCAGAGCAGAATGCAGGTCATCAGGCAATTGCACAAAGACGTGTGCCAGCACAAAGGCAGGAAAGGAGCAAGGGCTGATAAAAGCAGCTGAGAGGGGATGGAGCCTGGAAGTGCTTTTTTAGCAGTATAGTGGTTTATGCCAGCTTAAACTGTATGTGAAACTTTAGACACAGATAATTTGGAGGTGGACACCTGCTCTGTATTTTTCAATTCTCCTTCAAGACTGGCCCAGAGTTCATCTCAGGCTTAATACGGAGGTTTCTTTGAAGCACAGCTGCTTCTTTGGTTGCTAAGGCTTGCTTCCATTTCTAGCTCAAAAAATTGGCCAGAAAACATGGTGGAAGTCATGCCTGGGATATAATGGGAAGGTTGTACACACTGCTGTAGAAGATGTAGCACTAGTGTATGCTACTGTTAATCTAGCTAGTTTGAGCAATGCTAGCTGTAACTACATGGTGGCATTAGGTTTATGCCATTTGTTCCATCAGATTTGTGATCTGGAAAAGGTGGAAAAATGGCTCACCTGGAAGCCCTCTCTACATTATTTTTGCTTGCTTTACAGACTAAAATACATGCAGGTATGTCTACACATGCTGCAATCACACACCTCTGCAGTTACACCCCAAAACATAACTAGCAGGGTTGGTTTCGTGACTGAAAGACATCTTGCATGGTACTGCTAGCCAAAATAAGCTGCCTTTTCTCTTTCTAGGTGATAGCAAGTGGGAAGTCTAAGGAATTGTGTTTGGATTTGCCTCAGAGGCAATCTTGCATTCGTGGTGTACATGAGGTGGTGAGTGTGCACCCACATACACCAGCCTGATGCTACATGCAGTCCCCATGCTCACACAGCCAACACTGTGATTCCTGTTTGCTTCAGCAGCCCAGTCTTTGGTGTCCTGTGGGAAATGGCTTCTTCTTGTCCTTCATGAGGAATGAAGAAAGAGCTTGTACCAACTATCATCCATCTATGAGACCTATCTTTGTTGTTGTTTCCTTAGCTGTTCTTATTTTTTTTAAAAAATTAAATATGGATTTTACGAAAGCACCTATATGGTATATTTAATATGAATTTATAAACATACTACTAAATATTAATTAATTATAAAATTATTAAGCACAAAATTATTTAACATAGACCAGAATGATTAAATACAGACATGTGGCAGAATTTGCTTGTGTGAAATGGGTGTGGATCAAATACCTGCTTTGTGCACAATGGTTTTCAGAACTGGCATGTTACAGCTTGTAACTGTCTTTTGTTCAGGCATGTGTGCAGTGTAAAAGCACATATAACTTCTACAAAAATGTCAATAAAATTAGTAATGAGATAGCCATGAGATGGCAAAATATTAACAAGAAATCCAATTCTTGATTGTGTTACAAGAATGGTTTTCTTATCTTTTTCTGGCACCACAATTTTTAGCCGATCATTATACTCAGCTGTAATCCACTCACTAGTACTCTGCTCAGCCACCATTTCATTACATATTTTTAATTGTATATATATATAGCTGATACTCCTTCTTATATTGAATTTTCTGGTCCAATGGACTTAATTTGTTGTTCTAATTTTGGCAGATTTTTCCCTAAAATGTAATACAGCTTAACACTGTTTTCTTTGTTTTAGAGCTGTACTGAATTCATTGTAGCTGTGCCCATTTGTGTTTTCTAATCCACATCACTCCAAGCTCCACTGAAGCAACAGTCCCTTCATTTCTTTCTAAATTTTTTCCCAATAGATTGCTCAGTCACAGAGAGTTTGGAGAGAGGCAGGCACAATTCCACCACCTCTGAGGAGCAGCAAGGGAAGATAACAACACAGAACTTTCAACAAATGATTGTAAGTATATAATATTGTCTTTATTAAAACCTATTATTACCAAACTATTTATGCAATTTACCTTTCTTCTGAAGTAAATGCAGGTACTGGAATCATTAAAATTTTGGCCACCATTGGCAGGGAATTGGTTTGAATTACAAAGAAAATATTAACTCCTTTTAATGATGTACCGTAGTATAGAGTAGCGTACATTTTTTGCTACTTGTTTAATCCACTGGACATTGATTAGAAACAAATCTGTCTATTAGAGATCACATCTTCTTTCCCTTTGTATTTAGAGATTAAATGAGACTACGAAATGTCCATAATATTAGACTGCCTCAGAAAAGCCATTACTGTAGATAAATCTGTTTAGCTGTATCATCTCAGTCCCTTTTCCTGTGATTCCAAAGAGAGGTAATCAACTCCCCCAAAACACAAGCACACTATTAACAGTTTCTAGTTATGACAGGAAGGAAACAAAAATCCCTGCAAACCTCTTACTAGTTTCTGGCAACAGTGCTAACTGATCAGGAGCACCACAAAGGAGTTACATGCCAGACAAGAGGAACAGGAGAAACACTAGGGCAGGAATTACAAATGGAAGGAAATGTTGTATTTCAAACAGACACTAGACAGCAACCTGCCAGTACTGCAGCCCTCAAGGGTCAGTCCTACAGAGAATGAGGACATCTAAAGAAAACCCAAGGCAAAACTGTCTCTCTGTTATCTGAGAACATCCACAATGCTGCCGACAGTAGTCCTGTGCAGAAATAATGTACACCTGTGAAAAAACACAAAGAGTCGGCAAATACCGATAGCAGGTTCACTTGCTGGCTCGGACAGCATCTGAAGAAAGAACTATTTAAAAACACAAGAGGTGGTGTTATAATGAGGAAACCATGGAGAGCAGAAAGCTTATGATTATTGACAGAAGTTGATTAAGAAATGGATTATTGTCTGTTAGGATGTTGGAATATCTACTGTCACCTCTATCCTATGTATCTTTATGTAAATTTCCTTTAATTGAGGTATTCATTTACAATCATTATTTTCATTGGTAATGTGCTTTATTTGCATTTGAAAGCAAAAAGAGGAAAAAAATTAAACACAACTGGCTCACCCCTACCATGTGAGAAAGGGTTCGCTTTTTGTCACTCTGACCCAAATGGATTAGGGCCAGGAAATAAAGGTCAAGCTCTTACCAGTACCCCCATGTGTCACGTTTTTATTACATGGAGTTTCCAAGAAAAATATTCCAATTTGCGTCAGTAATTATTCGTTCTTTATGCATTATCATGTCAGTTTCTGAGTTTATTTTGAATTCAGAAATTACCCTTGAGTGCCAGGCCTATTAAAAAGCAACCCTTTGTGAAATATCCTTCAGCAGTTAGATGTAAGTGATAGATTTTGTAGCTGTACATGCTCTTTTTTCCCCTTTTAAGAATCTCCCTTTCTGCAGCAGTCCCCCCATCACTCTAGTCATACCGCCAAGACCATGGTTGAATTATGCTCCTTTGTGGATTTGCAAGTTGCTGCCTTAGTTAGAAGATCTCTGAGGGCTGTCATTACTAAAGCAGTGCAGAGGGCAGGTGGGGTTGGAGCCAGTCTCTCCATGCTGTGAGACAGCGTGAGGTAAAAGTGTGCAGCAATGTACCCTGGATAGTCCTCTAACATCGACCACAGCGAGCAGCTTGATGTCAGCTTTTAGACACCAGCCACATCAAGAGAGCTCCCTGTCCTGTGGGAATTGGTTTGAGGCAGTGCTGCACCTTTCCAAGAGAGACAGAAAGGTGAGGGTCCCTTCCAGCCACTGAGGTCTAATGTCATCACCTCAGCCCAGGGCTGCCCAGTCCCACCACACTGCAATACAGAGACATCTGAGGGGGCCAGGGGTTCTATGGGCACAGCTGCAGCCCTGGAGGCAGGGCTCCAAAGATAAGCTGCTAAAGAAGTTTCTGGTTTTGCAATTTTAATGATAACTTTTTAATCTGGTCATTATATTCTTCGATTGCTAATACCTTGACCTCTGGTGACAGCTGCTGCTTATGCCTGCTAAACTTTAATGCAGGCTACAGTAAAGAACATTATGATTATTTGAAAAGGCAGAGTGTAATGCATTTCAGATTAACAGTGAAAGAAAAGTTATTGAAGTTAGAGGTTCACTTTGCCATATCACTCTATGCTGCTTTCCTTATTATCAGTACAAAAATTGAAATGAGAATAGCACATCTTTTAATTTCCTTCTACTATTACCTCTTGATTTGCATTCAGAGCTCCCAGAAGAAATACTGCTGAATTCAGAAGTAGTCTATTTAAGCTGCATGGTGTTTAAAAATTGCTGGAAGAGGTTAAGGTGCTCTATATTATGCAGTTGACCTTACTTAAGAAGCTGTGTTAACAATTTAGATTTATAATTTTGTTAAATTTTTCCCAAGCAAAATTAATTTCTCTTTTTGTACCCTTGAAGGTTAAATCTTCTGATTTCTTTCTAACTTATAAGATTTCTAAATTATATTTAAATTTCTTGTACTTGTTGTTTTGCCAGTGTCTCTGAAAAGAAGCATTTTTTTTTTGTTTCTGTCTCTCTTTGTACCTGGTCTGAAGAGACTGTGTGCTCTCACAATATTTTACCTAGGAAGAAAGAACCCAAACCCTCCATCTGCAGAGTCCTGCAAATACACTTGAACTCTTTTATCTGGCACCATCGTACCTTTGTGGCCGACTAGGTTTGAACAAGATGTCTGTGGAAAATAGTTTGAATCCTGCCTTTACCAAACAGTTGTAGCTTCCTGCTGTGCAGGATTCAAGCCTCCCTAGATTTAACCTTTGTTTCCTGCCTTTGTCAGCACTGGTCCTGGTCATTAAGAAAAAGAACAAATCCTAACATATCAACAACAGTGAAATGTGCCAGGGTAAGGAGAGCTGTACCCTGTGACTCTTTAGGCTCTGCAGCCCTAAACAGAGGTATTTGTGCTCTCTACTGCTGCCTGAGCAAAAAAAGGTCAATGATGGAACCCCATAATGCAGAACCTCTTCCAAAATGCTCAAAGTGTCACCATCCTGGCTCAGTGGTTCCCAGCAGTGGCTATTTGTTATGGACACTGCCTCTTGGTTATCTCTCATCTGAAAACAGGACCTCTGGATCATGAGGCCAAGCAGCAGGGATCAGCCATATCAACACTGTATTGTCTGTGACCCTCAGGCATAATTATAATTTAGAACAGGTTTATATTTGTTCAGCCTGCAGTGTTGCAATGAGGAGGGGGCTATGCTGCAGCATTTATGCTGTTCATGCCAAGTGGGTGTGATGGAGGTGCAGAGCACCTTGGCTCCCACTAGAGGACTGCAGGGTGGGACAGAGACAGGACAGACAGCTCTGTAATTTCCCCTGGAAACCACCCACAAGTAATGGCTGGACACTCTCCTGCAGGGGTAGCGGGCTTGGGCCAAAACCAGACCAAGAGCTGCAACTAAAGCAGGATGGACCACAAGCAGAGCAGTGCTGGGGACTGCCCAACTCCCTGAAGCCAGGCCTGCAGACCAGCCTGGAGTCAGCAGCAAGGGGGTGTCTTCAGTGAAGCAGGAAAAAGTTGTGACTCACAGCTGCAAGCACAGGGTGAAATCAGGATGGATGTGTTGACATTTCAGTGTCTCTTGAGTTCCTATTCATTCGCCACTTTAGTGCTACAGTCACTTGGACTTCCTACAGCAAGAGCAATATATTGACAGCTGCCTTCCTGTTGTAAAGTCAACACAGGGAGCAAGGGCAGATCAGGACAGAACCTAGAGCCAGAAGGTAGTTTTATTCATCTAATCTCTAGGTATGTAGACAGCGATCAGAACCATAGCAACTATCTGAGCCACTTGAATGAGTTAGATACAGAGATAGCAACACTTGTTATTTATACAGCACCCTTTATTGGAAAATTAAAAAATGTCAGATACCAGTTTCATTGAGTAGGTAAACTGCATTCATTTGTTGATATGGAGGTGCCATAAAACCTCACTTGGTATCACTGGGATACAACTACACAATAGAGACTGCTGGCAACAAATAAGTAAAACAGTTAGAAGTTCTAAAGAAGAAAAGAATAAACTAAGGGGATTAAAAACATACTAAATGGATGAAGAACTGGTCTATACACAGAGCCAAGCCAAAACCTGGCAGCTTGATAAACCAGCTAACACAGAAATAAATGAAAGTCCAAACAATAGGAACAAACCTGAAACAAATAAAATCATGAACTCAGAAATGTTACCAGTTGATTGCAAAGATAAAAACGCCTGTTGAATTAATTGTGTCCCTGTAGTTTATTCTACTGCAGACTTTGCTTCTGGGAGGATTCTGTATCTGAAAAAGCCTTATGAAGTATATTTGTTGAACAGCACAAATGGAAATAAATATTTCTCACTTGAAATAATAAGACACATATTCGTCTCTATGTTATTAGCTGGTATTCCTCTGAATCATCTTGAACTTCTAGTCAGACAGCAAAGTTAAAATAAATTATTTCATCATGCTGCAGAATATTTCTTAACTGTGTAATTCTTTCCTTTGCAGAATGCAGGTACCAAGCAGATTGTGGTTCTACGTGTCAGCATTTCCTCAGTGACTCTCAGATTTTGCAGAATTTATGTTTTGACTACAAGAATGTAATTATTTTTACAGATAAAAAAATCTGTATGTGTATACTGATTCTACACAGTCCTGCTCAAAAAAAAAAAAAAAAAAAAAAAAAAATACTCTGCATCCAAAGCAAAATGTAGACTATATCAATAAGGTCATCTCTTGAAGCTTAATAATGAGATAATAGTTGCAACTTCTAATTTCAGGCTTAATCAGTTTTATGACATCCAGCTTCACAGCGCAGAACCAGTGTGAATGCAATAGGAAAGACTTTTGCCATTTGAACATCATCATTCCCTTGGCATGCACTTGGCCGTCATCTGGGCTTGCCCAGCAGTAGTACAGCCATGCCCAGGAGCATTTAGGAGGAGAAAGGGCACAGGCCAGACCACCTCTCCCCTCATGGCTGCAGGCCCTGAGAGACCTCCCTGTGGTCATCAAACCCAGAGGTCTCTCAAGTGCCATGTTAGCCAAGGTCCTGAGTTTGCCAACCTGAGGTAAAATCCTACCCAAGGTAAGATAACTTGTAGTGCCCACATTAGTGACCAAGCAGGACAAATTAGTCAGAGAGCTAAAATTAAGAATATATCCCTTTTTTATTTAAACTCTTCCAATTTAAATGTTTTCTCCTGACAAACAAATGAGCTAACAAGACCACGGTGTTGCGTCACTGCCAGACTGTCATCCCCTGTGGCAGAGATGGCTCTGACTGGCTTTAATCTCACCGTCCATCTCCCAGTGCATGAAGGCCAACTGTGGGTTTGAGGCCCAGCAAATGACAAGCCAAGTTTGATATATCAGCCAATTAGCAGCATTGGTATTTGTGCAGGAATGAAGCTGAAAGTGCAAATAAGGCCAGTGACTAAACCTTTCCAGCAATTACATTTAATAAGGTACTGCATGTTATTTACAGAAAAGATAGATCACACAACTTCTACATGTAAATGCACACAGAGTGTGAAGACAAAAGCTGCACTCTCATAACATGCTAAACAAAATAAATAAACCAGAATTATTTTGGCACAATAACTATTACATAAATAAATATTCTAGAACATAATGAATTGACATTTATTTACAGTCTATTGAAAGTGCAAACAATTGGCTGAAAATTAAGATATTTGCAAATGCGTAAGACCAGAAATGTGTTAACCAGCCATGATTAATTCTAGCTGAAGTTGAAGATTTTAATGTCCAGGAAAATATTCTCTTGAAATCCATTTGTGCATATTGTGCTCTTTTTGAACCAGTCCTTTGCTACCTTTAATGCTATTGATTTTGATGACCTTGCTTTTTAACTGAATTTTGTAAAAACCTGATTGGTAATTTAAAAAGAAGGAAGTAAAATGTAAACATTGATTAATCTATTTATCATTCAAAATATTTTAAGTCCTGTCAGTTTTCTGAAATGGCCACACTGATTGTAGTAGTAGATAGTATGATTAAGATTAGGAATTTTTCTTAGTATTTGTTGTATTTAAAATGGAAATATTTTCAAGTCTTCTCTGAATGGAACTATACCTTCAACCACTCTTGAACCTACATTATTTCATCAGATCCTTACATTCATCTTCTGTTGAGGTCAACAGTAGCTGAGCAAGCTAAACTGATGATTAGTTTTGGTCCTGACCTGAAGCATAAATCATAAAATATAGATTCTTAATTAGGGAGAAGAACCCACTACCTACCTTAGAACTGTTATAAGTTTTTGTGCATTTCCCACTAACTATTCTATTTTATCTTTTGCCCTTTTTTTAATCCATATGAGATATCACTTACTACACTTTAAGATGAATTAACAGTTCACAACATGGCCACCCATATGCCTACAGTGCATAAATTCTTCCTCAGCCAAAGTTCTCCAGCAGGCTGGTACATTGTGCGTTGCCTAAGACCTTAGAGTATGTTTTTGCTTATTTTTGTAGTGGCAGTGCAGTAGCAGAGAAAGTGAAGTTCTTAACAAGTGACCTTGAGAGGATAAAAGATCATTTCTCATCATTGCTTCAAATGTTTATGCTCGGCGCGGTTCCAGCCGGTGAGACATCTGTGATAAAGTTCTCTGGTTGTCAATCACATTTAATTGCCGCACGTAGCTCCGAACATCCTGATGGTTTTTATTAGTTAGGGCTGCATCAGGATCTGGTGAAAGAAAAATGATGTAGGATTGATATACATTAATGGACAAATGCCTGAACAAAATGCACAACTGCTTACAAGCTGTCACAGGAAAGACTAGGTCCCGGTGAGTTAAAAAGGAAGTATTTAGGAATTGCTCTCTTTGAAACCTTTCCTCCATATCTGACGGCCTTTCTGGTTATTACCCCCACAAATTAACTTTTCTTCTGGACATCCTTGGCTACATTTACTAAAATTGATGGCCCTCGGTTACAGTTTTACACATCACCTTATCAGTCATTAGCTGTAAATTATACAGCTAACAAGTACAATTTAAAGCTGCTCATTTGCTTTTGAACCAGCAACTTTCACAGATTCAAAATTATGTAATTGATTGAAGCCTCTTTTCATGCAATATTCTCATATCTAGCTCAGTATTAAATACTTGTAACAACGTAGTGCTTAGTGGCTGCCCCATTCAAGACTCAGAATTTACTACCTGTTTATGTTACTTAACATAACCACATTATACCTACTCCAGCAGCACTTATGGAATACTATCGAGTTACATTCTAAATATCTTCAGCCCCACAGGGAACAGCTTACAGTATAATGTAATGTGTTAGGTAACTTAAATTCAACTCAAAAATTAAACTGAGGCATCTAGAATACATCACACATATACACACAAAAAGCATGGAATTTAGATCCAGTAGATCTATATACGGACATTTTGTTAGATCATGTATATTGAAAATCTGCTTCTATTTCTAAACATATGGAGGTCTCACCCATGCTTAATACATCAAAATTAAAGACAGCCAGAAAATCCTGGATTGTGGAGGGAAAAAAATCTCTCTTAATTTCTACAGTTCTACAAAAACTTCCACAGATCTTCTACAGTTAAGCTTTGACTCATATGGAAAGAAACTATTTTTTAATAAAAATATGGCTTTATATTATTTATTCTGTTGTTTGAAAAAGTGGAAGAGGAAAGGTGCTGTGAGTAAAAATGGATGAAGTGCTGAAGAAATGCCCACGTGACTGAGACTAACTATACACCTCGATGGGATGAAATGCACAGAGAAGCCTGTTTGACCATACAGCTCTGTCATCTTACATGACCTCAAGCAAGTTCTAATACTGACAAACAGGTTGTAAATTCACCATCTTATGCAGTTATGTTATTTATAAAGGTCATGTCTCCAGACTTGTTTCATATTAAAACAGAATTTATCCAAGCAAGTATCTGTGTGCCGCTGCCTGCTAGACTTATTTTAACCACTTCTCAATCCAACGGCTAATTTCAACTGGCTCTAATCTGACAGAGAGGTAGAGACCTCACAGATATTAACTCTTTCACATGCATGGAAAAGAGATAGAGGAGAAGCAGTTTATCAGAGCTTCCTGAAGGATATTTTGCCCTGTGAGAAACATCACAGGATCCAAACATGGAAGAATCACTGGAAAGCAGGCTCTTCAGTTCTGGTACACACAGAATTAGTTGTAATTACTGTAGCTACTGATGGTAATGGCAATGGTACAGATGTTGTAATACACTTACTGAAAGACTGGCTCCGGCAGAATTTCACTGTCCTGACAGTGTTGGCAATCATACGCTGGAAGTAAAAGATGGGATGCAATCAGAGAACAAGCACTGTATTTCATCATCATTTAAACGAAGCACCTAACTGTGCCTGAATGTGAAGACACATGCCAATAAAAGCAGTCGTATGAATGAAAATATAATTTTAATGCTGATACTTTCATATATAGGGTGTGATTTGCATTTACACAGGCTTTAAATAAGCATGAGTATAATTTACATGCGCTGAGAGAACTCTTTCCCTTGCTTGAATGCTGTAAAAGGCCCTAAGTAAGAATGAAAATCAGCCCCTTCAATGTGCATTTCTTTGATAACATCTTACTATATTAAAAAGTAAAAGGAATATCATGGAGTATATACATGTCAGCTCCTAACAGCAAGGCCATTTCTAGAATATATTCAGCAATTAAAGAGCTTTCATCTTTTATATAAACTTGAGTTTAAAATGCAATCCTCCTGGAGGATGACAGTGTAAATGAGCATGTGAGGGTGATTCCTCTGGCAGAATGCTCAGCTCACAGGTGAGAAGGCCACTGTCTCACTACTGGGGACTGCGGCCAAGTTCATAAACAGACCTGTTACACAGTGTTACTTTGCACAAGTGTATCTAACTTAACATGAAAAGTAGATTCACTTTTTGGTGTACCCTTCTACTGACAATTCACCAAAAAAAAAAGCAGAAGTCACTTCAGCCTTTCTTGGCTGTGCTTCCTCTTCAGCGAAAAAGACATCATTCTAGATAGTTTGATTCAACTCCTGTTGCAAGGACAACATTTGTTTCAGTTTCTTTTTCTTAGGTTAAGAAAAAGTAGACAACAGAAATGCTATTCCCTATCAGACTCTAATGTCTGTGTTCCAAAACAGCAACATCTTCTAACACAGTGCACTCTCACTAGGCAGCTTCATACATTATGAAAATTCTGTGTGAGATTAGCAAGCTAGTTAGTTATAAGCTCTCACAAGATGGAATTACATATCTCTCACTAGTAAACAATAAAGCCTGGGGCATATGCTCCTCTAAATTCATTATAATCTTAAATGAAATCACAATTATAATCTTAAATGAAAATGTTACAAATTAAATAATTTTGTGAAATCTGTCATTCCAGAAGTGGGAAGCACCAATGTAAGACATTTCTTACACACACACTGCATAACCTCAGACATTTCCACGTACTGTCAAGCATACAAAAATGGTTTGGTTGGTTGGCATAAGAAACACTACTGATAGATCACATACTAAATGTTTGTAGATTGCATTTTGTATTATCAAATGAAACTAAACTAAAATATGTTAATTCCAAAACACATTTTCCCAAAAGATCTAGGGAATCTGGATATGGATCTGCTTATGCTGTTCTTAAAGTCGTATGTATCTACATGTATAATTCAAGTAAGAGTAAATTTTATCCTATTGGTAATTTTCGTACCTCTTCAAGCCATTATTACTATGCAGATTTCCTAAGGCACTTACCTTGCAAACATTCTCACAGGTGCTTAGCATTAAACATGTGAATAAACTCCATTGACTTCAACAGAACCTCTTAAATACTCAGGATAACTGGGCTGAGACAGAACACACTGCATGTAACAGTGTCGTTTTTTCAGTCTAACCCAATCAAATGTAAATCAAAACAACACAAGCATACATACATGACTGCTTCACACCTCTATGGCTTCATATTTGGCTCTGTTATGTCATGCTGTTATTTTGATTTATACCAGTTCGAAAAATATTCATCTACAATAACTGTTTCAAGAAGAGATCATAAAGTTGAACTGCACCAGCCAAATGATGAAGTTTCAAGACTGTCTAGCTTCAAATGAAGCTTTGCTAAGAACACTTCATTTTTAGGAAGATAGCTAGTTTTGCTTGATATGCTTTCTAAATGGATTGTTAATACACAGTCTAATTTTTCATACCTCTAAGTGTTTAGGTTTTGAAGCCTCATCTCATAATACTCTTTGAAGCCATAATTATTTACCTTCATATGTGAAAACTTGTATTTATCCAAAAAAAGTATTCTTTGGAATAATTTTACTCTTTTTTCTCTTGTGGGGCATTTCTCAAAAAAAGAATAACATTCAGAATAAATACTGTAATGCAGTGCTGTACTGAAAGAAAAATCATCAGTTTGTAGGGAAGGTTTTTTAAAAAGTTTTTGCTATTTTCAAATTTGCCATTAGGTGGGCTCTTCTAGGCAAGGAAAATGGAAGTGGAAGTGGAAATGGACTTGTCTGACTTCTGGTTAAAGGCTGAACTGCCTAGCTTCCTTCAGTTGGCTGAAAAACTTCATTTTAAGGGATACCTTTGCCTTTTCCTGAGGATAATGTGATTCAATCTGTGCATTCAGCAGTATCCTGGCAATGATGAAATAGAAACTAATGAGGAAGTGGGTGTTATGGATGAATAAATGGAGAAACTGTGGCCCAAAGACAGCATCACAAGCCAGTGGGGAGATTCTGAAGCATTATATCTCTTTGAAAAGCTGTTTTTCACATTACTTTTTTTCCAAGTGCTGTTCTGCTGTCTCATAATGTCTAAGCTCCTAACAGTTCCTCTTTGTAAGGCATGAAGTGAACAGAAAAACAGGTTATGAAACAAAAGTGAAATTTCCCTTTCTGAATCTCATAAATAAGTTAGATTGTCTTCTTTTGATGCAAGAAAACTAGCAACATGTACAGAAAATAATGTTCAGATGGAAGTTTAATTGTCTGTTCCTTACAGTTTTTCTTCAAATAGAGGATTACCTCTAGTCAATGCCTGCAAAGATTAATCTCTGTTTACTCACAGTGCTAAGCAAGACCACTATCAAAAAGCCATACAAACCTAAATTTGGATCTTTCTGAAACAGAACCAACTGCATAATATAACAAATAATGGCTACTACCAGCATGCTGTGTATACACAACAATACCCTTTCAAGTTTTACAGTCTGGAATTGTGGCAGCAGGCCAGCACATTATCTTCTAATCCTTTCCAAACCCAGGTTGCTAAATATTATAAATATTCATATATGCCATTGAAAATTACTAAGGGCTTTAGTCACACACTTTTTGCATAATCTTTATGTTCCAAAAATTAAAGAATGCCCTTTTTTTTTTTTTTGCATATGATAAGAGTGTGAATTCCCTTTTGTTCATCTCTACAAAACCTGAAAACAAATATGCACAAATTCTCTAATCCTCTTTTTGCACCTGAAGGGTGAAGAGGCTTGACAGAAAGAAGCATCAGTGGTCAGCACCATGGCACTATCTTGTGCTGCCTTGGCAGGTCAACACTTCCAGAGTTTTTTCCTGACTTCTGCTCCCTCTACAGGTGTTATTCCTGAGATAATGCTGGGTAATGTCATATGGATAAGGTGCCACAGAAGGTAATCTTTGTTCAGGCTCTCTGATGATTTGAGAAATGGCGCTGATAAAGTTCCCAAATAACTACATCTTCCCTTTGTCTATGAACACAAAATTCTGTACTGGCAGTTAGAGTGCAATTATGCGGCTGAGGTTTGAAAAAAAGGAAATCAGTAAGTCGCCAAGAGTATGAAGTACTGCCTGTCCCTAAGGAGAGTCATGCTCAGTACTTTCCTCACTTTCCTCTCTTCTTTCCCTACTAAGACCTAATTCTAGGAAAGCGCTTATAATTTTTTTTCTAAATATATAGCTAAAAAAGCAGTGTCACTTAAACGGTGTGTAGTGACATGTGCTGCAGGTTGTAGGTTATCCTCTATCTGCTAAATCATACCAAGTTTACAGGAACTATTACTACTGATGCTATAACTCACCAGAGGAGAAGAGATGCAGGTGGTTTGGGGTCACCCTGATTTTTCAGCCTTATGATGTTTACATTCTTGGACTGGAGCTTTCTTGCGCATTATAACATAAACAAAGGGATTGCTTTCGCATTCCTCTCTGTGATGGACTTCTGGTTTGAACAGTGGGGTCAGAGAGTGTCAACCTTGTCCCCCAGTTGCTGGTCAAAGTCCAAACCCTATTTAAACCCTAAACCCCAAATAAACTTCCTTTTTCTTTCTTGTCTCACAACTGGAAAGTGTGAGTGCTCTTCTTTCGTGTCCATCAGGCGACAGTTTGGTGTCATGGCATATATGCCAAACTAGAATGTACATCTGAGCAACACCATGGTGGAAACAGCTTGCAACCTCTCCCCATCAGCTTCATGCAGTGAGATAAGACCATCAATACTCTGAAACCATGTCTTGTTTGCTATTGAACACTACCTGAAGACTTTGTCTACTTATTGACAAATGTATAAAATAGCGTTTTCCAAGCTCGATTTTAAGGCTTCATGCAATGGCATGAGTGAAGAGCACAAATACAGTAAAAAGACAAAGAATAAGAGCATACCTATTTCTGACAGGCTCAGTACTGTTTACCCACACCTTGTACAAAGCAAACGGGTCTGTTTACAAACTTCCCTCTTTACCCATAGCTGTGGCTTTGCCACACGTGGTTACTCTGTTCCCTGGCTAGGTGTCCCTGTTCTCCCACTTCTCCCAGCCTCCTCCAGATAAGGCATCTGGGGGGATCAGGAGATGGTGAAGGGGAAGAAAGGGCAGGCAGTCACACAGGTAGCAGCAGGTAAAGCTCAGCAATGCTCTGCAGAGTGATGTCCCCCTACTACTGCCAATACCACAGTTCTGTCACTCCACCACTGGAAAGATCAATATATAGGAAAGCCTAGCAGGAAAAAATTGACTGAGTCTTTTTCTTTGTTAGCTTGAGTTGCTAAAACAGGCTAATGTGGTTCAACACCATCTGTCTGTTTTCCCCTTCTTCTCTAGATAATTTTGTTCTATTTGAAAAAAGAACCCAGAGTTTTCAAACACAAGAAAACTCCTACCAATTTTCTGTGAAAACAGATGGCTGTGGACAAGAGAAAGATTGTGTAAGTACCCTCCTGTCTCCTTCAGGAAAAAGGCTGTAGTGCAAGTTCCTATGTTATGACAAAAGCCTATTCACACAGAATTCCCCAGCCATGAAGAAACAACACATGCCCCAGCCACGAGGAGAGATCTGAGCAGGGCTCAAGCAGCCACAAGACACAAATATTTAGGAAATCAGGCCTTGCTGTTTCTGGCAGTCAGGGAGCTCCTGGCTCAGACACTGCCTGACAGCTCCTGCATGTTTTAAGATGCACCATTTAATATAAATAATAACAGAAGCATCACAAAACAGAAAAGATTTAAAGGAAGCTGTTTCAGCTGAGGAGATGCCACTAGATCAAACTTCTACTTTTGGCTGCCAGTTACAGGAATAAAGTTGTCAGCAGCACATCAGCTGTCGGGATCAGAGCTCTGTGGTGAGAATGCAGACACGATGCCAGAGGCTGTTCTCAGTTTCATCACTGCGCTTACATGAGAGTCGAAGGGACCCATACCCTCCAATGGCAAGTGGCACCACGAGTGGGAACTACCCAGATATTTTTATTCATAAACTTCAGTAAACATAAAAGGAAGCAATCTTCCAAAGAACCAAGATGTTTCAGAAACATCAGTAAGAGTGGCTCCCAGCAATACTCTAAGGAATCTCTATCTGCTTATGACAGAACATCATGCAGCAGAACAAACAGACAGAAACAATAAATGGCAGGACACGATTCCTGTGAGAAAACCAGGTTTCTACTTTTCTCCTGAAAATGGCAGAGTAACATCACAAAAAAACCTTGGGCATATACTTATTTAAAAGAGAGGAGAATTTATCTGAGAGTTATCTGGCTGAGTGGTCTTGTCTTTACAAGTTTAATATCAGGCAATTATGTGTGGATATGACAGTTTTAAGTTTAACAAAAGTAGGCGGCAGCGACTGAGGTTTAACAGTAGGCTTTTCTTCTTTGCTTGACCTGATGACACATGCAAAAAGCTAAAAACTGCCAGGTCCACAGTAGGTTTTGAATGAATTATGTGGGTGGAATTTGAATACAGGTTGCTCTGAACAGCTATGGGTTGAGAGAGGCAGTAAAAGCACCACAGAAGCATGCAGAAGAGCTAGTGAAGAACAATAAAAATACAAAAGATATACTTGTAGTATGGCCTGGAGAAAAAGCAGAGTGAGGTTTTTCGGTAGAGTACCAAGCAAAGAAAGGCTTAGAATACTAAAAAAGGAGAATGTTTCCCTTTCTGGTGAGTTGAAGAACATGAGGCATAATACTGATTCTTTAAAAAATATGCAGCATCAAAAATACACTAACTGATCTCCACATTCCTCTCCTAAAGAAAATGATCAAAACTCAGATTACCGGTACTACATTCCTGCAGCGTAGAATATTATTTAAAACTTTTGGGTGCTACTAGTAAACTCCTTTTCTAGGGGTAACATTCTTTTGAAGATAAGACGATGAGCAGACTAGCAGGCAGACCTGCAGCAACTTAGATATAGATCAGTATAAGCTGCTATAAAATTCACTCTTGGCCTTGGGAGTGCCAAAATGTGGTATAGAGTGGTGCAGAACTATTCTTAAATGACAAGCCTGTGCTGAACTTCTGTCTATGAGAGGTGCTTACAGGAGAGCTCCTCCCTCCTGTAATGGCTTTCACTCAAAATCAGGCATAAAGAGCTTGAAGCACAGAGCTCTGAGGCCAGTGGATGTACTGGTTCTTCTGGCTCAGGAGGTGTAAAAAGGCCAAGTGAGGTGGAGGTGTTGGAGCCAGCCACAGAACCATGGCTTTAGCAATGCAGCTGCCATCTCTTCTGGTTTGGAGGTGTTCCAACCAAGTCTGAGATCCCTTTGTGTTCCCCAAAGTATTTACTATCTATACTGTTATAGCTATACCTAATTAGAATAGGCAGTCCAGAAAAAGAGTCCTTTTCTGCAGGTAGAAGGCTCAAGGCCTTTGGAAGGAGATGGCAACACAGTCTGCATATGCAATTACAGAATGCCATTATTGCTAAGTGAGGTCAGGCCCTTACTCAGGCATTAGCACTGCCATTTACTTACAAAATATCTCATCTTAGCAAAGGGATATTTTCACCCAAGGACAGAGACTGTCCTGGAGCTACAGATTAAAATATAAGAGAATTCACTTAGAGTGACAATCACTTTTCTGTGAAGCTTTTTTTTTTTTTTCCCTCTGCAGTTACCAGTGCTCAGAGGGTCAGACAAACGCCTCTACAGTGCAGTGGAAATAACTAGAGTTATGTAACTCCAGTGGAATGGAATGGTTTTGATTACTGTACTACTAAGAACAAGCTCATATAGGTGCCAGAGGAAATATACTCTAGCATGGCTGCTGAATGGCTGAGAGGAAACGGCCTCAAGTTGTGCCAGGGGAGGTTTAGATTGGATGTGAGAAAAAATTTCTTCACTTTAAAGGTGGCTGGGCATCGGAATAGGCTGCCCAGGAAAGGAATGGAATCACCATGCCCAGAAGTGTTCACAGAGTGTGTGGATGTGACACTCGGCGACAAGGTTTACTGGGAAACCCAGTGGTGCTGGGATAACAGCTGGACTCAGTGATCTTGGAGGTCTTGTCCAACCTCAGTGATTCTGTGATTCTACTATTTATTGCCAGAGCAATAAGTCAGGTTTGGTTTTGCTGTGCAGATGTCATAACTGGTTTGCCTAACAAAGGTTCTCAGATTCAGGTGTCAATTAACCACATTAATGAGGAACATGGCCTCATGTTTCAGTTGAGACTTCTGCAATGGAAAGTTGCCTGCCTGAAATTTTTGACAATGGTGATTGAAATGATAACAGGTTAGGTGCAGGACTCATATCAAATTTGAGCATACTCTAGCCTTTTATCATTGATTCCCCTTTCCAGTATGAAAGCAATCAAGCCACAGACACCTCTTTTTGTCTGTCAAAGGAAAGAAGAAAATAAGATGTTGTGCAAGGCCTTTTCAATGCTTCTTTCATTCTCCAAGGAGCTATGCAGAACTATCCAAGCCTGAGGCAATTCAGGCCTCTTTGAAGGAACAGTTAAAATCCCAGGCTGGTCCCAAACTGGCTGTTAAAAAGTGCCTCTAGCAGCTCTGTTTCCTGTCCCTGATGCTCCCTCTCCTAGGAAACATTTTGGCTGTGCATGGCTCAGTGGGCAGTTTATTCTCCACCTCTCTGAGGTTTTCCAGAAAACCAGAGGCCCCAGGCTCTGTGTACAATGCAGACTGTTTTTGCCAGGTCTTGGTCCTGCCTTCGTTTTCTCTAGCCCTGGATGTCACTGCTGAGAAGTTCACTCTTGAAGAGGTGAACAGGGAGCTCTTTTTAAGTTTTCTTTCAAATATGTCATACATACCATTTTTTCGAAGTTTACTAGATTGTCAGTGAATGTCTTGTTTCCCTCATGAGTAAACGTCATGTCTGTATAGAAATAAAAAACACAAAAAATCCCATTTCTGAATCATGGCCATACAAAACAGCAGAATGTTTTATCTACCCTTACAAAAATTGTAGCAGCTGTAAAAGTAAAACATTTAGGTTTTAATTTGCAGCATTTCTGAGACTAATAAAATTGAGGTATGATATTCAGATGTACAAAAGCAGTTTTTCTTGTCTCTGTGTCGTGCTTTTCATAATAGAAAAAGATCATACCTCACACTGAGATTGATTTTTGCTTTTTCTTGCTGCTACTCTTATCCTTCAAATATCTGACAAATAGCTTTCAAGTTAATAATTCTGGTAACATCCAAGCTTACCTTTTATAAGCAGCGGCATGAAAGGAATTATTGGAGGGTCCAATTTAGCTACAGTTAGTCTGTAGGCCCTATGGTTTCTTGATGGATCCTTACAAAAAAAGAGAAATGAAATAATTACTAACATGTACTATTATATGTATCAAGACACTACATGCATTCATTCAGACGTCATGGCATTTATTAAAAACATTTTTTTTCCATGCCTTTAAAAGTGCATCTGCAAATTCAGACACCTTTTATCATTCTCTCAGACTGGTTACATGATGAGAATGAAGCCACCAAACACAAACATTTTTTCATGCCAAATAGCAAGGTAAGATATGATTACAAAAACATTTTTCATAAAAGAAACCACACATTTTTTTCCTCCCCCCTTACAGCTGCAAATCCAGTTTTGCATATGTTGTAGCATTAAAATGTATTGCCTGGAAAAATCCAGGTTGAAAAATAGAATTTCCCATATGTACTATTGGAAAACATGTGATAAAGCTTTTCTGAGTTCCCAGATTAACTTTGAGTGGTACATAAGTTCTCTCACAGTAGGTTCCTAAGAGTATAATTTATTAGTCATACATACTTGTTTTAGCAGCTCTAAAATGGGATCATAAACTTCTTAAAGTCAAACAAGGACATATAAAATGTTCTGAATCAAGGAATTCAAATCAGAAACTGAATTATCTCAGATTGTGCATAGAATAAGGGATCTATTGCTATTCACCATTAAGCTTTCAAACTCTGCATAGATCTTCTTGAACTTGCTTGGGAGTTTCTGTTAATAAAAACAAAAATAGCAAACCTTAATTAAATCTGATCAGTGCAGTAATTTTACTGTAAATGCCAGTTCCTTCTACAACGCCCTAAGTCAGGAAAGTGCTCTTTTTTTGCCAGATATTTCTAACAATGTGCTAATCTAAAATACAACGTTTCCTAGCAACCAGATTAAAAATAGAGACGGGACCAGCCATGAAACCTGGATCCTGATTTAAACCCTGACTTGAATTTAGTCCTTTGGGATGTTCAGATTCAGATTTTTGTTGGGCTCACGTAGCAATCACTGAATTCAGAATGTAACTGGAAATTCATGTGAATGCTTTCAGGACATTCTTGATTATAGCCTATCTGAAAATATAATTTAAACACAGCTAGTATAGGGGCAGATCAGCTTTATTATTCATACCTATGATGAACTGCCCTTGTAAACATTAATATCCTGCCTGGGCATTTCCAGGAGGTTTTTTTTGCTCATGCTGATGCATTTATTGGTAAAATTCTTGACATGCTCAGCAGCAAAGGTCCTCTATCACTTTCTGGGGTACAAATTAATGAGTATTTTTTTCAGTCTACCATACCTACACAAATAAGTAATTGTCAGTTGATCATGCAATGATTGAGATGAGATGGGTTTTACTAAATACTTTCTTTCCCCCTCATGCATATTATGTTATACAGATTAAATAACTTTACTATAAAAACTATAAGGTATGTTATAAATCTGATTCAGAGATCACTGTAATTTTTTATGTGCAATCAGAATTTGTAAGTTATTTTTAGTAAGAAATTTTTATGTGTTTGCTGAATTTTTCAGACTACTATTAGCAGTGAATAACATTAAAAATTAATGGAGACTTTATAGTGCAGAAATGATTTTTTACAATACTTTCTACATTTGGAGTGTGTACCCTAGCAAGCTATTTACACTGTGCCACAGCAAGGGCCTAATTTTTAATGATGTGTGTCAACAACTGTGTGCCTAGTTTGCATATGCATGCAGATTAGGTATTTGTGAAGTAAGTGGTATAATTGGACATTTGCACCTGCAAATATCTAATTTCTGCATGCAACTAATGTAAATGCATGATAATATAGAAAAAAATCAGATCTTGGTATGTTGGTCTTTAAGTATTTTCTGTATATATCTGGCAAAAAATCAAATTGTAGATTTCTTGATAAACCAACTGCTCTACAGAACCAGAGTGTGGTAATATTTCCTCGATCTCAAGTTAATCCTCCGCACATACAAATGATCTGTGCCCCACCCACCCCCCCGCTCAGAACTGGTGCATATTTCAGATTGTATATATAGTATATACATTCAATTCCTTCTTCTTTAGTCCTGTAGTGTCTCAGATCTCCCAACTCCTCTTAGTAGCCACAAATGAAGGGTCATTATTTTGAGAAACTGAAAATCTTTGCCTGTAGCATTGATTGTATATGATACATGTACTTTTGAAAACAGGACTGGTGTACTCTCAGATGTGTTAGTCATGCTCAGTCATGCTGATTATTTTTAATTTCTAATCAACAAAATACATGCACATTTAAATCTATACTGCCTTTGATAACCAGTATGTTCTCAGTGGTTACACTGTGCTGGACACTGCACCCTTTTTATACACTCATATACAAAAGAGCAAAGCCACAGAAAAAGGTGGAAGCTCTGAGAATGAAGCCCAAACTGACAGTAAGCATGGAAGTATATGTCAGAGAGAATACCAGAACTGGTTAGGACAAACCCAGATTTTAACATGGCAAGAGAGTCCCTGCGGAGATCAGAAAATAATATGTATAAACAGAGGATGAATTTGAGAGAATTATCAGTGGAGTGATCTCACTGAACCACCAGTAAAGTAAAGGCACACAGAGGATGGCCAGAGGTTAGCTGGCTAGCCTGCCCATCCTGTTGGGCACTTCAGCTCAGCAACGGGAGCTGCTGTTGTCACTCTTGTTAACTCCTGTGAGTATTCAGCACGTCCATGGATGTAGTGTACTGCCTTACTAGTAAGTACTGTCAGCCTTAGCTAAGGCTTATGGTCAGGAGCTGTATTAGTAGATCTAACTTTATCAATAATAAAGGCCCAGTTCAGGTTTTTGTTTACTAAAAGCACAAGTCCCCATCAAGCTTCCTGGAACAGGATTTTAGCCAAGACTTACCTCCCATGTTAATGAGAGACGGCTCACTGCAACATTACTCAGTCCCATAATAATAGCGAAAAAGGAATTCAGATTTTTGTATTCTTTACAGCTGAAACACAAAGGGCCAAGTTTTAAGTTGTATATATTAGTCAGAGCAGTATTTATGACAACCTTAAGAGAGCTGAACCCAGGCATCTAGCTTAGAAATGACTGAATTTAGGCAGTCCTGGCCAGCATGGCTGCAGACACCTCTTCACCAATGTGTTGGCACTTCACGACACTCTGGAGGCCTCTTTCCCTTCCCTCCTAAAATGACCTCCCTTCTACTAGTTCACTGGCTGCCAGCTTCTGCAAGAACTTTTAGTCTTTGAAGCAATTCCTCACCCAGAAACACAGTCCTGAAACTGAGGTCAATTCAGTCCCAAGGGATACCAGAAACAGTGTAAACAACTGTTTATAACCTCATTTGCTGCAAAACTTGCTGACAGCTTCTGAACAGCTAATGAATGCTTGAAGCTCTCCTTAGGCAATCTTCATTGCAGTTTATGAGGTCACTGAGTCTTTTTAAGTGGAGAAGACCAGCTGTCTAGAGATGGCCCATACCAGTGACCTTTCCTGCAGTATAGGATTTCTATTACTTAGAGATTCTGGGACTTTTAGTATGTTTCAGGAAAGAAACTGCCATTTGTTACCAGCATCATCAAAGAGGTCCTGGGCAAAAAGAGCTCCAGGTCATGCTCCATCTCTAATACAAAGAAGGATTTTGCTATCAGTCAGGAAAAACTGGAACATGTAATTGACTAGTATGGAAGATCTAACATGCCATATGAAAGAGTAGATACAATCTGATGGGCATAGTCAACACAACTGCTCAGCTGGGTATGCATCAATGGCTCACTGACTGAACAGGAAGGGAAGAGATAGAACAAAGCCTATTAAAAAAAAATAAATCATAAATCTGTGTTTCACTGGGTTTTTGCAAATAATCTCTTTTCTCAACTGATGTGCCAACATCCAATCTCAGCACCTCAGTCTCTGTTTCTTCAGCTGTGAGTGGCTTTCCTTAGGGGTTGGTATTGAGTGAGACTGTTGGGGTTTAACATCTCTGTCAGTGTCATGGACAGTAGGTTTGAGTGCACCCTCAGCAAGGTCTGCTGGTAACACCAAACTGTGTGGTGCAGTCGACACTGGAGAGAAGAGATGTCATCCAGAGGGACTGTGACAGGCTTGAGAGGTTGGACTGTGTGAACCTCATGAAATTCAACAAGGCCAAGTGTAAAGTCCTGCACCTGAGTTGAAGCAATCCCAAGCACAAACACAGGCTGGGTAAAGAAAGGATTGAGAGCAGCCCTGGGGAGAAGTACTTGGAGGTGCTGGTGGACAAGAATCTTACATGAGCTTATAATATGTACTTGCAGCCCCAAAAGCCAACCATGTCCTGACCTGCATCAAAAGCATCATGGCTGGCAGGTCAAAGGAGGTGACTCCCCACCCTGCTCTTGTGAGATCCAACCTGCAGAGCTGTGTCCAGCTCTGGGACTCCAACATATGAAGGACATGGATCTGCTGTGTGCATGGAGTGAGTGCAAAGGAGGGCCAGGAAGATGATCAGAGAACAGAAGCACCTCTGCTATGAAGGCAGGGTGAGAGAGGTGGCATTGTTCAGGCTGGAGAAAGCTCCAAGGGAGACCTTGGAGCACCTTCCAGTACCTAAAGGGGCCTACAAGAAAGCTGAAGAGCAACTTCTGACAAGGGCATGGAGGGACAGGACAAGGGGGAATGGCTTTAAACTGAAAGAGGGTAGGTTTAGATATTAGGAAGAAATTCTTTGCTATGATGTGATAAGACACTGAACAGCCTGCCCAGAGAAGGTATGGATGCCCCATTCCTGGAAGGGCTCAAGACCAGGTTGGATGGGGCTTTAAGCAACTCGGTCTAGTGGAAGATGTGCCTGCCCATGGCAAGGGGGTTGGAATTTGATCTTTACGGTCCCTTCCAACCCAAAATATTCTATGATTCTGTGATATACCAAGAAATCTTTAACAAGATTCAGTCTATGATTCTCATAATTTTTTATTCATCATTGAATCTCTTAGCTCCTCTGAGGTATCCTTAGCTTCAGACAAAATTAGTCAATCATCTCATCCTACTGTCTGACTCCATAATTGCCACATCATCCTATTCTCCATCATCCATCATCCACACCATTCTATTCTTTCTGTACCTCCATTTGACCAGACTTGGATGTATTGAGTGGGTGAGTCCTTTAGATCTTGGCCTCACTTGTGTCTGCACTGTGTGAACACTGAGCGTGTGAATAAATGATCTCTCCCATATGCTGGTCTGTCTGTTGGGAGATTGCTGCCCTTTCAGATCTTCCAGCAGAGCTGCTCGTACAAATTCTCCCACATCAGATGAGCAACAGTGAGCAAAGGTAGAAAGGATAAACTGAAATGCTAAAGCTACACCAATTTAAATCTACTAGTCCAGGTCAGGGAGTGCCTCATTAGTGGATCTGAAGGGAGATAAGAATGAAAAGTACACAGGATAGGCTGTCAGTGATAGCCTCTTCCCTAGGCACAAGTAAATCCATAAAGGGTTATCTGTCCACAGCCCATGACAGGATTAGGAATAAATTATGGCAGGGTAAAATAATTAGTAACACACAGCCCTCAGTGCTCAAAGTAGGCAGCTGCAACTCTATCTGCAATATTTAATTTGAATCTATCTTCATATTAAAAAGGAAATGTTTTGCTAAATACCCTGTTAAGCAATACAAATTGACAAAATCCCAGTTAAAATCCATTTAGATACATGATGTTCTACCCCAGATATTCTGTAAATTCTACAGGGTCTACAATAAGTAGCTCAGTTCCAGATAAAGGACCCCTGTAAGGCACTAGAAACAGTGCTGCATGGCTCTAATGCATATAAACTGCATGTAAAATGTCAAAAAGTGGATACTCTAAATCACCACAATCCACCCCCTCAGAGCAGAGGTCCCTCTGCCTCACAGAATGGACTGTACCAGAAAAATCTTCCTGTTAGGATGAATAGCAAACATGCACACACACACACACAGACACACACTTTGGTCTCCAAAACAAACATCTATGTGGTTAAAATCTCTTGGTACTCATACAAGCATATTCATCTTGGCATTTTCTCTATAAACACACACTTCAGAAATTTCTCACAGGTTTCTTGGGCTTATAACATATGCACATGTATGGAAAGAATTATTTTCAAAAACTGAATGAAAGTGTCTGAGTACACTGATACACAAGAAGGCTTCTAAACAGCCTGTGGATGTATCTGCAAAGAGGAAATACACACAAACAGCAATTGCAGATATACATAAGGGTATGTGCAAGCACATCCCAGAAGGCCTTTCTTATACAATTAATATGGGAAGAACTCACTGTTGGAAATATAGTTCACTTCTCCCCTTTGTTTGAAAGTTTATTCCTACAATAGTTGGAGAAAAGAGATGAACCTGGTAACCTCTACATCCTTTTCCAGCAGATGCTAAAGTGACACTGGCTCCTGGAACTGAAAGCACATGTGCATAGCAACTTGGAGCCAGCACTTGGCTCTGTGCTTGCCTGCACAGACTGGGAGCACACATCAAGGGTGCATGGGGCAGCAGACACAAAATGATGTGCCTTCTGCAATGATATCTACACCTCAAGCCACAGAACTGAAAAAAGCTTCTCAGTAGCAGTTATCTTTGAAAATGAGTACGTGCAAGGCATCTTGTTACCACCAGTCATGCCTAAGATTAATAGTGCAGCACTGAGCTGTTCCCTGAACACTCTTCTAATGAGTCTAGTACTTCTAGGTAGGGTAAAGTTCTCATTAGGTCTCAAGGATCTTCACAGGCAAAACTTCCTCAAAGATATTGCTTCAAGGTCTGGGCTTTTTCTCCTCTCTAACTTCGGTGCACTTTGTGTTTGTTTTAGTGCATGTGTAGCAGCTGTTACCATGGCAGCACTGCACAGAGGGCAGCAGCCTGGCAAAACTTCCCAGCGCCTTTCCAGCAGCTGGAATTAAACCTGCCTTCTTGGTTTGTACAGAGGAAAATCTTGTGCCTCAGATTTCTCTGCATTTAGGAGACAAAGAGGACCCAGCAGAGCAGACCGCTTTTAGCTATTTATTTTTAGCATTGTAGTGATACCAGAAACATGGAAGTAAACAAGAGGTTGTCAGGCTGTTGTAAATAGCACAAGATTAAACCCATGACTCCGAGGAGCTTGCAGGCTAGGGCAGTTTATTAAGGAGATATTTAACTCTAATTTTTACGATACTTGATTTCAAGTGTTTATGGAAATTACTATTGGGTCTTAATGACCACATTTCAACATTTTCCCATTTCATGTCTGTGATTAGAAAAGACCCCGGCGTCTGTGTGGGTGCCACTGCCCTCTCCTGGGCACAGCCTGCCAGGCCGGCAGCCGCTTCCCACTCCTGCGCTGTGCAGTGAGATAATGGAATATGCTCTCTATTTTTAGAAACTAAAGAGGTAAATTCTGTCCTCTGTTCTAAATATAAAACTGATCCTGCATGCCCACCACCAGATTTTTAAAATCTTCAGCTTTGACCAGCCGTAATCCAACCGCAGGGCGCAAAGTGGCTCCCAGAAGGAAGCTGGTACTTGCAGAGCAGGGTGTCCTGGAGGAAGGAGCCACACTGATCCCCAATTTTGATGTGAATACAGGCTTTAGCTATGTGCAATTACTAACTGGGAGGAGCATGACAGCAGCGATAGTAATCTCTTCCTTTACACAACTCCATTTAATGATGCAAAAAAGTTAAAACCTTGGTTTAACTGCAAGTAACAACATCTCTGTTGGTAGAACTGCCTAAAGGCTTCTAGTTACAATGCCCAGAGCTGTTTTCAAACACTACAAACCTCAGCAAACTGATTTTCGACAGCAATGAATGCAATAAATACACCATGAGCTGGAAAGGGAGGGAAAGTGTAACAATTATAAAAATCTGGACCTATGCAGGGCATGCATACACCCCTGCACCCCTTGAAGTCAGTCACTGCCCTGCTCTTGACTTTGGGGAGTCAAGGCTGACATCTCTGGCATGCAGGTTCCAAACAGTTTAAATTTGGATAGGAGTAAAGGAAGACAGAAAGAATGCCTGCTATTCAACCTCAGACCTAGCAGTTAGTACGAAAAGAGGACACTCATATTTTGCATTTTAAAACAAAAGTATTAGAAAAAAATCACAGAATCATTAGGGTTGGAGGGGATCTCTGGACATCATCCAGTCCCACCCTGCTGCCAAGGCAGGGTCACCTGGACCAGGTGACACAGGAATGTGTCCAGGTGAGTTTTGAATGTCTCTATGGACAGGGAGACACGTGAACTCCCTGAGCAGCCTGTTCCAGTGCTCTGCCACCCTCAACACAAATTCATTCCTCATGCTGAGGTGAAAGTCCTTGTGTTTTAGTTTAAGGCACTTGCTCATCATCCTGTCACTAGGCACCACTGAAAAGGGTCTAGAACTATTCTCTTGGCACCATCCTTCAAGATATTTAAATGTATGGATGAGATCTCCTCTCAGTCTACTTTTTTCTAGGTTGAACAGGCCTTGCTCTTGCAGGCTCTCCTCCTAGGAGAGATGCTCCAGATCCCGTATCATCTCTGTGGACCCTTCACTGGACCCTTTCCAGTAGCTCCTTGTCTCTCTTGTGCTGAGGAGCCCAGAACTGGGCACAGTACTCCAGATATGGCCTCACCAGGGCTGAACAGAGGGGCATGAATACCTCCCTTGACCTGCAGGCCACACTCTCCCCAAAGCACTCAGGACCCCACCGGCCCTCCTGGCCCCCAGGGCCCACTGCCAGCTCATGGTCACCTTGTCATCTACCAACAGTCCCAGTCCCTCTCTGCAGAGATGCTCAGCCCCCAACCTGTGCTGCTACTTGGGTTTACTCTTCCCCAGGTGCAGGACTGTACACTTCACATCATCAGCAAACTTGCTGCAAATCCCAAACAGAATGAAAGTAACATGAGTGTCATCATCCCATGCTACACCTCTTTTACTCTTCCCTCTTGGTTTTCCCACTTGGGGCAAATCTGAGAACTCTTGTCCTGAGCAGCACCAAAACCATTTCTGTTCTCAGGAAAATTAGGCTCAATTTTGTTAATATTTACTAATTCATGTATTAATATTTGCTAATGTATGGAAGGGTAAATGAAGGATTCTCCTAATGAACTGAAATATATTTTCTCACAAATCTGATGTGTAAACATGGACTTAACAGATCACAGATCAAGGAGCAATGGAGAGTAGCACAGGAAAGAAGAATCTATATTAACAAGGTTCTATACAGCCCTATAAGAAAATGGACAGAATTACCAAATACAGAATGTTTTAACCTTTAGTCTGTGTGGCTGTCTGAAAAGAGAAAATAAAAACACATTAACTATACCAAACTCCACTTCCAGCTCCCCTATGATTGTATACTTACTGGGCTGCTATCTTAATATATTTCTTTAACAGCTGAACACGTTTGCTGAGTTGAGAGCAAAGACAAATCTCAGTGACAACCCAGAACTGAATTTCATTGAATCTTCTCAAAAACAAGTCCAGATTTGCCGCGGTCTTTTTAAAATTGTGCCTTCCAAAAGTGTGATAAATTAATTCCAGCTAGGAAAGAGAAAACAGTTTGGAATTTTTTTTTTGAAGTTGCATTTCTTGGACAGAGGAAAGAGGCCAAAATAATGACCAGATAAGTATCTAGCCTGAAATTTGCTCTGCAGTTTACATTTATAGCTGCCTAGATAACAAAGATTCATGTTACAAATCCAGAGTACAATAGCTGAGGCATAGTAAAAGCGTAACTATAGATTATATATAAACAGCTTAATACCTTAAAACAAACAAAAGTAATTCAACAAGCTGCACATGTCCAGAAGTCTAACTTTATTTTTCTATTTTGCCTATAAAATTAAGAATCTCCTATACTTTCAAAACTTGTAGGTGGCTTTATTGTAGAATTTTTGAAAATCAAGCTTAGAGAAGGTTTTGGAAATAATGCATAAACCTACAATGTACAATTAAACACTTTCTAATAGATTCTAACCTGCTGAATAGATAGATTCTCATACCTCATGCACACAGTTGAAGAGCTCCCAGTCATAAATTGTCATCTGATGTGCTAAGTCTTTGGAACTCATCAGTTCAAATGTTCCTACTGTACCAGTAGATGGTCCTTCTTGTTCTGGCAACGGTGCCTACAAACAGGAAAATATTATAGAAACATTTTAGACATGCTAAATTGTGTGGTTGGTGCTTTAATTCTGTAATGTTTCTGATTTTTTTTTTCAGTGTGACCACTTTCCTAATCATGTTTATAATAGTAAAACTGAAATTTGCAGTAAAACTGAAATTTGCTTTAACAACAGGCACATTACTAGGAAATGAGAAGCCCTGTGCAAAATCAGTATCTAGTATCCACAGGACAGTCAGGAAAATTCTGAAAGCTCCTGAGAGACACTCTAAGGAAATAAACCAGACTGTTGTCAGTGTGTTATCTTTAACACTGTTCTAAAAATTGAACCTATAATACACACTGTGCTAAGTAAAGCATGGGTGTTTGTTTAGGAGCATAGGTCTTTCAAGAAAAAACTTTTATGTTTCATTTTTCACATACATAAATAACTAGGCTACCAAGGACAAGCCAAGTACTTTTACAAATTCCTGATTCTAATGATGGAAATTATTACATGTAGCATGCTTCAGAAATCTGCAGCGATTGCAAGATCCTCTGATCACTTATAAAATAAACCTCATACTTTCTCTTTGACAGTACACAAACTTGATGGACAATTTCTGATTGCAAATTTCTGGCTAGGCCAATTAAAATTATGTAAACACAGTCTTATGAGAACCAAGTACAAAACATTTCTAAAAGGCACTTCCATGCCACCCAATAAATGAGATGCGATCTATGATTTGGCACACAGGTGAAATATTAAACAGAGATTAAAACAGGGCTTGAGATCAGGTCGAATTTGAAGTAGTCTGTTGTACATATTGGGGTGAAATGTTTGAGCCAGCACAGCTAAAATGCTGCCAATCAACCCGCTTGCAAAGCGGAGGGTGGAAGAGCCGCAGGGCGCCCGTGGAGGCGGGTCACTGGCTCTGCTCCCAGGAGAGGGCGGCAGAGTTCACACAGGACTTTGGGAAACACCTCATGGTGGGGCAGCACCGAACGGTCAGCAGGCTCCTTTCTCAGTGCAAACTCAGTGGAGTCTGCCAGATTAACAGAACATATTTAGATGCTGCAATATAAAAAAGGAGCCTGCTAAATGAATCCCTTTTTTATATAAGAGTAATATATTAGCAACAGAAATAGGTCTGACTGGATTAATACATCAAATCACTTTCTCAGTAACACACAGTGTGTAGGAGCTTTATTGCTTTTACTGCTGTATGAATTCTTGCTTTGTACTCTAGGGTAAACTTTCCTTTCAATTAACATCATCATACAAACTAATTAAAAATTACTAAACTAAATCACAAACATTATCACCTTAAAAGCTTCATCTATAATTTAAAAAAATAGAAAAGTATTCTCTGAAAAAACCCAGGGCAGCTATTATCTTACAAAAAACTGCAGATTGCTTTGAATTGGAATTTGCACAAACACAAAACTTCTTTAGTTTATGACAACATATGAAATAAAATTCTAACTTGTGGAAATTTATGGAAAGAGAATTGCCTACAGATTGAAAGATGTCTTTTTTCCCCCATTTGGAGATGAACACAACATAGCTGTTACCATAACAAACACATATTTTCCAAGGCTAGGAAAGAAGCACTTAGATGCAAACTCACAGCATATTTGAAAATTCATCTACCCAGAACAATTTTCACATGGGAATTGCCAAATGTAATGTGGATAAATGTTTATGAACAGGAAGCAGCCAGAGACCAGAATGTGAAAGGATTAAACTGGGAAACAGGTAAGGTTGTAACGGTTTTCTATTTGTTTATACCTCTTCGAAAAAATGCAGCTGATATACGGGTTTGTAATTTGTTTTACAGTGCTGAGGACCATTTTTAAGGTGCTGAATGTACTTCCCTAATTCTAACTGAATTCTTAAATTCAGTCTAGTTGATGAAATGTAGCATATTGCAGCCCTGTATCTTAGAGCTCCCTGCAGCATTTTGAGTACTTGATGCATGGTAAATAGCACAGGGAAAAGGCACAGAAAGCCATGACAGTTTGCTGCCAAAGCTATGTGTACACAGACAATGCAGAGCCATATATAAGTACCCAGCACACTTGTACTGATGCAACACCCCAGCTTTACAGTAGTATGCCCCATGAGGGTATCTACTTGGCAGGATTAATTAACCTTAAGGGAACACCAGAATTTAATAAGCTGAACAAGAGGTATCTCTGCATGGAACTACATATGCTGGATGTGCATTCCCTGGTTACTAAATTGAAAGCAGCAGCAAAGCTTAGATTTTACCATATCCATAAAAGAAATCAGGCATACATACTAAGTGGCTTGTTAAAAGCATACAGGAGGCTGAAACAAGGCTAGGAGTAATAGAGTTCATGCTGACATGACTTGGCAATGACATTTGTTTTTAATGAAATAAAAGGAACAAAAAGTACAGTCAAATCAAACTCTATAAAAGCAGACCCCATGGAGATCACTAGAATGACTGTATAAACTCTAAGTACTTATGAGCAATTCTACCTAAGAAAAAAACAGACTTTCTACCAGGAATATTTTCTGTGATTCTACTTAGAATTATGTCAGATTTTGACACAGTATTTTGGGGGAATGAGAAATAAAAAAAAAAAAATTAAGAAATTTACTGCTAGAATCAGATCTCCAGAATGCTTTAATGGATAACATCTATCTTAGAAAATATATCCCTATGACTTTGAGATAATTCTGTAATGAAGAATCATTGCATGTCTTGGTGACAATGCTCAGCTCCTCCTAAATGCTTAGTTGTGACAGAGAGAGTATTGGGATCAAGTTTTGTTATGTGGATCAGGTGGATGAATTTCTGGTCCACTTTAGGGAATTATGACATTAGCTTGTTTTATTTTCAGGGCTCATCCTATTGCAGCGTGACAAGCCCTTTGTTATGGATGTTTCCACTAGTTTTTATTTAACGTGTGGATAATGCAAAATGAGCCAGGTGTTCAAATAAAGCCAAGCCCTGAGGTTCCTGAGCACTGCACACACACATACCAGTGAATCGAACTGATCCCGGGGGCAAGCAAACAGCCGGCCATTAACGCTGAGAGTGGTGAACACCGAAACATCGTGAGGCTTCAGCACAACCTTTTCTGTAAAAACAGAACAATTTATTATTTCTTACACGGAGAAAGAATTTACAGCAGGATTGCTCCACCGGCTGCACAGCTCAACCTCCTGGGAACAAATTTTGCCCAGTAACCCAATGTCCAAGATACAGAATAGAAGACAGCAAAGTCCTCTTTATTGAAGAAATGTGTTAAGTTCAGCCCAAACCAGTCTCCTACAGAACCAAAATCCCAGTCCCAAACTGTACAGACAGGTCAAGAAGCCTGTGCTGTTATCACTAGAAACTACCTGCAAAAATTAAGCCTAATTAAGGAGTCCATCCATTCATTGCTGAGCTGTAAGCATTTGGAGAGCTGTTCTTAATAGAAATTGCTCTGGAAGGCAATAACTGCTCAAGGAGGTGATGGAAATGCATTACATCATTTCTAAAAGAGCATCACATCACAGGTAAAGAAAAGATAATGAAGTAACTTACAAAACAGTCTCTTCCAACATATGTTGGTGGTCAGTAAATCTGACAATTAAAAAATTGCTTCAACTGCAAAAAGTAAAGCTGCCTGGTGCCAGTTCTCAGGAATTGAGCCATTTTTGGCAGGCACCACTGTTTGCAAAAATGCCTTCCAACACAGTTCTCATTACCTCTGTGTGTCTCTCCACACAGTCATACTCAACCAAAGCACTTGAGCAACAATTCTCCAGCAGAATTCAGCCTCCAGTTACTTTTGCAATTCCACAGCCTAGAGGGGGCCCTGACCCTCTGCCAACACTAGGTCACTGCATTTGGCACTAAGTTGCTCTGTAGTGGTTTGCATGGACAGAGCAGCCAAAATAGTAGTGACCACTGCCAGAATGTTTGCACTGCAGTGTTTTCTGACATTACTGATGCCTAAGTCTATTGTTAAAAAACTCTTAGAAGTCTTAACAGTGAAGGAAAATCATGCTCTGTAACATGCAGACACACAAGCTTCTCCATTGGTCCTGTTTCCCACATGAGCTGCAGTCTGTGCCTGCCACAGAGGAAGGACTTGCCTCTCAATTATGACTTGTGTGAGAGCTGAACATGCACATGGGTATAAAACCTTGACTGAACTAGTCTTTGAATCCCTCCAAAAATTCTGCTTCACTGTAACTGAGGAGTGTTTAAGATGATGCAAGTACAGTACCTCCTCCTGAACTCATCTTTACTATGATAAGGCCTTCTCCAGAGCCCAGCTTGTCTGCTACAGCACTGATCACTTCCTTCACAGAAGACGACACTGGCACACGGATAGTGGTGTAGGTTTGGTCTATGCAGTACACCTTAAACAGAACTAAAGAAAAAAGCATTGCACAGTTTATTCCACGTGTAAAACCCACAGATTTACCACACAAATTACTTTCACTTCAGTAACCGCTACTCACAAATGAAACAAAGGAACAATAAATCACTATGTAGCTCCCTATTTCTCAGATGCTCCACAATTTCTAGCACAGATATCTCTGATTTCCCAGAGTTTTGGATTTTCAGTGTTCAGTGAGCTGCCTGTCCTATGAATGAGAAAGGTGCAGCCGTATGAAAAGAGCAGTTACTGCCCATCAGGACACAAGAGGTAGTACTTCCCTGGCAGTAGGAACTGTTTCCCTCTTCATAGGCCTAGAAACACCACTATGGACAACAGAAGCTGGCAGGATGTCTGCTGTTCATACAAAGTTAGTTCCAGCTTTTAACATGGTTCTTGTATTGGTCTGATTTATACCACCAGCATTCTCAGCTACATGACCTTGAATTTTGTTACCTTGTTTTACTGCTGTTCATTAGCAAGAGCTATCCTTTAATATCAAACGTGTTGAAGAAGCAGTTGTTTTAGGTGATGAAGTTCCACAAAACAACTTTTAAGAGTACCTTATCTGTAATCTGAAAATGATGTTCTAATACACTGCTGTAAATTTCACCTTAATTTCCTCAGAGAATCAAAAGACAGCAACAGGGCAAACCTGCAGATTTTGGTTTTGAGGCTGTGTGCCTAGATTGTTGGATTCTAGATCTATGGTCCATGGCATGATTATCTGCCCCACTCCTCCCTGCAAAGGAACAGCTGTACAGCTGTGTAGCTCAAACTACACAAGGGAGACAGAGGCTCAAACATGTCCTCCAACTTACACTCTTTATTGCACTGCCATTACCAGTGTCTTATTGGTTCTTCCCTGTTTTGTTCATTCCTTTTTTAAAAGGTTTTTACATCTTCCTCTGAGGAAGCAGTGTTTGATAGCACAAGTAACTAAGGGAAAAGATCAGGTGCACCTCAAATCAATGACGGAGAATAAGCAGGCTAGCAAAAGCAAAGAGAGTTGGCTTCAGGCCAGGCTTCAATATTCTAGGTAGGTACTTGCATTTATTTTTAGACCTTTTTTTGAGACGGACAAATTTATATAGATGTCAATGGCTCAAGAAAACTTAGCAGAGAAGAAACTCACCTTCATCACTGCCCCTGATAGGCTGGCGTTTCTGTGCTCTGTCATCACTTGTGTTGAACAGCTGCAGAAGAACTTTGTGCTGAAAATGAATAATGAGATTCACATTAATGCAAGAATAAACATGTGGTACACATGAACTACAATACGTGTTTTATCAATGGCAGGAAAAAGAGTAGCAATGCAAAATTTGACAATGTTAAAAGCTATCTCCCAATGTGTTTTTTTACTATATCTATGATTACTAAAGAGAAGATGCTTATGAAATCGCTGTGCTTAAGATTTTACTTGATAAAATGGACAAAAATATTTTCTTACCTTCTTTTGTGGTGCTTTAGGTTCTTCAGAACTATAAAAAGGTAAAGCATAGCATATATAATTAAATATCATTTGGAAGATTTTGTGTACAAAATCACCTATAGAACATTAACCACTTGCCAAACTAGCATATCAATATAATCGTATTTATATATGAAAAGACTAGATGATTTCACAGTTAATCTATGACCAAGGCAGAAAAAATATTACACAAAGTGCATGTAAGCATGAAATAAGCTTCTGTCAATCTCTCGGTGAGGGTATGGTGTTTGCAAGAATGATGTGGAAAAGAGGGCCATAGACATTAATTCAAATAAGCCTGCATGCAAACTTTCAATTTCGTATAACTGAGTGTCATTCACAAAATGCCTTTTTAATAGATATAACCAATAAATTTTCTTCATCAATTTACTGAGAAAAAGGGCAGGGGAAGGAAAGAAGCAAAACTATGCTTACATTTGCTTTACAATTTTCTCTAGCTCTGGAAGTTGCTCCTTTAGTGCTGCAATCATTCTAGTATCATCTGATACAGATACATAAAATTCCTGTAAATGATACAGAACAGTCTTTAAATAACTGTAGGGGTAAATGAGCAGTACTCAGGAGAGAGGATTATGAGATGACATCTGATAGCTTAATGATTATAAAGAATGATAATCTGCATAGAGGAACACATGCTGGGCCCAACCCTCTATTACTTCTACTTGTTTATCTCCAGCTGGTTTAAAGCAAGAGTTATACATGCAGAAGGGAAGCCTGATGAGGCTCCTTAGCTCACTCTCTAACCACTGACTGCTTGTGTAAAACCTGCATTTTCACATTGTTGAGGATAAGGACTAAAAAAATCCACAAATAATTTAGCATGATAGGCTTTTTTATTCATTGCTGTTGTAGTCTTCAGTGCCTCATTTGCTCCTGAGTCACTGACTCTCAGCTACTCCAATCCACTACAGTATCACCTGCTTTTAAATCCCACTCAAACCTCTTCCTGTTATATCTACACAAAACCATCCCAAAGCAGGATCTCTGTGCTTGCAGCTAGCGATTGTTCTTTAACTTCTGGATTAATGAAAGACTAGGGCATCTCCAAAGCTAGAAAAGCTTTCCCATGTGGGCTTGTGGAGTGTCTACCATTCTTAAAGCCTCTCTCCATTCCCCTCTGCTAAATCTTAGATTCAGTTTTAAGCTCTTTAGGACAAGAATTTTCATTCAGCCAGTAACATATGGGATTCTGTTCCATAAACACAATACATAATAAGAATGGCAATCATGATCATTTAACATGACATTGGCAGTGCATTCTTATCTTAGAAATTCAAGGATATGGAAGCTACCACAAAGAATTTACAAGGGTTCTGAAGATAAACAAGTTCTTAAGTTCCAACAGCTGCAGCACAGCTTTTATTTAAATCGAAAGGACTTTTGGTTCTGCAAAGTGGCAGCCCTCCAGCTCCTTCCTGGCATACCTCAGGCAGTCATAAACAGCCCTCCAGTTCAACCTGTAGAGCCCCTGAAGCATTCAGAAGAAAGTACTAGAAAAAGCAAATTCAGCTAATGCTATAACACAAGCTACCCGTGCAGTGCTTTGAAAGGGGTTTGCAACAATATTTTCAGAGGTCCAGAGGCTGGCAATGGTTCAAACACTGTTGTAGTGCCATCGCTGTCTGCAACCAAACTTGAGCAAACAGTTAGAAACTGAAATAAACTTTGCCCTTTGAAATGACCTCTTTCACTCCAGTGATACAACGATTCCTTTATACCTCCAAAAAGGCCATCGCTGCTTCATCTTCTTGCAGTAAATCTCCATATAGAGCGGCCCACTGCAGAACCAGTCGAATGACTCTCCTTTTATTGTTGAGGGCATAATCCATCTTCTCCTGCTCTGTACCCTGAGAAGGCTGGGCATGATAGGTGCCACAGTGTCAAGGAAAACTTTCAGTGATTGAAAACAATATAAATTCACGAACAACTGACTTCTAACAAACCACTTTCAGGGTGCTCAAATATAACTTTCCAATATACACTTCTAAATTCTGACATCCACTAGCGTAACAATTTGCAAACTTTTCGTGTTCATACTAAAAAGTAAAGTGACAATGAATTTTCTGAAGAGCACAGGGAGGATCACAGTTCCACCACAGAGGTGGTTGCTGTAGGGGAACAGAACAAAATGACACTTGAAATAACAAAAAGGATTAACCATGGAAACTGAGGAAGGATATTTCTCCTCGTTTCTCTTTGGAAACAGTTGAAGAAAAAGAAAACCGTCTCTTTGTGTTTATTAACAATTCCAATATTCCATCTGTGAGGAAGACTACCAGAATGAACCACCAGTGTTATTCCTTTTGTTTTTGGAAGTTATTGTAAGTCAAGATGAACCTCAGCCCCATTAAGGGAGGGGGCCTTTGACATTTACAATCTAAACTGACTATAGAAACACAGGGTAAAATAATAAGTTTTGTAGTAGCCACATTGTCATGAGGAAATCAGACCTTTCCACTATGTCAAATAAGGTGTATTTAGGACATGATACTTTGTGAAAGTTATTTTGTGATGAACACAAAGAAAAAATGGAAAACATTTCATTGACCTTTTTAAAGACAAAGTGTCAACATTACAAAAATAGACTAATAGCTAAAAGGCCAAAAGAAACATTTAATGAAAGAAAAAAAAAACAACAAGGAAAAAAGGCACAATGGATAATAAATTGAGATAATTCAGCCTTTAACCTGTGTGAAAATGAAGTATCCCCCAGAAGAAACATATGACAATTATGTATCTATGACAATTTGTGTATCTATTTCTCACTGAAAAAAGGTTAACAATATATATTTAAACTGCTCCAAATAAACTGACACCTGGGTGGGAAGTGAGCACAGAATGAGTGCAGTAACATCTTCAACTTTGCCTCCCAGTTACTGGAATTCTAATTCTGGACTGCCATGGGTAATGCTATTCCCAATTACATGGTAACATGTAACATCAAAATACTGACACTCTCCCTCACAGCCATGTCCAGCATCCTTGCATCCTTTCAAGATGCACTTTCAGTTGCTGTACCAAAATATGTTAAAATACTAATTAGAAAATAAAAATATCAATGAGGAATACAAGTTATGTAAGGTATTTATTCTAAGCTGCTCATTTAGAGAAAATTCTCTAACAATACTACTAATAAAATGCAATGGGGAAAAGTACCTGTTAAATCACACTTCAAAATGATCCTGCTGCCCAAAGGCCCTGCAGAGATTTGACATTCTACCGAGGTTACTGAGGTGCTCATTTGACTGACAAACTTTTGGAAATCTGCATTTTAATTTAATTTAGAAAGGTTTAAAATGAGTAGAGAACTGAGCACGACAGTATAATTAAGGCAGAAAGTAAGTCAGAAGGTCACAAGAAGTAAATAATTCATTTTAAGTTATGTGCTCCAATGTCTTGGGGAGCAAGTTTAATATTCTACTAAGTCATTTTTCTCATGCCATATTTACCTTTCAAACACTATAATTATTTAATGTATTTTTACTTTCTTATTAAACTGACTCACCACAGGCATTGGTAATTTTTCTGTATTTTTACTGCTCATTTGCACTGATTTCTCTTTTATTAACATTACTATAGGTAAAGTCAATGAAGAGTTTTAACATTTTCATGTGATCTTCAGGATGCAGCTTCACTACAGACTGCAATCAGAAATAAACTGTGATGTATACTTGCAACAAGTGTCAGATAACTGCAAAATACTTATCAACACCAATATGGTTAGAGCTCAATATATACATATATTTCTAATTTTCTCTTAGCATGCTAAGAAATAGAAGCAATTCTGAAGGCTGTTCTTCCCTGAATAGGAAGACTCAGCCTTATCAGGAACTGTGTAAGATCATTGCTACAACAGAACGCAAATTTTTTTGGTGGCATGGTAGAGGACGTTAGCAAAACACTCATAGAGAAATGCACTGAAGAACTATCATCTACAGAGAGCAAAAGAGGAGTTTATACTTTGTAAGTATTCAGAGAGTGGTCCTTTAAAAGTGCATCCCTACACACATGCTCACACACTTGCACTAACCCAAGTGCACTCTTGGAGTTGCTGCTCTATTTCAGGTTTTCTTTCAGGCTTTGTCCTGCCTCCCTCTGACAAGCTGTAGCTCCAAGAATCTGCCCATTTCCATTCTGTGAAGAAAAGGGAAACAGGGGACTTGGTCCAACACACAGGGTTTATATCCTGATCCAGGATATGGGAGCATAGCCTTTACTTCTCTATAAAACAGAAGTTGGTTTTTTTTTCATATTGCAGGATCTATATTCTTTAATGACTGAAAAAGACCCGGTGTAACAAAGGACAGCACAGAATAAGCGTGGAATCCACAGCAAGCAATAATGCTACTTGGACAAAATGGTGCACCTGTCCATTCCTTTCAGGATTAAAATAACTTACAAATGACTACTGTAAAAGAAGTGAAAACCCAAATAATTTATACCCTGTACTATGCTTGAAAGCACTTCAGTGGTCTAACTCTACTCATACTTGTATGCTGCCAGCTAAAATAGTATCCTAGGTGGGTGTAGGAAAATAGACTTGTTTTGATTCAAAATTGGGAGCTGAAGCAAAAAGTCCCTGACTGAATCACCTTTCTTCTTTTACTGTTTTAATTTCCTCATTGAGCATAACTAATCTCTCCTTAGTCTCACAGCACTGGCGAACACTTCTGTAGAGTGATTTTGCTCCAAAAAGATGAGCTTTGTTAGGAACCTTTCAACTCTAACAATAAATTTCAATGGTACAATCAACAAAGCACAGTTAGCTTTTCCATATTCAGAATGGACTAAATAAATAATAATTCAGCTCCAGGAAAAGCTAACACTAAAGCAGTAGGATACCAGCTACTTCCACCTCCTCTCTGAAAAGAATTAACATGATGCTTGCCATGACCCACTTAAGACCATGGTCTTAGCATCCTCTCCAGAACAGATTTCATCACAAGTGAGTATTTATCCTTAAGTGTGATTATTCTTAACTTTGATTATCAGAAAAGCTTTTCCCCTATAAAGAATGAGGTACATTTTGCTTATAGGTCTGATTTTCCCAGTTATTAGATAGAGGTATTCAATTATAACTGAGGATAGAGAAGCTTGAATCTCAAATGGGCTGACTGAATAATATGAGCTAAATGAATCAGGACAAAAACGCCCAAAGATTAAAAGTGCTGCCTTTTCTTCCTGTCTCAATGCTGTCAGAAACAGCATTTCATAATACTTTTGATATCCAAAACAATGTGATTTCGGAAAAATGTTTGTTTCAGGTATGCGAACAATCTTCAAGAGGGCAGTTTCATGGGTCCAAAGGTTTTCAAAACAATTACTCTCCTCACTAGGAGTAACACAAATGGATTCTCAAGCTTGCCAGACAAGGACACAATGCTCTATTTTGTGGTTTTAGGAGGTGAGCTTTCCCAGATGTCACTCGCCCCACTGAGCTTGAAGGAAAGCACTTTCACACCATTGCAATTCTAAACAAATAAATAGGGAGCTGAAGTTATTATACCCCTGTCAGAATTCTATGAAACAGAAAACATTATATGTTTATTTAATGTTCCCAGTCACTTGATAGCTTCAAGTCACTGTGCACAAGGAAAACTCTCAATGTCCAACAGATCCCCAAACTAAATAACCTGCCAGTAATTGACAGATGGACATTTCACAGACTCCTGTAAAACATGCAGAGAGTATGAGAATCACCTCCAGCTCTCAATGCTCTCCACTATTAAGATTTCATCTCCTAGTATTCACATCCAATTGAAGTTTCTTGCAGTTTGTTTGCACTTGCTATAGACTATTATTACAGATTATTACTACTTTTCATAACAATTAGTGCCTAGGAACTACTTACCCATTACTCTACAAGTCCAGGCAGCCTCTTGCTAGAGGCAGTTTGCAGCTTGCAATCTATAAAGTGGACCATTGAAATCACCAAGACATAATTATTTCAGTTAAAATGTAGGTGCTGTAGTTCAGCAGAACCCTAGAAAGACAAGGAAGGATATAGGAAGGGTAATCCAAACTTCTATGTAATTTCACTTATCTGGTGGAGGGATAGTACATTTCTTTCCCTCGGAACAGTAATTAGCACAGAAAATACAGAGTTTTCATGGTCTGTACTGTATCTCATAGTGGATTACACACTATCCATTTCAGAGTTGCTGAGCTATGGACAGCTCCTAGTCAGACACTGAGAATCTACTCACAAGGCACAGCCTCCATAGAACATGATGGAACTTTTTGAGAGAGGGAAGCTTCATTTTCATCACTGATAGGTATACTGGCTGAAGAGACTTAACTTTTCTCTTAAAAAAGGATATTGTGCCATCAAGGCTGGGCAGAGCTGACTATTTGGCATAAAAACACAGTGCATCATAATAAAATCATTTAAAACAGAATCTGTGGGGAAAAAAAAGAAAGAAAACAGTCAATTAAGCCTCTGCAAGCAGCTTGGAGATTTCAAGGATGAGTTTTCTTACACCTGAACTATTTTATTAGCCCTTTGCAGATAACAAAATGGTCTTTTTGCACTTTCTTTGTTAGGCATTAGGTACAAAAACGGGTAATGAATTAATATGAGCTAAAATACTAAGCTTTTAGTCTTGTCTGCATGAATTGTTATTGCACTCACGTTAACAGGCATTTGCCAGTGTCAAAAGAGAAATCTGGCACAGCAAAAGAGTGAAATATTTGGATATACTTCTCTACAAGTGTGGAGCTCTATGCAAGGAAGAATTAGGCCTTTCACATCTGAGCACTTAAAAAGAGCCGTAACATTTGGCTTTAGGAGTTACAATACCAGGCAGCACAATTAGTATATCCTACACAGGAGAAGGCAAATAATTTCATTCTTTGCTGATTTCCTAGCAGCAAGTAGAATGCCTATAAGAGGTAAATGTTTATTTTGGGTTCTCTGGGTTTATTTTGATTCAAATGTATCACAGCTCCTACATTTACATTAAAGCATATATGTACAATATATCTGACATTTCCTCTGGCAAAACCCAGCACGCTATATTTTCTGCTAAAATGACCTGTGGCAGAGCTGGTGTAAATCCCAGTTTGTCTTATCTTTGTATTTGTGACAACAAGAAGGATTTATAAAGCCTGGCTGCAGAGGCCAGAATGAGTTTGGCAGGCTTATATGGAATCACTGAGAAACAGTGAACACAATACCCCAAGGTATAATTTCTAGAGTGCAACTTTTGAGATAACAGAAACATTAACAAACATTGTAAGGGATGGCAGAAGAAATATGAAAATAACTCTGCAATATAATATTACATCATTGCTTCCACTTGTATAATTCCTGTATGAAAGTATCTCTCACTTGACAAAACTCACCTCTGGAAAGGCAGCACTTTTTTACTGTAATACCCAGAGCAAACTGGTTTTTAAATACTCTTAAATTAAAGGAATCCATAAACAAAAAAATCAGTTTTCCAGCATTCTGTGATCCTACATCCTAAAAATAACTTTATGAGTTGTGACACATTATATCGTATTGGGATTCAGATACAATCTTGTCACTGGATGTTTTGGCAAAAAGTTTTAAAATATTTTTTAAATAATTTGGTTTTAAAAAATATATAATACATGCATACTGCAGATGACAAACCTCTGAATATATAGTTACCAGCCTGAATAAAAATATTTTGCCTCTAGTAAATTCTAGTAAACAGATATCTGTGAAAAGGATCCCCTTTTTTTCTGTCTTTAAAGTAGTGAAAGCATCCACTTTAAAAGGATTTCTGCAACTTTTCAATTATTCTACCATTTATGGACCACTATACAAGTTTCTCCAATACTATGAGGTCAATAACAGATTAACTGGATTTAAGAACACTTTTGAATATATACTTAGCAGACATCTACAGTGCAAAAAGAACTTGCAAAAGCAATGTTACGTTGTTTAATATATGTATATGCATTACTTTATCCGAATTATGAGGATTTTTTTGTGTTTGACTCCTTCAAAAAATTAAAATACTTACTAAAATGCATATCTGTAAGTGTCTATATCCCTAGATGTAAATTCTCTGTTCTCTTTACACTAATGAAAAGCAGCCCAGTAAGTGTAGATGCAGCAACCTGCATTCCTGGGACTTGGCCCATGCTGCGCTGAGTTCTTCTTCTTTGAGTAACAATTCTTTTTTCCCTGCACATGGAAAAGTATCACAAACATAAAATTTAAACCGTGATACTTTAAATGTGATGTGAAGATTTAAGAATATTTATATTAGCACAATGCAATGTCTGGAGGTATCAAGGTATTTCACAGTATTAAAGTGACCTCCAGAAAAAGAAGTACCATTACTAATGGGGCTCTCTGTCCAGGCCTTATGGCTGTACCTAATTAAAGTCATAACTGCTGGCCTGGCACCTTGGAGGATTTTGCTTAAACTACAAATACAATAGCGCAGGCTTGGAAAAGTGGATTGCTACTTTTAATTCTGGATTTCCTTAATTCTCTTGGGGTTACTCTCAGAGCAGTAGACAGTTCTTCTTCTGGGAAAAAAATACCACTAGGTGCTTTTCAAAGCATCACATTGCAGTGTTCCACCAGCAAATCCATCTTATGGGGCAATAACAAAACAGCTTCTGCCATGCAGGTACCTGTTGCTTCATTTAAAGTTGCTTCAAGGCGCATAGTTTCTAGAAAGTGCTCTAAAATTTTCTCTGGGGTTCCTGACATCACAATATACCTGAGGAAGGGAAAGGAGAAGTTAGCATCTCATAGCCAAAAGAGCTGATCAGGAAATAATTGTGTACCAGCAAGAAGATCAAGACTGATGTGCTGCTGTGTGCCAAACACCTGCTCTGACATGAATCTCTGTGTGCTTAGGACAAAACCTCTCACAACCTTTGCTGGCTTCCCCTCTGTAAACCTAAGAGCAGTAACATTCTCTGCCCTCCCCAGGGATGACAGACAGCCCCCTCCTCACACAAGTACTTCAGTATAACACCAGCACAGTTACACCACAATCACCAGAGCAGAAATGGTCCAAACTCAGAGAAATATAAGCAGAAATGCTCCTCCACTGAGAAGAAATATCTCAGCAACAACAGCAACTTGCAGTCATTGAAGGTTCACTATGAGCCTGAAATAAGAACTAGTGTGTATAAGTATCAGAGCAAGGAAACAATTTCCTTCAGCATCACTGACAGAGGTTGGTCTGGGAAGGTGGGGCAGATAATGAAATAACACACTATATCTTCAGATTTGCGCAATGCCTTGCATCACTGAAGTGGTTCAAGTTGATAAACTGAGGATTGTACCATTTCCTGGAATTAATTTAGTGAGGTGAGAGAAGTAGCGCAACAGCCAGGTTTTTCTGCTTCATGCAAAAACACTGGCAAGATTTTAAGTACCAGAAGAATATCATACGATATTGGAAAACTTGTCCTGTCATCTCTTTTTTCGCTTTTCTCACGGATCAGATTTTTTTGTATTTCCCTCCATTCTTTCAATCTTTGCATCTTTTTTTTCTTTCTTTCTTTTTTCTTTTTTTTTTTTTTTTTTGGATTTCAACTGATAAAGTATGAAACTTAAAAAAATAAAAGAAAAAAAAAGAAAGAAAAAAACCCTGAGAAGTGAAGATACTCTGCTCCTGCTGAGAAATAAGTGGTGGAGCTGAGCTCCTGGGAGCTCCTCCTCACTTTGAGCACTGACCGTCACAGTTCTTTTACCTGCCAACCCCTTTGGAAGAACTGTATTGATGTCCCAAGAACACAAACACTTGTTAAGCCAGAGCACATTCTCACAGAGATACTAACCAAGTATCTGAGTGAGTGAAGCAGAGAAATCACAGGTTGCTGTACTCTGAATATGAAAGTGAAAATGAACAGTGAAGTGACTTGCAGGGCTGCTGAATTCATCCTGCATGAGTGTGATCACCCACGAAGAGTTAGATCTTGGGAGTGGTAACTTCAGAGCCAGTCCTCCCAAGCGAAACTGGCACTGTTTGAAAGCACAGCTCAGGGAGCTGTGGAGGAGCTCTGTCTCCTCTGTAGAGCAGGCTGTGGAATCCAAACAGTAACCAAAAGGATCTGCTCCCAAAGTGAAGCTTTCCTCAAATCCAAGATGAGAAAATTAGTTTCTTCCTGAGAAGAGGTGCCTGTTAAGGCACTCTTTTGGGCAGTCATTTTCAAAAGTACTGAACACTCAACTAATACATCCCAGTAACACATTCTGGAAATCAAGAAACATTGGTAATTTTGGTTTGGACTCTCAAACATAAATGTAGCCACTTACTGTATTTACTAAGAAAAGAAGCATCATCCTCAAACCCAGTGAAGTCACATTGGAGACTTTAAACATAAAGACATTGCCAACACAGTATTAACAAAGTAATCCAACTGGTGAAAAGCAGAGAGCGAACCTTTAGGGTAACTTCCTCTTTTGGGTAATTTATGTCTATTGGTCATAGCTGTCAGCAAAAGCTCCCTTGCTGGCACATGTATAGTACCCAAAATCTGATCAAATGAGTAAAATATTTACAGAAATGAAATTCTGAGCTCTACCTGAAAATATTCCTGGTATGTAAGACCTAAAATACAGCCTAACTTAACCATTTACCATAGATATCTCTAGCTATTTTTATCAAATTCTGAAAAAGAAAATGTTAAATAATACAAGTAATGCTGGTGCAAAGAGTTTGCAAGGAAAGCAGTGTTTCCAAATGTTCAAATGGAACTTTCACTTTTGGAAGCATGAAAAATGACTCAGGCCCAAGAAAATGGATTTAAATCTGTGACCAAGTTGCCGTGCATGGCAGTTGCTGATGCAAATCCACAGGCTACAGTCAAGTTCCCCTCATTAAGACAAAGAAAAACTTGTGCAAGAGTACAGAGTTATCTAGTAGCATAGATGGTTTTTCTGCATGTTTTAATAGATAAGTGAAAAATGAAATAGAAGTTTCTGAAAAATGTGAAATGTGTATATAAATGCAAGGAATGGTTTAGTCAACCTTCACAGATCTTTATAAATCTTTGCATTGAGTCATGCAGATAAACTTAGTATATGAAATCCCAGATGAGATAAAAACTGTACCCAAAGTATTGCACAATAAATTGGGCCTTTTTTGAGAGAAAGTGAGGTTCAGGGTAAAAGATTCAAAACTTGTTAAAATTGTATGAACACTTCTGAAGAAAACTGTGTATTCATTTGCAAATAACACATTTACAAAGCCTTTAGGGGTTTTACCAACATTAGGAATGATAATACCCTCACTCTGCTCTTAGCAGAGTAGTACCCAAACAGAATTGTACTTTTCCCCTTTCAGAAAGAAAGGAAAATACAGTTAATATTGCTATTACAATGCTAAACTTCTGTAAGATAAGCTCTGCAACTTTCATTGCATGAGATATTTGTTTTGTATATAAATTGTGCATAGCAACCTCTTATTAGCATCTAGAGCTCAAAATACAAAATAAAAGTATCTGTACTTAACAATAAAACAATGAATTTTCTCACATCTTTTACACAGTAACTCAGATTAATAGGGTTTCATCAATCTCCATGCTTAGTCTATTTGGAAGCTATTACTTGAGGTATGTATTTACACTGAGATCTTCAGGGAATTATTGTGGAAAGACATAGAGCTGGTGTGCTGCTAGAAATGGACATATTATTGAGTATGGGGTATGTGCTGATGACTAAAAAAGAAATCTTTATAGGCACTGCAGTCTTCCAGCGAAAGGGAATATGCTATTGTTTGGATAATAGTACCATTTAAAAAGGTTAATAATTGTCTGACATTTGCACTACTGAATGAAAACATACTTGTGCTGTGGCTGTGAATTTCCTTGATTAGAAATTCTGTTTCCTGCTGGGATCTTCTCCAACACCAAGACATCTTGGTCATGTTCTTTGAGTCTTACTGTATTTGCTTCCACATCCTGCAAGACAAGTCACTTTTAATAAATGTGACTGCACCTGATTTGGCTGATTAGTTACTCTACCAAACTGCACAACTTTCAAACACAAAAGACTGGTGTTGGTTCTTCCCCCTGTATTTATCTGTCTTTATTCTGTTTCCTCACAAGCAGAATCAAGAAGGAAGCACTGGCACCAAGGCAAGAAGCAGAGAATTGTGGGAGAGAATAGAGCAAGAACTATGTTAAAAATCTCCATTTTATGGAGATGTCAAATTAAGAATTTGCTGAAAAACAGTCTCTCCACAACTTGCCATATGTAACATAATCTCTATCCCCACTTATATGCAAGCACTATTTTCTACAACCTGACTTTCTAAAAAAAAAAAAAAAAACAAAACCAAAAAACAAAACAGCACATTTAAGAATAGGAAGTCTTAGCTTAGCTCAGTAAACTCTTCATTCTCTACTACCAGTTCACTCACAGCAAAAAAAGAAAAAAGTTAAGTATAATGTGCATTCAAAAAACACAGGTAAAAATCAGTAAGACCACAGACTTGGATCTTCTTTGAAGAATAGGCCAAAGCTTAATCAGTTTTAAGCCTCCACAGCCAACCCAACCTTAGTGCCAAAGGGATCCTCATTCCCTTTTGTACAGTAACCACAAGTAATTTTTGTAGCGGAGTACCCTTCTGGACTGATTTTATTGCTGCAACACTGGCATATACAGATTCCAATACAGGATGATACTAGTTCTAACTTCCTCTACTATGAATGACCACAAAATAGCCTGAACTTACAGAATTGCAGTTGCACTCTGGAACACATTTACTCCAAAATGAGTAAATGTAAAATTAGTCTGGGAATATCTTTCTAAAGTTCTGATAAAGATATTCGTGTAAAGATATCTGTAATTTACTCCATTTGCCACTTGATTCTGCCTTGAAACCCTTGAATTTAATTTATCTGACACTGACCTATGTGGGAGAAGGGTGATCTTGTTTATTTCAATATCTGGATGGAATATCACCAAGAAATCCTGGGCAGCATAAGGAAAAACTGAGCAGGGGAAATGCTAGATTACAGAATGTGAGAGACAAAAGATTCTATTTGATTGCAATTTCGTGTCTGAGCTTAGAACTGAGAGAAGGTGATGAACATATTCTCTACCTGACCTTCTAGACTGTCACATCTCTGTTCCACAATTAGGCATAGTGCAAACAATGTTATTAATATTAATACATTCATAGAAATGACAGCCTCCAGAAAAACTTGCAAGTTCTGATATCACCCTTCCCACTCTTACCCTAAGGATCCTGTTGAAGTCCTCCTTATCTACTCTCAAGAAGTGGCAGTTGTCTTCCCGCAGAACAATGGATGCTGCTCTGGGAGCATCATTCACAAGTGCTAACTTTCCAAAATCATCTCCTTCGTGTAGAGTACATACCACACCCTGCACAGAGCAAAACATTTACATGCAGAAACCCATCATTACTCTGGATTCTATTGAAAGTCCTTGTACAAACACTGGACTTCACAATCAAATACCAAAACAAATCTATTTGGCAGGAAATCAACAGCCAAAATAATGACTAGGAAACAATACTTGATAGCTGGTTATTACTATTACGAAAGAGAGGCAAGAACAGAAAAGAATCAGCTTGTTCTCTGAAATTACATTCAGCTTGAAGGACTCTTCTCAGCCTCCTGAATACAGAAAGTTGTTGACTATTTTGGGGTTTTTTAATAGAGGTCCTAAAAAATAAAATCAAGTTTGCAGAAGTAACAGAACAACACATCTCCAGCTGTTGTACATCAGCAGTGCTCCGTTTCCTCCAATTTACAGTAACAGAGGATCTGGCCCATCCAGTGACTATAAAAAACATGGTTAAATATGTGTTACTTAGGAACACACTTAGCACTAGCAACCCTGTGCTAGATTTTGGTGAAGCTCTTTGTTTTCAAATGGAGGATTCTCAGCCACTGAATCAGAGATCAATAAGTGGGATTTTTAAAGACTCAAAGGATTGCTGTGTAACAAGATCTACTTCTTTGCCTTGAAAAATCTCTCTCATAAACAGGAAATTTAATAAAGATGCTTTTTGGTCTATGGCTTAACTAAAATGAATAGCTGGCATAAATTTGGAAGAGGTTCATCCAACCTGAGAACCACCAGTCACAAAGGAGTACTTTTGTCAGACATGCAAGAGAACAGTTAGTCATCCAAATGCATGACAAAATGGTGGTAAAGGGATGGGGCAAAACCCACATGAGAGAGAAGTCTGGCAATTCACCAAATTCCAGCAAATTACTTTGTCCTAAAGATACTGATGTAACTCTGATGGATTATATTCAGAAACTGTGTAATATATCCCAAAATTATAGAGCAATCTACTGGAAGTATAATCAGTGAAACCACTGGATCTTTTTTTTTAAAAATTACAATCTGTTTTGGCAGACAAAGCAATTCTGCCCTAAATTAAGCTGTATTCCTTCAAAGTTTATTCTTACAATTTCAAGAATAACAATCATATAAAATAGCTTCTGAAAAAAATACCTTGCCATAAATGACTACGTTTACTGATCCCTTTAGGATAATGTACCAAGAAGTACCTTCTTCTCCCTGATTAAATACTACAAGAGAGAGAAAAGATTTTATGGTTAGAATATAGTTATTCATAATATAAACGGGCCAGATTCTGCACCCAATAAAATTCAAGGTAACTCTACAGTCATATAAATGTCTACCTTATAAAAGGACATACTGTGATTTTAAAAGCAATTGCCTTCAGAATTTAGAAAAAATATTCATACCCATATAGTAGTTATTTTATTACACTGATGTGATAGTTGCTTTTCTTTTCTATGACAGTGCTAACAACTACTTTATCAATATGTCAGATTATCAATTACTAATTAACACACAGTTTGGATCCCACTAGTAGCACCACATTCTAACCTAGTTCTCTAGTGACTGTGAATTTAATATTCATTTGCTAAAACAACTCAGTATTAACATGTCTGAGTAATCTACCACTTTAAATCCTTTATTTTGTGCAGGAAGATTTTTTTCTAATACAGGATTATATCAAAATATATTTTAAATAGAGATTGGTTGAACGAAAAATTCTAGATAAAAACACACCCAAATTGTAGGTGATACATACACTCAGCCAAGGATACAGAACTAATTTTGGTATTGTCCCTGCATCTGGCAACAGACTAAGCTAACACTTATTACTCTAGGTTTTAAACATGAAGTGACAATCAAGTTTGAAGAATGCACCCAAGTTTTGCTCTTGTCAATTAAACATTAGGAATTTAAATGTTCGTAGTGCAGATGAGAAAGAGATCTGACAGGACTTCATTTACTTACAGACTGTTCCTGCTTTGGGATGTGACTCAAAAATGAGGACACCTGCTAATTCTCGTTTTACCTTAAAATAGAGAGAGAAATTACAGTTATTATACGTATCTCATTCCTCCTGGTGATGAGGTCACATAATATAGCCCTGTTGTACTTTCCTTCCCTGTGCATCATTGATCAGTCATTGGTCTGCTTCACTTGATCTCCTAATTCCTATTGATTGGCTTTACAGAGCTACATTTCCTGGCTCCAAATGGCTCAGACAAGGGCATCTTTAAGATACGGGTCTCTACATCTTTCTTTGTGCACACAAGTGTGAAATGATCATCAACAATTAACAACACAGGAAGTTTCAAATGGTAATAGTTAATGTGTTACAGAAGATAGTTACTGATTGTCAATTACTCCATGGAAGTATTCCTGCTCTCTCCTAAGAAGTCTGGTTCAGACTGACATAAGTCTGTCTGCTGCTGTTGTGTCAAGCTGTAAGGCACAGCCATCTGGATGTGCTGAGTCCCCTCTTTGCCTGACATCTTCCCAGGCAGAGCATCCAGCTCACTGCCTCTTCCAGGAACTGAAGAACGCGACACTGCCCTTGGTGTCAGTGGCCTCCTTGCTGGGTTTGTTTTGCCCTTGGTGTGATGGGCAGTTGTCTCTAGTGAGGCACTGCTTACAACTGCTTTTTGACATTGTAAGCACTGTTACTGTCACAAAATAGCAGCAGCACTGGGAATCTCATATGATCCTGAGCTCTTCTGTGTGCTTTATGTTCCTCTTCATACAACCACAAGTCTCCAAGGACTTAAGAGGCCAATTTCCAAGCAGCAGGATTCATGTATTCATGAATGTATTCAGCAGGAGAATGTCAGCTGGGGACAAGCTATTTTTCAGAGGTACTACTGTGTAACTTAACCATGCCAAATACAGATCAAAAGCTGGCTTCAACATGTATTTACTAGTAGTATTTTCACACCACTGTCTTGTTTGTTTAAATTAAAAAAAAAAAATAGGCCATGAAGAAAGACTTGGGAAGGAACTCTTAAATTCTGGACACAATCCAGATGAGAATCTGATGGCTGCATCTCTTAAGATAGGTGGAAAAATTTGGGTACTGATGTACTTAAGGCACCCACCCAACCTTGGTGTTCAGGCACCAAGTACAAACATACCACATTAGCCACCTCTCCCAGAACTCTTTCCTGACAATCAGGAGAAAGCACTCCCTTTTTGCAGCCTGGAGAAAAAGAGATAGAGGTGTTTGGACAGGCTTTTTTAAATACACTGACCAGTGAACACACTCAGAGGCAAGTGTGATTTCTGTAACACTTAGTTCACCAAACTCCTTTATAACTTCTGCTCAAAGGCAATGATACTTTCATAAGGCCAGGAAATACAACCCCATTAGCACTGTTCTGCACATAGCAGAGAGCAATCCTAACCATTTATATCCTCAGATGTCTTCTCAGTTGATTCAATCATTGGCCTTTGCAGTGAATGAACCCACTTGATGAAGCCCAAAGTTTGACTTGTTTTTAACACTGTATTATGTAATTGTTTTTCATTCATACATTAACCTCACAGACTTCTCCAGTAGGAATTAGTTCACCACTATGAGACCTGAGCTTTATCTGCTTTACTTTCTACTGCTTGTGGCATATCTAAAAAACTTATTACTTTAGGAACTATGCCTTACTTAAAATAAATTAAACATTCCATTTCCTTTCAAGTTGATTGGTCATTAATCTTCTGGTTCATAGAAGCAATGCTGTCTGTTGTTCCTCTGAAGATTTCCTCTAAGCTAGTCATGGTTTCTGTCTTCTGCTTTAGTTCACGATGCATGTAATAAGCTGGCATTTCCAGATTCTTACTAAAAACATGGAATCATCTGTACTTTGAAATGTCAAGTATTTTTTGCAGTTTGTATCACTTGCCATACTTGTTCCATATGGTACTTGCTGTGGTATCTGACCTGAAGTCCGATTTTCTTCTGAGCTGAAAGTATTTTGTGTTTCAAATTTTTTTGTTCTGGGTCACGTTCACAGTATTGAGAATTTTCTCCACTCCCTCTCAGTATCTGTCTGGTTAGTTTCTTTTGTTTAACTTATACAGGGTCATTTCAGGATCTTACACTAGTCTTTCTTTAATTACTTTTTCTCTACATTCCACAGATTTTTAAGACATCTGGATGAGTGTTCCCATGTTGATGAATACATCTAGTGCAGGTAACTCTGCAGGTACCTTGGTTTGCAACCTGCAGTTGTCTGCAGATTGAGCTCTGTGTGTGAGCCCAGAGAGATACGAGGCCATGGACTGCCAACCCTTTTCACAGCAAACAACACAAGTGGCACCAGCCAGGTGAATGGACACTGGGAGACACAGCAGAAGCACACAACACTGGAAGAAGAGCGAGACTTGCGTATGCTTGGATGGTGAGAGGATAAAAGCCATGGGGTTCCTTTATTGGGGGGGTCTCTCCTCAGAGGCAGCAGCTTGAGCTGTTTCTGTGTTACTACACTGTGAATAAATTGCTTTATGGAGCAAGACACACAAGGCTCTGCAATGGGAAACCTGGGCCAGAAGCAGTGAGGAAATCTGGTCTGGCTGTGTGAGTGAGGGATGTGCAGACATCCAGCAGGACCCTCCAGGTCACTGGAGCTGCCCACTGTGAAGGGGCTCCAGTAGTGACAGTCTCTGGTGTTGGGAGTGTGACTGCCAGAGTCTCACAAATGTTCACACAGGGAAGTTCCCTTAACACCAATGTAATTCAGATACCAACTGTGAATGCCTACCTTCTTTGAAAAACATTGTTTAGGTTTTCATATGTTTGCATGGACTACTGTTTTGGTAATGCAGCTTCATAATTAACTGCATCTGTCCAAGTTAACTGAGAATGACTGAAAATAACAGGAGATTCTGAAGAAGGTATTGTCAAATATGGATCTACTTTCTGACTGATTTCCTTTTTCTGAAAGCATCTACATCTTATTGCTACCAAGTAAAGTGCTATTTAGCTTGTTTTAGTTGTCTGCACAGTGTATCAATGATGGTGAGACATTGAACAGAGGCATTCTCCTGTCCATTCCATTCATCTTTGGTTCTCTGCACTGTTCTTGACCACTTCAGGGAGAATTTCTTTTCTGGTGAGCTTTCTTTCACTCAATGACCAAACTCCAACCAGCAAGCACTGCACAGTGCACCTTTTTTCCACAGTGTAATTCCTCTTCCTATCTGATTCATGCCAAGACTCCTTACAGAAATCAATTCTGCAAAACTCAGTAGTACCAGTACCTTCATTTACACATGGATAGCGACCCAGACAGCCGCCCCTGTGCCAAGTGAGGGAGACAGGGGCTGTGCAGAAATACTTGAAGAGAATTACATCTGATATCTAACAGACAACTTACATCTGCACCGTGCTTGGGTGATTCTCACAGATGGAATAAATTCTTTGCATGGAAAGTATAAATGAAAATGGCTACAGGCTCTCCAACTTTAATAAAGTCAGAAGTAAAACCAGAAGTAAAAATTGAGCCTCCCTTTTAGTGATGAGCTATAATTTTTAAAACTACTTACTGTGGTAGAAAGATGAGATAAGGCCTTAATGTGGAGAAGTTCTTCATATATAAATTCTAAGTCATCTACAGTTCTCTGGCCAGGGCTGTAGAGAGAAGATAAAAGGGATAACTAAATGCAATAAATGCCCAAAATAAATATTTCACAGAACGACAGAACAACACAAAATGCTGCTGTACTGTCTAGTAAAGTGTACACCCTCACTAAACAGGGACTGAATGATGTTTCTGGCTGGAAGACTGAAATACACAAAGGATGGAAGCTCTGTGAATGCTACCTGAATGACACTGAGCAGCAGCCATGGCAACCACCTTAGAGAGATCCTGATTAAGCAGCTTTTCTGATTAAATCAAGAGTTCTATATATGTATAAAATGGTCACATATATCAGAAATGGTACATAAAGATTTGTTCCTTTCAAAAGGACTCCTGAGTGTGGGGCATGCACTATTTTTCATATGCAATTAGTTATAGCAAACACAGTAGTAGTGGTTTATAAAGGAATGTGTGAACTTCTGCTGAACAAATTGGAGATGAAGCAGAGCATCTTGGAGGACAGCTAACGACTGCTCTACACTTAATGCTCACTGCTGCTGTTTAGCCACAAAGGTAAATAAGAACCACTTGGTAGTTTCAGCTTCTCTCACTGAAAAATATCAGAAGCTGCCGTCACTAAAAAGCAGACATTGATGAAGGAATAATTCTCCTCTAGCACAAGGAGTAGTAAGGAGGCTGGCACTGTGGCTGAAATAATTGCATTTCTGTAACCTACACAAAAATTTTCTGATTGCTAAAGAAGGACACAAATACTGTGGGAACTGCAGTGTGCCTGAGATGCTTTGGAGGATCTAATAAACAGCACGCAGGAGGAGCTGTGGAAGCCTGTGAGTAACTCTCAATCTTTTTCCCATTCACAGGATTCTCTTCAGTTACAGTATCTAATATAACAATATTTTCTAAAAGAACAAATTCTCCTGTCACATAATTTCAGACAGCACATTGGAGTGACATACAGACACACATAGAAAATTCCTTTAAAGCGTTATTTCAAGTATTTTTATAGAACTAAGTCCTTCCAAACAATATGGTTTAGATTTGTGAAAAGCAGATTACAAGTAATCAATTTAATGGGCCAAGAACAAAAGAAAAGAGCAACAAAGACACAAGTGAGAGGATAAATTTAAGATGTGACGAAATGGGATACAAGAAGTCCCGTCTAGGGGCAGGAGTTCCAAACGAGAAGGTTTACCTGCTCCACCATTACAACAAGCACAGCTCTAAACCTGCTCTCTGCAATGTGTGATCTCAAAAAGAATTAACAGCACAGGTGAATCTTTGGACAGCCCTAAAAGAAAAACTACAATGAACCTTTCTGATAGAAGTTTTCCTCCTAAAATGTCAGTATTACAGGAGACTAGCACCTAGAGGATCAGGAAAGCCATATGAAGAAATACTATGCCCTGCAAGTTTTCTGCCTAGTCACCTCCTGATTCAACAGTCTGTCTACATCATGTGTAAGGCACAGTACCCAGCTGTGTCACTCTGGAGTTATATTGCATCTTTTTATAAAAGTAGCTGGATGGAGACTTCTTTTGTATGAAAGAAGTACTGAAGAAGTCATAGAAAACATAAGGACAAGGGACATCTTTGCTAAGCAAGCTTTATTCTTCTTCTGTTCTTCACTTACCAATGACATGCATTTATTATTACCCAGATTAAAGACAAATTTAGACTAAAAACCATTTGGGGTTAAATTACTCTTTTTTTCATACACAATCAAATAAACTGTTAAGGGAAAACCAGAAAATGGTTTGGTACTGCTATGCCCTCTAGTGACTCAAAATACTGTTTCTGAATCTGGCTTGAAATTACAAGGCTGACACTCCTAGTGATTTATGCAGGGCAGTTTAATTAAGTACAGCATAAAACTAAGCCAGTACTAGCTAGCAAACAAAAGGGTAAGGATTTTAACAAATAGTAGGGAAGTAGCAACTTTAATTTTATAACATGCTTGCAAACCCAGCATGTTTTGGAAAATACAGTGTAACAAATTAAGAAATTTCTGCATTAAATCAGAACATAAAAGGATGATGCCTTACTACATCAGACCTCTATCAAGACAAAAGGACACACTCTTCTTTCGGCATGTCCATTTGCTTCCTATGTTAGCACATTGGAAGGACTGACAATCTGTAGCAGATATCTGTACCCAGTCTTTACTTCTGCTCCTGCAGATGTCACGTGGAGAGATATTAGGCATCACTGTGTCTTTAAAACCTGTGTGGTGACCCACTGATGTTGATTTGTAGGATCCTGCTGTGTAAAGACCTAGTTTCTGCAGGGGACACATTCTAACAGCAATAGCTGGTTACAGAGCAGATAATAAATGGAATAGGCAGGGAACAAGGGTACACATTAATGGACAGAACTCAGGTGATATTAAGTGATCAATAAAAACTGTTCAGTGCTTGGAGAATTTACCAAGGTCAGAGACATTGAGCTTCTCTGTGACTAGGATGTTGACAATAACATAGGACTTTGCCATTGATAAGCCATGTATGTCCAAGCAGTATCATTGATTATTTTTATTATACAGCTAACCAGAAAATTGTCAGATAATAAGAACAAAGGAAAAGATCAGAGACCCCATAACATTGTGATTAAGTGTCAAATGCCCTCTACTAAGAAAAAAATGTGCTAAGTGAAGCCACCAAGAACATATAACACAGATCTATTATTTCAGTCACACTGCTAGCTTACTTTAGTCTAGGGCATTAAAAAAGACTGTAATCCATAACATCATCTGAGCTAAATACTGTTGTCTGATGAATTTAAGTCTTCCTTTAAAGACTCCTGTTATTATTGTGTTCAGCTTTGTATTACAGCATTCTATTAAATTAGGGTTTACCGTCAGGGCATATTTTCATACTGAAGGAGGGAAACACTTAAGGAGGAGCTGTATTAATTCTACAGTAATTTTTACAGGGACTTGAGCAAGGTCTGCACCTGTGCTCCAGCCACTATAAGGAGCAGAGAGCTGTGTTTGCTACTTCACAAAAAGCTATTTTCACATTCAGTATATGTGTTTCCAAAGGCAAAAAAAATACAATAGCAACAAGAGCCTGCCAAAAATTTCCCTGAGCTCTATTCTGTTTTTTAAACTATAGAACATTCTTTCACAGTTTGACAGTTAAAATGCTGCAGTTAATGTAATAAACAGAGAATTTTTTAAGTTGGCTGTCAAAACAAGTGACACTTTTTGTTAGAGATTTTTAGATTTCGAACAATAGAAAGTACCTTTCAAAGCAACAGCTTCATTATACAATCAAATTCTCAAAGTAATCTTCTCATCAAAGAATATTGTCTTATTTCTTTCAGGGTAATTATCTGAGTTCTGCAACCTCTCTGGAAATGGTTACTGTTATAAATGCAGCTGTGTTGGTTTGAAAATTGTGGGTCCTGCTCAGGTCAGCTAGAGTCAGCATCTCTTGAAGCCTTGACAATTCCTTTGAACTTTTGGCAGCTTTAACAGTGTCTAGTCAAAACTAGCAGGACTCTGAGGATTCATGGAGATTTTAACAGCTTTGCTGCAGCTCAGTCCAGAGAGGATTTTCAACTAACAAAATCATTATGTATGTAAACTGAATACCAGAACAGTAGTTAATATGGCCCCTGGCAGTACAAGCTTACTTCAGTGAGCAAAGGGCTGCAAAAGTAAGCACTTTCAGGGATAGGGGAAGATGTCAGATGAATCTGAGTCTTGAGAAAACCTCTTTCTCCTCACTATATTCCATGAAAAATCTCCTATTAGTATTCTTTCAGGTGATGCTGTGCAAGTGATGATACAGAGAGAAGGGCAGTACTTTCCACAGCATCCTTCCAGCCTTTCAGCTCTCTGTAAGCAGTCCAGATGATAATCAGTATTTATCCTGCTAGTGTAAACTTACACTTACTGTTCTGGAAGTCATGACAAAAAGCAAATGTAGTAAGGAGCCAAAACCCATGATAACCAAAAGGGAAATTGTCCAAAAGATGACCTGCTCAGTTGGCCTGGAGAAAGCAGAGAGTGCAGAGGAGCAGGGTCCCAGCACACACGGCATTGCTCAGTGTCTGAATGACTGCTCTCTGCTCAGAGGTGCAAAAGCTCCTCAGTGGAAATGGCACAGGACATGTCTGTGAGTAAACAAGACCTCAATCCCGTGACTCCCTAAGGAGTATGGAATTGCTCTCAGTCTGGTTTGTCCATGTATTTTGTGTGACTGGGAGTAAGTGCTCCTTTGGTTGTGTTGACTAGATCTCTAATAAGGAGAAGAAACAGAATGTTTATTTCAAAACTATTGCTGCATGGGAGTGTTTCCTGTTTTTATAAGCACAAGTGTTTGATGGCATTTTTTGAAATTCAATGCTTTTATCAAGTTTTTGGAAAAGTGCTGTCGAAATGAGCTTATGATCTAAACGAGGATGGAGCCAGGAAAGGATACAGATGGAAACAGAACAGGAACAAGCACTTGGGTTACATGACTCAAAAATCTTACTCTGAAAAATGTTCTCACACTGTAGGCAGGGCCCACTGCTGTCCCACAGCAAAGACAAACTTTGCAAATGGCCTCAAGGTAGCAGGATCCAGCCCTGTGTACTTGCCTGTCTTGAATGGCCCCTTACAACCAAATCTTCAGTGAAGGTGAGCTTAAGTTATTCCTCATTCTCAGTACATTTAATTAGCAGTAAAATATGTCTGCTGTGGCCACTAAACCCTACCTGCTTAATGCCTGCTTTCAATAAAGGGTCAAACAGAGTTTACACTGGTTGCTTTGAAGTCACTATAAAGCTGACTGAAAAAAAGGCTGATGATAAATGTAGGTTTCTCTTGTTTCCATGTCACAAGGAAGACCCATAATATTAACCCATTATTCTGCTTACGGTTTCCTGAGAATCATCCTCATGTGAGCATCTGGCCCAATCTGAGAGAGAAGCAGCATAGTATCCTGTAGCTCCTCGTCACACTCCTTTCTCTCTTCCTCAGTTGGCAAAGGGGCATCTTCACGCTCATCATCCAAAAATCGATAAAATAAGTATTTGTCTTGAAAGTGGTGTTCCTGGTCCACTGAAAACAACATAACACATCAAACACTGAACACTCCCCAACAAAGCAAACCTTGTAGAAATCTGTGTAGTATTGTGTTTGTTACAGATAGATTATTTCAGAAGGGAAAGAAAGCTATAGAAAAACTGTAAGAGCATGAAACTATTTCTCACGTATGTCCAAGTTATATAGCTTGAAGGGTACACTTTTAAATTGTGTACTACAAATTCTTTCCAAAAGGCTTTGATATAAGTGTGTTGTAGGTGTGCATACAAACACATGTGTGTGCACATATGGGTTGTTTTCTTATTAGTTCTGTTTTCTTATTGTTTCAAACTGTTTCTTTTAATCAAACAAATTACAGTAGGGAAAATGGTTACACTATGAATGTAGAGGTATTCTCTAGCACAAACACTTTGCTCTACATGTTTAGACAGGATGAAAAAAGGTAGCAAAAGCAACTAAACTCCTTATGATGTAGCAGAAATGTGTATCATCAAGGTATAATCCCTTCATTGACCTGCATCCTGGTGGAATAACTTAATGGAAGAACTGCCAAGAGAAGACCTCTAAAGAAACATTATGATATTGCAAATTACAAATCCTTGGTCTTCCAAGCAAGTCAGAGTGATGTGTTGAGTTGGATACTGTATGCAGCTTGCAACAGCCTGCCTCTGAGAGTTAAGGGAATGTATGGAGGAATTCAAGTTAGAGTCCTTAGGGTAAGGAAACAATCTGCCTTCTCAGTATGGAAATTTCTCCCTGGGATATGGGAAGCACAAGAGACGATAAATGCAAGTTTACTGTAACAGAGTTACTCTTGTACATTTAATAAAAATGTACGTGCAAAGCTTGAAATATGAAAATTGCTTTAGAAACCTACCCTTTTGAGGGCTGAAATAGCCTGTTACCAACTAAATCCTGCCAAATGGAAACTGAAAGTCAATGCAAAATGCAATCAGAAAGCTAACATAAAATCCCAGATTTCTGCACTGGAGTATCTGGTGTGCTGAATTTGGGAACCCCTCCAAAACCAACGGAAATCATTCCAAAATGATGGAACGAGCAAACACAGATACTCACATTCACTTCTAAATACTGCAAATCTTTGATGAAGGTTAGTTTTATGTATGGTAATACATCCCTTGGTTTTGGCTTGAGTGCTACCCAGTTCTAACAATATAAGCACAAGCCAGTGTACTCCTAAGTATAATTAGAGTTATCATTATAAATTGCTTATTTATGATGCAATATGCTAAAGTTAAAAAAGTATACTCATAGAAAGATTCAAATAATACTGTCTGTGTGTTGCATGTATGAATGATCAGGCTGCTCTGTAGCATTTCTTTTGGGCTCATGATGCCTTTCCTTTTCATGAAAAAGAACTACAGAGGTGTTGATGTCACATACTGCCCATATTTTAATCAAGATACTGATCTTTTTTATCTTACCATGGTTAAGAACACCTTCTTCCAGCAGTACTTGCCACATGCCAACAGCCTGGGTTCGTAAATGGACACAAGGACTTTGTTGCATCATCCAGTCAACTAGTTCTGTCCCCACACAGCATTGCCTGAAGGACAGATAAACAGACAGGAATTAAAAAGGAAGCTAGCCAAGAGAGGGACTGTACAAAGGGACTGCCAACAGTGATATCTTAAACTCTGTATAGACTTAGTCAAATCTCCCTGCAGAAAATCCCATGTCACCATCTAACATGCACATACTTGAAATACCAGTGAAGGTGTTCAGTTTTGAGAGGATCACCTTAGCAAAACAAGTGTTCTGGGAAATGCAGAGTTCAGGAGGATCAAATCGAGCCTGTGACACCTGGTACAAAACCTATAGCACCAGTGCAACAACCTCCATCCCAGTGTTCAAACGAAACCTTTGTATACCATGGGATACCAAAAACTTTTCAGAATCTTGCAAGAAAACAGTAATTTAATACAGTAAAAGTTATGCCAATGCAGTCTCCACAGGAGGAGTGAGTGCTATGAGGGTGTTCCTGCGTTTGTAACCAAACTTCTGTCACACTGTATTTGGAGACACTGTTTTTGGTACAGTGCTCCTGAGGCTCTCTCATGCGAGGTCTTGGTCATCTTTCACCTCCTGACTGACCCAGAGGCAGACAACAGCAGGTCTCCAGTTCTGGTGAACACCCAAAGAGGTTAAAAAAGCAAAAACCCACATGGCCACTTAGTAAAATTCATTATCGTAACACTCCCTAGCTCAGCAGAACAGTAAGAGTTTTCCCAGTTACGTGTAAGAGAAAATAGGGCAGTTGGTTGGACCAGCACTGTTCTTTATAATATATTCTCTTTTGTTCTCCTAGAACAATCAGCAATGTTATATCGTAACATATTCTCAAAACAACTCACAAATGCCAAATAGCTTTGTGTATTAAATACATTTTGGGCTGAAATATGGAAATTAATGCATTTATTTCAAATGAAGGTCAGCATCATATTGATTTACTATTTAAAAAAGACACACTCAGAAATTTTAAAATATTTTTTATTTAAAAACGCTCTGAAAAATGTACTAGGTATTCGATTTAAACATTAGACACTAAAACAAACTGATTGTTTCTTAAGCCAGTAGTAGGTAGAAACTGACACCTTGCAGGCAGATTTCTATTCTACAAGTGCCATTGTTATCCCACTTCAGCAAGACTGTGCTGCCACCAGCAGGAAGATAAGAAAGCCTGGCAATACACTGAAAAAAATTCAAATAGAGTAGCAAATCTGCATCAGGAATGTTTCTCACCATTCACGTTCTGTGAATTTTCAGAATGCCACAGTGAGCAAGACTGCTGCAGCAATCAGTACAGAAACATAATATATTAATGAACTTTTCTATTATCTCTCACTGATATACAAGGAGAACAGAATCTACATTTTAACTTGGTACTACACAAAATATTCCAGCTAACTATGCTATTAACTTTGGAAGAGTTTTTGTATGTGAATGCTCTGTTCACAATCACAGACTCAATTTCCAGTCAAATTACTTCAGAAAGGATTTACCAGGCCCATTAAAGACTGCATAACATCCAACTCAAATAGCATCACAGAATAATTTCAGACCTTTTGAGACTTGAAAGTATGGTAAGGCATAAATGACAAATCAAAGAATGGCAGGCATAAAAATTCAGAGACCTCTATACAATCAGCTCACACACCTGTAAGTCTTCAGATGGTATTTACGATCTCTTATCATGTGAGGAGCTCGAGACAGAATTGTATTCCGCAAAATCTTTCCAGCTCTGAGGATCTTTTCTGAAGGAACCTTGGTGATCATGGAGAAAAAAAAAAAAGACCAAGACACAGATTTTAAACTTTCTGGAATCTCTGTACTACTTCCTGCAAAATAAAACACAAATACTCTTTTCCCTGAATTAAAAGTCCTCTTGCACAGAGGCTTATTTTTGCAGAGCAATGTAGTATACATTTGGGATCTTAAGTTTCACATACTTCTCACATCTAACAGAAAGCATCACTTCAGCTGATTCATATCACACTGTTGAAATAGTTACTTCCATTAGTCTAATGGGCTGGGTCTACAGCACACCTATGTTCTATTACCTGTGTAATGGTTTTAGTAGGATGGTGTGGGATGTGAGGATCAATAAGAGGTGTCTGAAAAATAAAATGAAATTAAATAATTTTTTAAGGTTGACCAGAAAAATAAAATAAAGACCAAAGAAAAAAAGAAGAAAAAAAAAAGCTGTAATAGCAAAGAATAATGTAAAAGTCCAAGCTCTGCCTAGGAGATATGAATATATAAAAAGCTTCTGAAGACATCCTAAAGGCAAACTTGGTTGTTGAGCCTCAGCAAATTAAAACAGTGACATGACATGTGATGATGAATAACAAATCTGTGCTAAACATTGTGAAGTTCTAATGAAATGGGCAATGGCCGAACGTCACACCAGATCTAAGCACACACAGGCATAGTGAGCTCTTCCTCCTGCACAACAGCGTTCCCTCACACGTCTGCTTTGCCATTCAGCCCCCCACCAGGGAAATTCTCTTCTTCAGCACCTTTTTCTATTCAGCTCTTTTCTCCCTTACAGCATAGCACAAGAAACAGGAATGGAGATAGAGCTCTTCTTCCACTATCTGTGTTTTCTAAATTATCATCAGGCTGAGCTGGCAACCCTTTTATAGCTGCTCTGTGAAATCCAGAGGCATGCAGGCCACTCACAGGGACCCAGGCAAGGACCTTCACAGCGTCCGAGGTGAAGGAAAAATAAAAAACCAAAGCAAGTGGCTTGGTTCTGCAAAAGGAAAAGTGAAAGGGAAGACTATGGGGGCTCTATAGGGGAGAAGGAGAGAAGGGGATGAGAGAACTGGGGAAACAGGCACATCAACAAACAGGCGAAAGAGGGAGACAGGGAGCACATGGCGCAACACAGAGGAAAAAGGAAAGTGGAAGGTTAAAGGACAGTAGAAATGGAGACAAAGGAGAACAAAACCAAACTTCAGTAGCCACCTCAGAATGATGGGAAGACCTTTGGCTTTGTTGGGCCTGGTAGTTAACAGCATGGATCAGATTCACTCTGAGTGTGCAATGTCAGGGGACACGACACAAGGGCTGACTTTGGCTGGCACTCAGGGTTTGTTGACAGGAGATCAGGCTGGGCAGAGCTCTCCCACAAGGGCAAGACTCTGCACCTTGGCCCACAGTAGCCACGGTACCCCAAGGGCAAAGCCAAGACAGCCAGGGCAGGAGTATGGTGAAACATGAGCCATGTACTTCTGGGTTGCCAGGTACTGGTTTCCTTAAAACAGGCATCTGTCCATTAGCTCCCACAGGATTTTAATGACGTGATGAAGTCCTCAGAGTTATCAAACAGTGCTAAGAGCTAAGAATGCACCAGGAAACTATGGGTTAACTGAGAAGGGGAAAATGAGGGAAGCATATGACAGAAATCAATAATCTTAACATAGAGGCCATATGGAAACGAATAAAGTCTTTTGTTTCTATTCATACCTTACAGGAAGTCTCTGAAAAGGCATATCAATACAAAAAAATGAGTTTCCTGATTTTTCTCATTTAATAAGTCAACAGTTTTTCATAAACTCATTTAAGAGCAGTAGCACACCCCTTGATATTTCTTGGAATTTCTTGTGTGGAATCTGCTCTAGACAGTCTATATTTGCAGTTAACATATGCAAAGAATACCAAAAATCTTTTCAAAGATGCCTCTAATGAAAACAAAACCATTGAATAATGATCTCAAACAGGTACAATATACTCAATCCAGCTTCTAGATTTTAATTCTAGTTAGAAATATACTTAGAGGAGAGATAAAATGTGTAAGATAAAAAATATAGGAGACTTTTAGAGCAGTAGACTGGCAAAAACAAATGCACATTTTGGTTCTTAAGAGTTTAAATTAAGTTTTAACAAAAAATGCATAATCTAATAGGTGAAAAATTGAACATGAATGAAGATTTTTCAATAAATTTCCCAATCTAATCAAAACAGAATGTAAGACAGCATTTGGAAGAAATCTGATTCAACCCAAAAGTACAGAAAAAAAACAAGGTGAAAGCTAAGACACAGCACAAGAATTTGCAGAAAGCAGCAGGAAGGCTTGTTCACCTACATCCTGACCAATACAGAAGGATCAGCTGCAAAGATAGAACATAACTTGGGTGAAGGTGATCGTGAAATGATCCAGTGTCAGAACTTTACAGAAGGAAGAAAGAGCATCAAAGCAGACACAATGGACTAGGAAGAAAAGTTTCCATAAAAACAGAATACTGATAGCTATATTCCTGGAGTGGGTCATGGGGGAACAAGTGCGAGGTAAAAGGAGTTAATGGGAGCTGGCAGTTACTTAAAGAAACAGTATTAATCATATATATAATACATACTAGAACTTAACTAGAAGGTGAAGTAAAGACTCAGCTAAAGAAAGACCTCTTCACTGACATACAAAAAGAAAATACACAGAAAGGAGAAAGTAGGGGGTCTAGAGAAAGCAAGTATAAATTGAATAACAAAGGAGAGAATTAGAAAAGCAAAGGTATAAAATGAGACAGAGCTGCCAAGAAATGTCCAGAAGTAAGAAAATAATCCACAAGTACATTAGTAGTAAACAAAGAAACAGTGTTGAGCTACTGATTAACAGAGAGAAATCTATTTACAGATGGTTCAAGAACGCTTTTGATTTGACTTTTGATTTATTTTTAATCAATGGTCATTAGAAAGATCAGTGGCAGAGAGATGGTTAATATCCTAAGTAGCAGAGTGACAGGAGTAAAATCTCAAGCTTGAAAAAAACCCAAAAACATAAATTAGCTGTTTTCAGATTCTCTTTGTAGAATTTCATGCAGGAAACTTGAAGAGCTTGAAGAAACTTAAGTAAGGCTGCATCCATCTTGGAACCATCAGCAGCCACTCTTGGGGTCTAAGGAAGGCAGCTGAAGACAGAAATATGGAAAAGGAGAAGTTGAAAAAATATAGATGTCAGCTTAACGTCTTCCTAGAAAAAAATCCATTTGTAAGCACCTGGAAAAGAACAGGGAGATGAGTCACATGTGACGTATATTAACCAAGAACAGGTCATGCCACACTGATCTAATTTCTTTTCACGATCGAGTAGCAACACTGATAGATTAGACAAGAAAAAGTAGATTTTTGGCCCTTTAGTAAGGCTTTAGCACTTTCTCATCAGATATACACTTCTGCAACAGGCAGATTAAATTCTTAGAAAATAGGTGCAAAGTCAGTTGGAAAAGTGCATTTTGAAAGCAATTACCAGTGAAGCAAAGTCAAACTGGCAGTCATACCAGTGCTCTGTTCTAAAAAGCAGCATTCAAGAATATATCACATCTGATAATATTATGTATAATATTAATCTGATAATATTATGGCATGAAGCAGAATACACCTTTGATTCTGCAGAAGACTTCAGGATGGCAGGCATTGCACATACATTGCAGAATAAATTGACAATATGAAACAGTTGTAACACTGGTCTAAAAAACAATGCTTTTATGTAACACAGAGTGATGAACACATTTCTGAAGCAGGCAGAATTAGCTAAATAAAGACATGGCAGGGAACAAGTGTCTTAGTGCAGTACCACAGAAAAGGAAAAAAAGGTTTATAATGTTTTAAATATTTAAATATTAAACACAACAGAATAACCAATGCCATACTTGTGAAAAAGCAACAAATACTGTGCTGGAATGCAGTAATATATTAGACACATAATGATGGTGTGCTTTAGTTGGCCTGGGGAAGACCTAATATAAAACACTGTGTCTCATTTGCCCACGTTACTCAAAAGCATCTAAACCAGCTGGACAGAATTTAGAGGAAACCAAAAAGAAAAATCAGAAAGCACAACATAAATAATCAAAGTTGTTTAGCTAAGGGAAAGGCAAATCTTAGCAGAGGTGTAATTTAAAAAGTCTTCAGATTTAAAAGGCCTTGGAAAAGGAGAAAGAAGTGGCCTAGTCCATCATGCAGCGATCAGGAAATAATTTAAATTGCTGCAAGAAAGACTCAGTTTAGGCATTGCTGCAGCTTTCCTTGCAGTGTGGACAGTGATTACTGGCAGATTGCCAGTGAGGTCTGGTTCCTCCATCTTTGGGAGGACACACAAGGAATCAGTCAGGAGTGACATTGCTATAGTGTGCATGTGGCTTGGGGATGGACTCAGTGCTCTTTTAGCCTCACTCCATGATGCTGTGCAATTTTCAAGGACACCTTTACAAGCCTAAAACGAGTTCAGCCACAGGGTGGTGCTTTAAGAGGCAATCAGTAATAGAGCTCCTGGGGCAGCAAGCCCCAGACAGTCATTCCTCCTGAGGGACAATGCCATCATCATCTAAAAGACATACCCAGCAAAGAGCCCCCAAAGTTACAGCCTTTCAAAGCTGCAGTAGTGAGCTCTGGCTGCACTAGTGATTAGCTGAAAGGCAATAAATGGAAACACAGGGCTTGGACTGAGTTTGCTATAGAAAGGCAAGACATATTTCAAAGGCAGAGAAATGCAACATCAGTTAGTTAATAGGACATACAGGGTTCCAGCAACAACTTCCCAGAAAAAAAACCACATTCTGTAAGAGACAGTCACAGCTTGGCTAAAGACCAGGAATTGTTTAGTGAATCTTTACAATCCTGCATCTTTCATTAAGATTTGCTCAGAAAGCACTTTAAAAAAAAAAAAAAAAAAAAAAAAAAAAAAAAAAAAAAAGTAGCTCTCCCTGTAAAACAGCAGAGAGTGAGGAGAGTGTTTAATTGACTTCTTAACATATCCTGGTATCTTTGGAGAATTAACAAGACTAAAGTACATATATGTGGCACTGAGGTCCTTGATGATCCCAGTTTTCCGGACTCCTGAATAAGGGAAAAGTTATCAGGCAAAGAGCTCAGATAAGCAAGTCAATTACAATAGTTTACTATTACTCATCTCCTGGCCACAGGACTGATCCGTGTACCTGCTCTTAGCTTTCCTTCAGTGTGAGATAAAGCAACACAGCAGCAATACCACACACTCAGTTTGCAATGACCTGCTGATCTTCCCTGCAGGGCAAGAGGTCATATGGGTCTGGGGGGTGGAGAAGGGAAAGGTGCTGCTGTTGGTAGGGGAAAGCAGAAAACTATTATGTGACACCGGAGTAAAAAGGCTTTTAACATTAACACTGACAAACTCCTTATCTGTACATTTATGAATTCACATTTGAGCCATTCAAACAAACCCTTCACAAAGCCAATCACAAAACTCCCTATTTAAATTGGGGTGAAGCAGAGAAAGTAATAATTTTAACCTCCATTCCTTTCAAGATTCAAATATTTATGCATGAGAGCAATACCACAGATTTAAATAGGACTATTCATGTGTATAATTTTATGCACACATTTAATCTGTGGAGAAATAGGCCTTAGATTTCAAACTACAAGGCAAGGCCTGTCTTTATTTTGGTGTTTCTTACATCACTGAGCAATATGCAGACAAATAAATAATAAAATGAACAACAGTAATAGTGACCTACCTACATAAGATCTGTATTTGTCAACTTATTTGAATCTGATAAATAAAATCCAAGAACATCTCTTACAAAATAGGTTTTTCTATTTCCCTTGTTAAATAGCTGTAAAGGGATGTTTCTGAGCCTTTACATATGAATGGCATTTAGATCTTTAGATTGCTTTAGATCTACAGCAATTTGGATCTATAAAATCAAGTGATGAAGAGGATTTAATTTACTCCTCTCAAATGCAAACATAGGATATATGTATTGCAAAGAACTAAGATGAAATAAAGTGAAAGCCAGTGAATCACTCTTTTTTCACATGACCTCAGTGTAGCTCATCTCTGAACAGAGAACAAGTTTAGGTATTGATTGGAGTTAACCACAGCATGTTACCAGGGTGATCAGATAAACCTGTGCACTACTGTTGATACCTTTCAACTGATTTTCAACTGGGGAACTGAAAAGAATTGCAAGTGACATCTGTTTTCCTGCTGGCTGACAGGAGGATCCAGAACAAAGGACAAAAGCCACACACGTTGAAAGGTGTCAGCAGCAACAGCCACATCACTAAGAGGTCTGTTTGTTTTACAACTTCAGTATTTACCACTATTGGTGATTTATGGTCTAATCCAAATCCCACTGTAATAACTAGGAAGTCCCTAACTGACTCAATGAATTTTGAGCCAGGCCCATAACATCTGATTATTCTAAGTGTATTTCAAGGAGCAGAGCATCTTTAGCTCTTACTGGTTCCAAGTCACCCCTGACACCTTCTGATGAGTGACATTTTTGACTGCCATTTTTAAATATCTTGGTATACATCTCCCAAAAGACTTCCAGTGCCCTATCTGGTTCACATGGGAGGAAATAAAATATACCAAAAAAACCCATTCCCATAATAATGGCAAAATCATAGCCAGTCAGCAGGATACAGCTGACAGCTACCCAGAGTCCTCACTGCCCTCCCACACAACACCTCCCACTTCAACTCTCACCACTCCTTCTCAAACTTTTTGTAATGTCATCTACTTTGTGTTGCTTCAGACCAAAGGCAGAGGTAAGAGTTCCAAAGATAGTAGAGAGATGACTCTTTTTCCAATACAGGCCATTATTTCCAGCACTACAGAATAACTATATAACAGGGACTATATAACAGCTGAGCATACAGTATCACAGCTTTTGGAGTGCATTTTCAGCTGGAAAGCAGTCTTGGATAGAGTATCTTGAAGTTAATTTCATTGGTTTTATTTCCAGCTGCAGTGAAAGAGTGTCTGTGCAGATTGCACCAACCTCTGCTAGGATACTACAGGGGAAACAGTACACTTACTGGATGCAGATTGCTGAACATGAGAGAAACAGCTGACCAAAGATCTCATCATAAAAAGGTCCTTTGGAACACATTTTTGTCAAAATTTGAAGGAAAATGTAATCAATACTGTAGGAATCCCCCTGAGATTAGCCCAGCTGGTCAGAGCATGGTACTAACAACACCAAGGTTGCAGGCCAGTCTCCATAGGGGCCATTCACTTAGGAGCTGGACTTGATAATCCTTGTGGGTCCTGTCCTACACAGAATATTCTGTGCTCTCTGACTTTATTAACCTACACTGGATCTCTGGAGTAGCCTGTGTAGAATATGCTGATGCACTGACCAATGCATGTCATCAGAAAGCAATCTATGACCTCTAACCCCCAAAGGTACATGGTCCATAAGAAACCTTGGCACACACTCTGCTGGGGGGACTTTGGAAGGTTGGGACATGGTACCAGGACTGAGCTCTGGGTCCACCCAGTTACATTTAATCACAGAGCTCATCACAGTATATTCTGAATTGGACAGAACCCACAAGGATCATGAAGTCTGACTCTTACACGAATGGCCCCATACAGGGAGATTCACCACACTGCTTCAGAAGACAAAAAAAGTAGAAATAGAAATGAATCATCACTCCTATCATGCTGTAAACAATTCATTCTCCTCTTCACTCTCCCCAAAAACATATGCAGCAGTTGGAAGAATCTGCCTGTGCTCCACAAGACAGCACTGGCAGCCAAAACGCAAAGTACCTGCTCACATCTCCTATCTGGAAAAGTCCAAAATTTACAATGACTGACCTCATACCAGGTCTGTAGGAGACTTAGCAATTAACAAATACTTGGCAACTAAAAAAGGACAAATTACCCAAAAAGATAATTTGTTTCAAAAGGACCAGTCTAGACAGTCTAAAGTTGTACTACCAAAGGATCTTCAAGCCACCCATGCTCACAGAGGACAACTCTTGTTTCTTAACAAACACCTGTAGACAGCAAAATGGGGAGAATGGCAAAGTATGAATGGATGAACACAAAGCCGGAAGATGTTCACAAAATTAGGGAAGAAGATAATCAAATTATAAAAATCTTCTGAGTTTCATCAAGCTATAGCACCTGTAATCTAAAACCCCATAATCTAACTACAAATGATCAAAATCAAGCAAAATAGCCTAGTAAAAATTGCCAGGGTCAGTGGTTAAAGACAGCCCAGTTTTATTCTGTTTTTTTCTGACTGCATGACCTTACATAGACCACCTAATCACAGTGTGTTTCATTTTCCCCTTTTTGGAGAGAGGAATACTAATAATTTCTACCTTTGTAAAATGCTTTGAATACTGTCAGCAAATGGGCTACTATCAAAATATTCAGAGTAATGATGACTGGTTTAAAATCTATATTCTTTAAATGTAATACAATGTGAAGACTATGCTGTATTTTAAAATACATTCTAAAATTGCTTTTCTTTAGTAATCTACATTTTTTAACAGCATAAACAGGAAAATATGTCCTTTAAATTCTCAAATATTCACTGTAGCAAATTTATTTTAGAAAGTTAAATTGAATTCACATTAATACTTTTACAATGTTTCCTTGAGAAACTATAAATATCCCTCCTTTTAACACAAAATGATTCAGTCATTACCAAAAATGACACTTCACTGTGAATGTCAAAGGGAAAAAGAATATTGGAACAGGCTATGACCAGTGCACAAAGCCCCCCAAAACATGGCTAATGATGTCTTATTTTCCTGTCATTTTTCTACTTCCCCACTACAATGAAACAGCTGCTATAACTACACTGCCTGCATTGAATAAAATGTCAGAAAATGCTAACTCTGCTGTGAGCATTCCCAATATTCTGATAGAGGTGTGACTACAGTTATCATAACGAGTTTCAAGCCAGTGTTGTCAGGGTTTCTCTGCTCCTGCATTTCTTTAACCTACAAAAGAATAAAACATTTCTTTTGTCTCTCATGCAAACTACTGGTTTCTTAGTATCCATGGCTTTAAAAATATGTTTATCTGAAATTACTTACTTCTTTAGAAACAAGCTGTAATGACGAAGACTTTAAAAATACAATAAATATAGGCAGCAAGGTTAGCAGTTTTTAAGGCCTGTCTCTTATGTATGCTCTAGGCACACAGCATCTATTCAAAAGATAAACTGAAGGGATGCTAAAGATTAACGAGCTTCTGGAGGATTTAACTCACTTATTTCTAGATACCTTTTTAACTTTGGCAAGCATCTCCTATCTTCAAGACTCCCAGAAGGTACTCTGTCTAGAGAACGGAGTTGGATGGGCTCTCCTAGATTTCAGTTACATCCAGATGCCAGAACTACCTTCTAAGGATGAGGCAGTGAAATTTTTAGATTAAGTGATTTCATGTCAAACATAAGAGTGCCAAAACCTGGATGGAGTGTGAATTAAGTGTGAAATTGTGAACCTGTTAAAATTAGTGGTAAAATTCTTCATTTCAGTGTAGTCAAAACACTACACAAGTGAGGCAAGAGGACCACTGCCCCTGGGTGGCAGCAGTTCATGTATTGTGTGATTCCCCACTAGTCATTGCACCTCTGAGTGTTTCAACCTCTCCACAGTAAAAGGGGGACAACAGTGTCTACTCACAACCCCAACAAATGATGAGAATAAGCAACTGAAAACACTGCTGAATGCTGCAACTGGAATCCTGGAAGTCTAGTGTCTATAAATTCATGTTGGGAACTTTACAAACATTTTTAACACAGAAAGAAAGAGTCTTCAAAGTGAGACGGGGCTAGAGAATTCCCTGGGGAGATCAGGAATAAGGTAAAGCCTCTGGCAAGTGGGAAAGAGAAGTTAATTTAAACCTGTTTTAGGTTTCTTCTGGTGATTTCACGTTCCTTATTCTCCATGTTCAGGACAGTACATTGTGTGAAAGTATACGAAATGAAGAAACATTGAAGGAGTCCAGCTTCCCTATGTAGCCATCTTTCTTCTTCTGGTCATCTCTTTTAGAAATCACGCTTTGCTAAAAATGAAACTGAGAAGGAATAATCTAACAATATCCAATGCAACATCTTCTGGTGTCCTACTTCTCAGAAGATTTTTATTGATCTATATTGATATTTCCATCTACATGGAATATATTTCCTAAAAAGGTAAATGGTTGTTTCTGTATTATATGAAAAAAAACAGAGGAAAGAAATCCCAATGTGATGGCTTGATCAGAACACATTTTACAAAAAGCACAAACATTCTTCTTTCAGCCAAGTACTTCTCTACTTCAATAGTTTTTAAGTCTCCTGTCATAAACATTAAAAAACCCTCAAGCACTGGTTTAATTTACATATTTGTGTGTCAGTGGAAAAGACATGCATTCTGCTCTTGACAAACATCCACAAAACAACCTTCTTATCTTCCTCAAAACTTCTATTTCCCTTGATGTCTACAAAAAGCTTGTCAAAGTGGTGGGTGTTGATGTGCTGAACCATACTACCTACCCAATCTCATCCAAGTTTCCCAGGCTGTGTAGGATAAGGGCTTTTCATTTCATTTTACGGTAAAATCCAATTGTGGTCTCACACATTTAATAGCATGAAATGAAGCCATAACTGTTGTATTTAATCAGTTCATTCAGTCTTCTTTAGATAGAGTGTCAGTAATTCTATTGATTAAAAAGATAAAAAGGCATTTTGGAATCAAATTTTTGATCTGAACAAGACAGATCGATATGCTCTGTTTTTCACATTAATTCCATATTACATTGAGAATAATCAGTAAATAAAATACAAACATTGACTTAATGTACATCTGTGTGAACAGTAGATTTTCCCAATTCAATAGCAAAAGAGTAATATTTTTAATTCCTGTCAATTACAACAAAATACGATTTTAATTGAAAAATAGTAAATATTTCATATTTGCAAATTTGCTTCTTCTCTCTTTCTAACTTTCTACAGAGTTTGCTACCACCTAACTTGCTACTATATAAACCAGGCCTGTTCATTTTTTCTTATTTTGAATTTAGCTCATCTTCCTTGATTAACTAGTGAGGGACTGACATTTCTAAACATACTCTGAGATGTCTCTGTTGCTAAATGCATCATTATTGAAAAAAAATGTGGCTCCACAAATGCACACAGAACACTGCAGTAATTAACCCAGGATGGGTATGGAGAGGTAAAATTACTCTACCTGACATTTTCCCTAGCTATGCACATCTCTTCACATCCCAATTCAACATAGCATGTTTCTGAAAGAGATGATCTCTTTTTATCTCTCTCAGTATGTAGCCCAAGCTGTGTAAATTCTGTGATGTCTGGCTTTTAGGGATATTGCAGAACCAGCCCCATCCCTGTAAAATGGAAGAGCACTTCTTGTATGTATTTTGTAATTTATCCCCTTTTTCCCATTTCCATTCAATGTTGGTATTGATTTTCATATTATTGCTAGAAGTATTGTTTTGTCCAGCTGAAATTCTGTCCCTGCCATGTGTCAACCACTCACCCTCTTTCTAAACACAAAATCTTATTCGGCTTAATTGACTCTTTATTGACTCTTAGTGGGTTGTGTAAAGGATAACGACTGTTGCAACACATGAAGCAAATCACAGTGTGAAAATGCTGTTGCAGAGAAACTTACTATAATCCAAACCAGTTTGTCTAGAAATACTGAATATACATACATTACTCCCAGCTAACTTGTGTTTTAAAAACTCCAGGATTTCTGTGATAATGTAGGAATTTTCAGCTTCTCCGTGATAGCTCAATAGCAGACTCTCTTGGGGAAAGGAAAAAGCATCCTGCCCTGAGAAACTTCTGGTATATTGAAGGCCAATATTATTGCAGATCGTCCAGTGTCCGTACTACCAAAAGGTCACTTTTCAGGCAGAAATCCAGGTTCTCTACCCTAAAACATACAGCAGAAATGCACAAACCAAAAAAGACAGCATTTCAAGAACACTGACTGGAACACTGAAGTAATTGAATAGAGTAAGCACCATTCAGGAGTTCTAGCAAGGTAGCCCCTGGCTTCCTGTCCCCTAGTTTGGACCAGGAAGACAGGAGAGCCATTCTATCACACAGGCCAAGGACTGCTGTGGCAGTGACTATACATTTACAGCATAAGGAATGCCAGAAACCTTACTGTTACAGTTTTGTCAACATGGTTTTCCAACATTGTTCTGGAATGCACAGCAGCTATCACTGACACTGAGCAGAATCTGAACTGAATCAGGGGAAACAAAAAGGGAGGGAGGTTGTCAGGCTCCTTCATCTATCTTGTGGATGCCTACAGTTTTGTCAGTCAAGGTAAGGAACCTTGTTCAGGCAGTGACAATAGGCATTTCTCAGGTTTGTTTCTCAGTGTCATTTGGAATAGCCTGCAGACTACAAACTGAAAATCCCTAATCTAGACTAGCTCTGAAGACAACTAAGACAACTTGAGAAGTGGTAGGGAGAGGGAAACAAATATTTGCCTGTCTATGTATGTACTACAGAAGTAACAGGAATACATTATACAAATCTGTATACACAGGAGACTGAAATCACAGAAATTCCTTTGTAATTTAGCAGTGAAGTGCAAGAGAGCTGCAAGCTGGCCTGACAAAGCAATTCCTTGCCAATTCTCTCTCTGCTTCCTGTGCAGCTGATGTAGGCAGAAATGCCAGCTCTGGGGCAAGAGACAGTGTCAGTCTGTAGCTCTCAGACCCTGCAGAGCTTTGTGCTGAGGTCAGACGTTTACAGCTGCAGATAGATCACAGCAGTCTCAAACCCAGGCTCTATTCTGTAGCTTGTGCTGACCCTGGCCAGGAAGCCCATTTTTATCCAAAACAGAAGAAGGTTAAGCCCAGAAAAAAGGTTTATGTGTTTCTGACAGTTCTGCTCCCTTACCACCAGGCAAGCAGGAGCATCAGTGTTATGGAAGGGAGGACACACACAGCTGGGTGTTGACAGAAGAGACACAGGAGAGGCTACATAGAAGAGGAAAAGCCCTGCAACCCTGGTGCAGGTCACTGGAAGCTGCTGTGGAAGGGCAGCCATAGAGCCATGGCTCTTCTTGGGCCCAAATGTGCTTTGCTCTGGGAGCTGATGATCCCCTCATCTTTCTATTGCACAGCCACTCTCCCCTACCTCTGCTTCTGGAGCCACTGCTCAGGAGGCTCCAAGGTGGGCTGGTCAGAAAATACCTTTGGGAGAAAAGTAACCACCTGAGCCATTCTGCAAATAAATGCTACAAGGAAAGAATGGCATGAGTGAAGAGGAGGTGTTTCTTTAGGCTCAGATTCTTAAATTTGAAGTCAGTTGCTATATAGAGTGAGGATGGACAGTACTGGAGATTTATGAAGATATAATCACAATTCTTCTGCTAAGCTACTAGCTTTTTCTCCATCCAGTTCATATTTAAGGTTATGAAACAAACTGGTTATATATAATTTCATTTACTAAGATGAAAAGAAATGTGCCTGAGTAATCCTAATTAAAAGCAATGTAACAACCTGTATTGGAAATAAGCTGGGGATTTTTAAATTTTATTTTGGAGCCTAAATTAAGTATTCTTTTAATTTCTCTACTATTCAACTCAGCTACATGTATTTGTATTTCCTCACTAACTGCTATCTTTAATTTTAAGACAGCTGCATCACCGATGATAAAGTACACAAAGATCAAACACATTCACGGTCTTGTGCCAAGCCTTCTTTCAGAAGATTCACAAAAAGAATAAATAATGAAAGGCATAAAACATAAATACCTCAACAGCACTTTCTCCTTAACCATCATAGGTGCTAACAGTCCCAATTACACTTTCAGCTCTGCCATAGAGATCTGACATTTCTGCCTCTGCAATTCTGACGTGGAATGGCTCTCAATGAGCCCCACAAACTGGACACTTGTGGTGCTTTTTGTGTGCAGCCAGCACAACAGGCTTCTGCTCCTGACTAGCTAACACAAGAAAAAGAACAAAATCACTGGACAGCTTTTTCCCACTATTTATTAACCTCTCAAATTTTTGTCATCCACACACAAGCAAAAAAAGACACTGCTAAATGATCAGATCAGACACATTGATTACTTGTTACTGGCTCAGAACTATAATTGACTTTGTGGAATATAAATTTCCAGCGTGCATTGCATGGACAGGCAGTCAAAATGCTCTGTGAGAGACGATATGAGTGACTAGAAAGAATCTGATTTTAAGATCTCTGATCCAATTTTTCTGCCAAACTTGAGAAAATAATTACAAGATTCAAAAAAATTCCTTTTGCTGTTTCAAATATAAGTGCCAAATGTGTTACTTGTATACGCTTGACTTGTCTGAAGACATGAACCTTGAAAGGGACTATCTTTTTTCTCAGTATAATTACCCACTCTTCCTGCCTTTCAACTGCAAGAGATAAATGGAGCATATGTGCATGTTTTTTAGGGGTTGAGACAGAATCTCAAAGAAAACACATTCAAGAAGCAAGAGTCATCAAATGTGACTCCCCAATACATATTATCAGACTGCCCTTGCCAGCACTGGCAGAGAAGGTAGTAGGCTGTGTCCTCAGGCAAGTGGAACTGAGAGTGATGTGAAAAGATGGTCCCACACCTAATTCACAATACTGAGTACTTCACAAATTTTAGTATTTTCTGGGAATTTGGTTTTCTTTTCCATTATTTAGGTTATTTATGTAAACTACAATAGCAACACTCATTCAGCTAGGCAAGAGAAGTCAGAAAGGAAAAATGTCTCTTTAGCCAAAGTGTCTTCCCTGTGCTACCCCAAGCACTTCCATGACCCTTTTGTGAGATTAGTCAGATGGGTTAGTACTTGATTACAGTGATGAGAATTAAGTATGCACTGAAGAGAATTAAGTTATCTTGACACGTACACAAGTAAATACACAGCAACCTGGACCAAGGATTCTCTTCTTTTCTCCACAGTGCAATGCTACTTGCCCCTGCATAGTACTAGATCAAATGAGAACCACTCCCCACATCTGCAGGTTTCCTACTGGGGATACTCTGGCTATGTCTTGATGCTCAGTCATATGATTAGGCACAGCAGAAGAAACCACTTCCAGTAGAATTTGCCATTAGGACCTTCAGAATTCAAGATACACAATGAAACCATGGATCATAGATATTTCATAAGTTATTAGGGTGCTGATTTGTGTAAAAGAAGATGGGGTGTTGCAGGCTTTCCTTTGAGGTATTGCTATTCACAAAGACATTCAGAAGGGAAGTCAACAGCTCTATATTATCTGCTTGGCTGAAATTGGAAATACCCAAATTTCCCTGGTGGTTCTGCAACAATTTAGTTTATGCAAAGTCTGCTTAGAAAAGTCAGCAGACTTACTAACAATTTTGTTTACATTAAAGAGCTCTGTTGACATATAAAGACCTTCACATTTTTCAAGATGAAATTCCTTACTAACATATGAAAAACGTATTTTTCACAGACTCCTACTCATCTCACACTCCTGTCTCTGTATCTCCCCTGGCAATGAGTCTCATGATGGTAACTTATGGCAGGGGAGATATATGCAAAGCCTCTGCACTAGCCAAATTGTTACAGGCTGTGATAATAATTGAACCCTATGCACTTTCACCTAGAGCAAAATGAAGAACTTGAACAGATCTCTAGGCAAATTACTTTCATGTATGTGAAACTGGTGCCAAAATATCAGAGTAGCCCCTAAAATTAATGGGTACAGTTAGATGTTATTTAGAAATATTTGCATGTAGTGCTTTCATGTAATCACTCCAAAAACAGAAAACAAAAGGGAATTATTTTTAAATCCTATGCAAATATTGTATAGGAGAACTGGCAGCTGCAGAACCCAAGAGAGAATAGAAATTAATGCACATGTATCACTGGGCAGCTACATAAACCCTCCACACAGAAAATAAGTTATCCTTTAACACAGTCTTCATGTGTATATTGAAGATGCTACAACTTTCAAACAAACACCTTGTAATTGCACTTTGATAGAACACTGCCTGCTGTCCTGCTCTCTCTCTCTGTTTTTTTTGGCTTACAATTTCACGAGCATATGAAACATTTCTCTTAGAATTCTGCTAATGCTCTATCAAAGTTCACATTTGACAAGACACTGAATATCTTAAAAGATAAGCTTTCCTTTTGAAAATGGTCATCCAGGAAAACCAAACTGAAATATAGAGAAATCATAAGTAAAACGACTGTGTTTATTGCTGGAGTAGTTAATATGGTGAATGAACATGATTATTATTGGCGTCTTGTGTGGGTTTTTCAAGGCTGAACCTTGTGAATTGCAATGTCATATTTACAAACAGTATACCTTCAAATGACCAGAGCCATACTTACGTGCTTGAAAATCAAAATACATGAATATTCATTTGCCTGGCAATGTTGAAATTGCAGTACTTTGAGGATTAACTCGATTATGCCCGTCTCTGTCCACTAAAAGATCTTTACGATATAATTGCATAAAATGCATTTAGAGTTGATAAAAAGGAATATATTGTTTTCACAATCACCCCAATTATTTAAATCCCTAAAAATCAATGTTACCTACATCTTATAGAAAATTCAGTAAAGGAAAGGAATCTATATTTTACCACATCAAATTAGCTAGGAAATAAGATAGATGAAAATGTGACTTTCAGAAAAGTATTGCCACACAATCTATAGAAGCTTTGCCATACAAAATACCTTCAAATAAATCACTTCCAATAAGCTTCCAGTCTAGAGGATTTGGAGACATTACATGAAAAACATAAAGGGGATTTTTCAACCTGTAAGCTTCACTAACTCAATCCATGTGTTTTTCGAATATTACTTCGTGCACAAGGGGGAGCTCCTGCAACTCTGTGTCACAATAAAAACCTGAAGACAATATAGGGAACATAATGGAAATACAGCATGAAATATTTAGAAAAGAATATGTATTATTCACCCAATAGCAAGAATTACTGTATGAATTTGTACAACTTAATCTGCTTTTGTCTTCTGTGTTCAGCATGGATTCCTCAGTACAAAGGAGATAAAAAGCTCTTTTCCCCTTATATGATGTATGCTCTCCATGAAGGAGAATATATGTATGCTTTAAACAGTCACCAAGGTGAAGCTATACAAAAAGAAACGTAGTATGGTTTTTGAGGTAAGATGTTGTTTTAATGCAGTGTGTCACAGCAAAAATATATGTGAGCAGGTAATCAAAGTCTGTTCCACAACAAACCCAGGTAAGAGGACTCCATTAACACTGCTCATTCAGCCCCCTTTCTTGAAATACTTTGCTTTTGAGCACTTAATTTTTTAGCCTTCCTTTCAAGCAGAATTTTGTGTGACATTTTAAGGATGTGGGGGTTCTTTCAGCAAACTGCAATATGGAGATTCCATTAAGGAAAAGAATATAAAACTTCATCCTGGATCATTAGCAGGGTTAGAATTCTTTAACTATCTACTACTTGAATAAATAACTTATAAACCATAATTTTCTCTTCTTTCATTTCATGTATCTCTTCTTGTATCATTTCTATGCTTTCACGCATCCACAGCTTGCAAAGGAGTTTAAGACATTTGCTGATAGCAGAAAATAGCATTCAGCACCACAGTCCACAAGAGAGTGGAGATTCATGTTCTCAATGGGGCTATCCTCTGTTCTTACCCACATTAATTCCTTTGTCTCCACAACTCATTCCTCCAGTACCCTCTTCTTTCAAACTATCTTATATCTCCAGAGCAGATGGACTATTTCTTGCTCCTACTTGGGTACCAGTAAAGGTCTAAAAGAACCGGGGAGACAACTCTGGCTTTCAATCAGTGTCTGGCTTTGTAAGAGTAAAAATATTGCTCTAGCAACTAAAAGAAGCCCTTGAGAGAGACCCCACATGGCTAAGCATTGAAACAGGAAAGCCCAAGCAACTCAGCAGCAAAGACAAACAGTGTGGGAATTCTGCACATAAAATACCCACAGCCTGAGTGCACAAGTTTGCAGTGAAACTGCACCAAGTCTCTGCTGAGCCACTTTCAACTGACATTTTTCAGAGTGTAACAATATGGTTATTTTCTAGGGGCTCACAAATGGTGCTCCTTATTGCACGAACAAGCCCCAGAAGTCAAGCTTCTAGTCCAAAGGAGAGGATTCCCAGCAGAAAACAGGAAAAAGCTATTTAGTATGTGCTATGTATTTTCCTCCAGCTCAATGTCAGACAGGTTTGATCCATTTCAATTTCAAAAACAGCCAGGAGCATACTCTCAGCATGGTGAATTCAGCGTAAACAGTGAAAAAGTGGCCAAATTGTAAAAAGAGTATCCTGTAGTGGGAAGCATCATGTAACCCTGCTGCCAGCTCTGCTGGTAATATATGGAACCAGGACCACTAACTATTCTGTCTGCATTCAGGAACCTGACCTCTCCTGCGTTCTAAGTACTCTTCTGTATCTTTTCCAACAACGTATTTGAAATTATTATTGATTTTGTAATTTTGGCTTTAGGGTTACATTCATATCACATATGCAACTCTACCCCATGGGAATTTTCAAAAACTAGAGTGAGAGAGCCTGGTGTCCAGATATTGGTCTGTCCTAGTTAAAAAGACCGACACTCTGTCAGTTTCCCTTATGTAAGACAGCGTTAAATTGACTTTGTTTCCATTCCCCAAAATATAACTGGGGACAGTAATATACTCCCTCTCAGTATTTTATGCTCAATTTAACTGTAATATTGCATTAAATGATGTGCAATAATGTAACCCTGAATGCAAATGAACTCACATTTAGTAAAAAGAATCTCTTTGTTGCGTTCTCCTAACAGAAATTTTTTTTTGTAGATTTTAATGAACTAGAAAAACCAAACATCCCCATATGGTGAGAAAATTCCAAAGCATGTATTAAAAGAAAAATCTTATGTTACTCATCAAAAACTAATAGATGTGATAGAAGAAAAAAATTAAACTATGAAGATGAAACTCAAATAATTAGCAATTATGGAAAAACATCTATTAGAGTAGTTGTAAAAGACTCACCACAGGCTAAAAAAGAAAAACATCCATTTCATATTTCTAGAGCAGAATACATTAAATTTCATCTGAAGCAAATTATTTACAAACTTCCCTGGAAAATTAAAACAACACATACACACCTTGAACTAAATGCATCATGATCAGAACTACTGAGGATGTTATCTCTTTCTGTCTAAGAGTGTAATGTCTTCTTACCATATGAAAGATTTTGAGGAATCTTCTCTGGATCCCAGAAGGTTCCTTACTGGACACTACAAAGTAGCCTGCAGGCCTCTCTGAGCTGTATTTGCTGCCTGCCTCACAGGTATCATTCTGGCCATCTAAAGTAGTCTAAAGATATCCTGAAAATATTTCTCTTTCCCTGGATGAATGCCCTTCCCTGATGCACTAGCCATTTTGGGAGTCGTGCATCATCCTAAAAATAAGCAAAATATGTAAAATCTAGAAATACAGCACTGTTTTCCAGTATCTTGATTTTTTGTTTTGAAAAGCTGGCAACAACTCTGGGAATTTGGCCCTGGAATTCCAGTAACTCCTTGATGGTTCACTAGACTGCAGGGCATGAAGGGCAACAGACATTTTGTGTAAGTACTGTAACAGTTGCACAGTTTAAAACTGCAGGAATGAGGTTTGCATGCAGTAAACAAAACAGTCAGGTGTTTACCTCTGCTGCATTTGCTTTCACTGAATATAATTAAAGACAGCTGTGGTCACATGGAGAAAATGAAGAACTAGAATTCATGGACCATTTCTATGCTGTGTAGCTTCTTCTGCCACATTTGCTATGGGACTGTCTGAGCACCTCCAGAATGAAACAAGTGACAAGTATTTGTCACGTATTTGCTCACTCAGCTTGTCTCTAGAGAAACGTGTACAGTGTGGGAGGGAAAAGGATGTCTGTTTTATACACGGCTTGGAAAGGAAGATAACATGGTTTGCAAATGACTTGGTTCTTGTAAAAGTCACTGAACAGTTTGAGCCTGCCCTAGCCAAGTTCTGTCTCCTGCGCAAGAAATTATTTTGTGCAGGAAGAGTCATCTTGTGCTAGAAAAGCCCAGCTATTGACAACGGTATTTAATCATTAAATTTTACTCAGTTTTTAAAATACTTTGTACCTGAAAGTGTTTACCACCCTTAGCTGAGCATCACTTCACATTAAAGGGGGGATATTACCTTTCAGGGGAGATAGATGTTTTTACCTTTTTACCTTTACCTGTTACTTCTATCTGCTTCAGAAAACACAAAAATATCTTTTAGTTTGAATCCTGCACCTGGTGCTTTCCTTGAGGAATCAAGCAAGACCCCTAATCAGGCTTAACTCCAAGTGTACCACTGAAATGCCAACAACCTAAAGAAGCACTTAGACATAATTCATAACTGTTATGTGAAATTCGTACAGAATCCAAGGTGCTAAGTATCTAAGAACAATTACACAGTGCATGGAAAAATATTTATGTCCCTACAGGATAAGGTTGTGTCCAGAAGCAGTATAGCTAGTGAATAAGGAACTCTAGGAAAAGAAACTGAATACTGTTACACGTATACATTAAATAAAACCTGAATGCGACAATTAAAAAAGGTCAGTACCCTTGAGGAAGCAAGACAGACAGATAGGGAGAGGTGGAAGTAGTTATTTTTGCATTAAGGAAACACACTAAAATATTCCTTGTCTTCATCTGCTGTCAAGAGATGCTTTTGTGCAACAAAAATACCTTTAACCTTTTAAAGACATCACACAAATACATCCAATTAAACTCTCATGTCCAGAAAGAAGGCATCCAGACATCTGTTTATTACGGTAACTTTTCTACTCCTGCCATACAGAAATTCTATAAGTTATCAATCTTTACAGCAACACCTGACACTATTTCTTCCCACTATTATTCTATATATATATACTCTATCCCACTATTGAAGCTGGCACAGAAATATTCATGAGTTCTTTCATGTGGGTCTTCATCTGGAGAGGCTGAAGGCACAGAACTATTTTACAAAGGGGAACTGGGATGTAAAGCTGCTCTCTGAATGCAGGAGAAAATTCACCCTGAACAAAGGGCCAGAACAATGCCTATGCATCAGTTCAGACCCAGGTAAGCCTTAAAATAGGTTTTAATAACGAATTTTATGATCCACTGGTTATCCACTGGTCTTGTCACAGTGCTGCTTCTCTTCCTCATCCTCAGCACCTTTCCAACAAAGACCAAGAAACCAGACCAGATTGTACCACAAACTTTGGTAGCAGTCAACTTCGAAATAAACCTGAACCAGCAGCTTTTTTCAGTTAAATGATACAATGTCTAAGGCATTCTTATAATTTGTATACTGTACTCAAATGCATCAACCACATGCTTTGCATTCGCACTCAACTATTTTCAACTGAATGCTGAATACTTTTACATTTTTTGCAATCAAATTCCTCCCCCTCCAGCAAAAAAATGGGCAAAATCATGTGTGATTTACCTTATTACAATTTTTAGAAACTTGACAAAGAGCACTGCTTGACATACTGTCTTTATCTGGCATTCCTAAAAAAAAGAATACAGAAAATAAATACATACTGTACATTCTTTGAGTGACAATGAAAATATTTATCAGTAGAACAGAGAATTTGAGGGTTCAATACTTTAATAACATACACATTAATCTGGGATTTTTAAAGAGCAAAGCATTTTTTCAGAAAAAGTTTCCTCTAGGGAACACAAAAAAGACAAAAAGCTAACTTGGATCAATATTTCTAAAATTTGCTAAACACAGTACTTTTTCAAAACTTAATATCTGAAGCATGTAGACAGGAGTTATTTATACTTTTTCATTTAATATTATCCGTGTCTCACTCAGGACCTGGCAGTCAAATGTGACATTAAGTTTGCACTAATCAGCATTGCTATCTATGCTATACTACTATCCTGTAAAGAAAACATGTTGAACACCTAACACAGGAGACAAAATTTGCAGATGCGATTCCTAGCCATGAGATATTGTCCTGCCTGGCACTGAGATTATCCCTGGCAAACAAATAAAAGTGCTCTGATTTACATAAGCTATAAATTCCAAAGGCTGCCCTTGGATTCATGTCTACAGCACTATCCCACAGCTTGGTAGTTTCTCATGAGGCACAGACATACCCAAAATTATTTAGCTAAGTAACAAAGGTTAGAGAGCAGCATGTTTGCTGTGAGCTCAAGCCCTAACCTACATTTTCCAGCAAGTTGTGTTGCCCAACCCAAGTAAAAAAAGACGATACAGTTTGTTATATTGATTTTACCAGCAGGAGTCATGGCCATGTTCCATGGTTCATGTAATACAAGTAGGAAAATGCTACACAACATCATTCAGTATGTTTTAATCAACAGGCCTGGGTCATAGTGCAGATTTTTGTACAGCTCTGTGTACACTTGTATACAGCTGGGAAGGTAGTTGGGCAAGTTCCAAAGTGTCTTCTACTACAAGTATTATTAATGCAATTGTAATACCAAACTGAATTAAATTTTTAAAGTTCAATACCCAAACCCAGAGAATCTCCATCTCTCCCTTTTTTTCCTTTTCTCATTTGCTTGCCTATCACCTGATATCTAACTTCTCATACTCACTGTCATTGTTGGAGCCAGTTTCCATAACACCATAAGGAGGAGTGAGGAGTCCAGACATATACTGTCGATATTTCTGAAAGACAGCAATGGCACATTCAGTCAGGTACAGATGTATAAAGCCATTCAAGGGAATATGTGCTAGTTATATCTGTGTGTCTCCTGCCTTGTGCTTCTCATGCACACGTGAGATACAAGACAATCAAACATGTCTTTACTCTTAACACTACAAGGTCTGCTTTCTTGACTAGCGCACACACTGCTTTTATTTTATCCAAAGTTGTGCTAAACAAGTTTCCTCTTTCATCTTCCCCAAAGCATGACTTTAAGGGTTCTAATAAATCAATATTTTACTTAGCTGTGTGATTTCTTTCAAGATTGTTTTAAAGCTCATTTGAAATTACGCTACTCATCTGAATCCAAGCTAGAAGGCTACTTTATTATAGGAATGGAGATGAGCTAAGGATTCATAAAAATCATGTACAACAACAGTTTTGGTGTCAGATTTGAAATACAGAGCATGTAGTGTGAAAACTCTAAACATTTAAATCCAAGACACTACGTTTAGTAAGGCTATGAAACGCATGTACCAAACACCACCAATTATGTATATCCTCATACAAAAACTGTATTAGCAGATGAAACTTCATAACTGTAAAAATAACATCCCTTACACCACTATAAGCTACATAATTGTAACTGATGTCAGCAACTGGTATTTTTTTTCAGTGAATGCTGATGACATGATCCGTAAGGTTCAAAGCTCTGTCTAAGGCTTAAGAAACTCATAGAAGTGACAAAAATAACACCAAAGGAAAAAAATTGTTCTTTTATCAAATACAAATCGTTCAATGAATAAGAAACACATTTTTGTTTCCAATCACACTATTTTACTGTCACGATTAAGGATAAACAATTATAATTCCCTTTTGGAACTGTCAGAAAACAAGCTTGTGGAATAGGGACTCTGATGTTCAGCCTAAATAAAATTTGTCATACAGTCCTTTGGGTGTGCAGTGAGCTCAATGTGATCAACCAGCTGAAAGTCATGCAGGTTTCAACTAAACATAATAATTGAGATAGTGCAATCTTAGTGCAATAGTGCAACTTTAATTTAAAAGTTGTATCCTTTGCTCTTTGGAGTTGTTTGGATGTATTCCCTTTTAAATGTTGCCTGCTGAGTTTTAACAATGCTTGAATTATCCTTCATACATTTATTTTTCTTGGAAATGGAAATGAAAATATTATCAATTCTAGCACTAAAGACTGAATGTCTTGCATTCTAAATAATAACAAAAGCTACAAAGATTACATTAATCTTAATAATCCAATCCTATTTTTAGACAAGCTATTACATCCTAAAGCTTAGTAACATATTATTTAAATCTCACCCATAATCCAGCTGAACACTCGTAGAAGCAAATCTACGCTACATCCCTGGTCAGTCACACAAAACAAATGCTATTTCATTTGAGGATAAAACTCTCTTATTTTCTTTCTCAAACCATTCAGTTTCCCATATTCTGCATCCAGTCCCATGCCTGGAACTCAGTGACAGGAACAACATAAAAAATAATTATTTTGTCAATTCAACTAGTAAATCGCACATATAAACCAAGGGGAAAAGTAATCTTCATTGGCCAAATGAAAAAAAGAAAACAAAAGTGTGTCCAAGGGGTTGAAAGAACATTTTATTCAAAGAGTAGATAAATGTTTTGTTCCACCTTCTACTGAATTTGGTCTTGAAATGCGATTTTTAGATGGTAAATTGGAATGTTTCATTTGGGACAAAATAAAAACAAATTGTATAGAATGTTTTTCTCTTCTTCTTCATCATCATTCACCTGATATTAATTTCTTTGTTCTGTTTTTCCCCAAACAGCATTTTCCCAGAAATGCATTTCTTGTCCACATTTAAGCCACTTCTGTAAGGAACTTAAACTGTGGGAAGAGTAATTTTTTCTTTTATTTCCTATACCATGTCCACAGCCATCATAAACTGCATGGCCTTTTTTTGCTGATTAATTATCTAATATTTTTCCTGATGATTCTTCTCATGAGACAAAACATAGAACAGAGCATACAATTTCCAAAAGATATGAGGGCCCATCTTCAGAAAAAACCTACAGGTAGAGTAAGCCAGAATTAGATACATAATTTTACATGAAGCATCTAATCCCATTCAGGCACACCTCATGCTCAGGACACCAAAGTGCACCAGGAACAAAAGCACAGACTCCTCAAAGACAACACAGGATTTTGGTATCACTCCCAAGGATGTCCACCCTGTCACCTTCTGCACGAAGGTCAGACCCTGCCCTGGGATCAGTCCACTTATGAGTCTGATACAGCAAACCCTGCCAGCAGGGTTGCCCAGGAAGGAGTCCATGCAGCAGTACCAGAAGAGGAATTTATTCAAGGCATGCCCTCAGAAAGCTCAGCTGTTCATACTTCTCTAGGGCATCTCTGCATAAATGAAACTTTCTTCTATATCTGGGTATCTCTGGAGGGAGGGCTGATACAACTGCCTACACACAGTCTCTCATGAGAATATCTCAGTGGGTGTGGGCTGACATAAAAGGTATAATTTATGCCTAAACTTGTGTCACCTCATCAGCCAAATTAAATGTCAAGGAAACTTATTTCAAGGAGTCAGGGAAACACTGTTTGCTGGGAAACCTGAGCATGCGAAGACAGACCTAAGTAACTGCACAAAGATTTGCCAGTATCAGATGGAATAATAAAGTTCAAGGCATGAGATCACTGAAAGCTGAGATAATGAGACCTATCTTGTTACCGTACTGTCTGTAAATGAAAATAAGATTCAATAAATTAAATTATATCCATACATGGCATTTAAAATCATCCTGAAGATTAACAGACTAGATATTTACAAAAGGCTTTTGAAAATGTATTCCACAGGTGGTATGAAGTCTGCAAAGGCTTTCCTTACAAAAGACAGTAACAATTATCAAATCATCATATTCTTGTTTATTACCAGAATCTTCAAGTTTTGTAAATCCAACATGACAGCAGTTTTTAAAGCTACATTCAATGACCTATTCACTCTGTCTTCAGATTTCTACCAATTTATAAACTCTGTCATGCAACAACTTAAATAACAGACAATTCCTACATCTAATCTGACAGCATGAGTAATAAAGACAGTATTTTTTTTTCCAGTTGCTGACTGCCTCATACCCATGCAGTGGTGAAAATTAACACATTTTGACCTTTACAGCTACTGCTATGGCCTAAAGCAAAGAAGACTGCTGACAAGAAACAGTTGGGGAGAGCAGAAGAGGAAGAAACAGAATCATACACTTGCCCCACTAGGAAGCTGCTGTGAGGGAATGGTTTCTAAGGCCACTCGTTTTCAGGTTTTTCAGTGTGTTTCTTTGCATGCTCAAATTAAGCCTTTATTTGTAGTTAGCTGCAGTTTGTCTCATAGGCTTTCAGGACTACAAAAGGTTTTCTTCAAGTCTGTGAACGTAATTAGGTATATTTTTATATGCTAATGTTTACAAAGGCAATTACTGTAATTCTGAGGCAAGCTATCTCTGAATTCCTGAAAAAAGCTTCTAGCATACACAAGGTATATAAAATATGTCTTTAGTCTTTGTGGTTAGTCCCTTCTCTTCTGCTGCAAGTAGTGAAGAGCTAATACCTGTCTACAAACAATCCAGAATAAGCCAGTTACATGTAAAGAATATAGATGAGCCTTTGCTGTCCATGTTCACTGTGTACCAAAACCCCAGTACTCTAACAGGAAAGACACAGGACTGATGAAGGGAAGACCCCCTGGGCATAAATATTTGAACATAGGTTCTACACCAAGTACTCCCCAAGGGCAGCAGTTCTGCAGCTGGCCAAAAGGAGTGTGCAGTAAGGACCCAGGCACGGATGGCTGGTAGCACTAAGGACTCGGGCTTCTGATGCTTCCCATGCCATGGTGAATCTACAGATACCAGGAATCTGTGGCCAGATACTAGGAATTAAGTGTCTTGTAACACTGAAGACAGTTTTGTAGAACTCAAAAGGTGCTTGGTTCAACACATGATCTTTCTTTTTCCTTCTCATTCTCCCCTGTTCACAATCTCAATCACAGTATCATTTTTCACCATTTCTGCTGCCTCCTTTTCTGCCTACCCCTAACTAGCAACAGAGAAGGTGACAAAGCAAAGCCTGCCTAACCTGCAAACTTGGGAGTAACACAAAATAATTAATTTCAGGTATAGAAGTCCTAAGCCAAACATCAAGGTGACCTTTCCACATGTTTTTCAAAACCTTGTGTACTTATTTCATCAGATGCTCTTCTTGTGAATATTGCCTGAGTTCCGCAATACTCCTGTACTAGCTGTCAATACTTCTACAATGGTCTCTCTTGGGGAATATATGCTGTAGCTTGACAATGTGAGCCAGCTTTTCTATTTTCTTTTGACAATAAATAATTGATCACTGATGCTCTCAGTACAACTCTGCTCTTCCTCTAAGTTGGCAGTGAACCGCCTCCCTCGTGAGCATTACTCACAGGGCGTGCCACTCCCATGGGTGCATCTTTCTTCTCTTTTCCCCAGAACAATAAGGAGAGAAGCCCCCGAAAGAAAGAGCCCATGAAAATTTCTGGACCCTCTTTTCACTCATCAGATCAAATGGAGATTACTGTCTCAAAATCCACAGTTTGGCCTTTAGATCTCATACTCTGGTCTTCACTGAACTGACAGGTAAAATCTCAGTCATCTGCCTGCTATTCCATTTGTGTTATCCAATAAAAAGTGCCTAATTTTCTTACTGATTTTCACAAAAAAACCACCTCAGACTGATTATCACATTGATAGCTGGTTTTTATCCCAAGCTTCTTACAAAGGGGAAAATAAACAGCACCCTTGCATTTGCCCAATAGTATGTGCTGAGACCCCCAGCAGACTCAGCCTAATTCTGACTTCAGATACTGTCTTCTTAGTATGTTTACAAATTACCAAGTGTTTTTCTTCTAAGCAAGCTCAATCAGAAAATTTCCATACATTTCAGGTCAATGACACTTAATCGGATATCACGAGAAGGACCTAACCCATGGCTGTTTAATACTAGATAAAAAATCATTATTTGAAGCTGGGGTTTCACTCTAAAACACCAAGTATCCTGCTAAACGTCTGTCTTTGTCATTAACAGAATATAAACATTTGCTGTCACCAACAGTAGAGCTAAGAGAACAGAACTGAGGTATTTCTGAAGGAAAGTATAAAGACATATTAGGAACACATAATGCTACAATAGCAAAAAAAATCTTATTTTGTGGAAAAATAGAAAATAAGCCATGTCAAGATCTCACCACAACTGACTGAACGGAAACAGACTGTTTTGTATACGTCAGTCTATCAAGTCATTAAAATGTGATAGACAAAGTCTGAAACAGGAGAAGTGAAGCACTATTTAGTCATGTTCAGATAAAATAAATACAGGAAATGCCTCTACCAAAATTGCTGAATCCTGATCCCAGAATAGGTACAGTTTATGTAACAGCAGATGAATCTGCATCTTTTCCATTTATTTATGTATTTACCATCTTCAGAATGTTTCTGCATTGCTCTAATCATCTATACTTTATTTTACTCCATCTCTTTATTTTGGAGGCCTGTATTTTTCTGTCACATTCCCACCTAAATCAATTTATCATGCTTGAAAAGCTCTGTGTGCAGAATTTGCTTTATCACAGAATTCCCTTGATATTTTGTCAAGAAGAAAAATGTACCCAACTCTCTGAAATCATGCCAAACAGATAGAAAGCCAAAGATAAAACTGCACTGCAAAAACTCACATCCAAGGAAATCAGAGCATGAGCACTGATTAAGCAAATTACACAGCCTATTCTGCTCCATCTAATTTAAATATAGAAATGCCATCATACAGCTCTCCAATTCTGTCTCCTAGAGAAATCCACTCAGGAAAGGCACTTGGGTGTAGACAGGACTTAGCTGGGAGGGGTGGGAAAGATTGCATATACTTTAAAGAGGACAAAAAAAACCCAAATTAAGAACAGTCTATTTGATTTATGTGTTTTCTTCTATTTCAATTGTGTAAACATAGAATAGGTAATATATTTACAGGAAAAAATATTTAACTGCCTTTAAGTTTTTGAAAATGGCTGAAAAAGAGCTTTATCCATTTCCATATTTACTTTTTCACGTTGATATCCTTAAAATCAAATTATTATGTCACCAACAGAGCTTCAAAATCAATATAAGATCATAAAATAAAGCTGTGCTCTCCGTTTTTCCTCTTTCATTATCACGTGTAGGAGAGAAGCAGCAAATCACACCTAAGCTGGAATTTGCTGAACAATGCAGTAACAGAACAGAATCTCATTCCTCTTCATAAGAATTGTAAAACTGCATCTTTATTAGCAAAGCCAGCAGACACATTGCAAAAAAAAAAGAGCAGAACAACTAAGAAAAATGTGCTGTTTTAACACAATTTTTCTTACCACTACCGCCAACCTTTAAACTTAGGTTAACTGGACTTAGATCAAGCAAAGTCTAGAATCATCTCCTGGGCCATGCACAAGAGGAAGAACAATTTCCTAAAGTTCCAGGTACAAAACACTTCCTTTTACCTTCAGAGAGTCACACCTCTTATTTTCACATACACTATTATGATGAGTAGAGAAGCAAAGATGTGCTCTTTCAGATGATGTCAGTTTGCAAGACAAGAGATAGGAAACTCACAAGTAGAGGATAAAGCTGGCTTTGTTCAGTTCCTCACCTGGGCAGCTACAGGCTGCCTCCTACAGTATTTCTTCTATATTGTGTGCAACCCTGATTGATCTTCAGCATTTTTCTAGAGCAAAGCTTCAGCTGAGACAAAAGGTCATACAAGGGAAATATCTGGGTTTGGAAAGTGCTCTGACAGAATGGTAAATTCTGTAATTGTGGCAACATAAGCATCTTGTTTCTGATCACATATCTCAGCCCCCAAAGCAAGCAAAAAGCATGGATTGTGTGTACTTAGTAAGCTGGAAGTCAGCAAGAACCTCTGAACCAAGGTCGTGTTCCACCCTGAGACTGTTGCCTTGAAAATACAGAAGGCCTGATACATATGACCAACATATCTTTGCATGAATGTTATGAAACAGACTTTGTCTGAAGAAACTGATGAGAAACTAGATGTGTGCTGCTGAGATAGAGAAAAACTGGAAACTTCCTAGTGCAAGCTGTGCTCTGAGTGGGCTGAAGTCACACTCCTCTGTAGTAAAATTCTGTAAGGTCACCACAAGGTCTCTGCAGTAGTAAAGTCTTAAAAATAGGTTTTTAGTGCAACTAAAATGACACATTGGCTTTGTGATGACACAGTGCACACAAGGTTATAAACAATTTTTCTTCCTTCCAATTATATATATTTTAAAAAGGAGATTTGAAACAAATAAAAAGCTGGTGAGCTGGTCTATAACTCTGTTTTTCATATTTATAACCTCTGAACACAGAAGTATGTTAGTCTAGAAATTTGTTTTCATCTGGAAGGAAATTCTGGGTTAAATATTAATTCCTCTAAAATCAATATAAACCTCTTAAGTAGTTCAGTGGGGTCAATCTAACACTACTTTTGCTTCTCACAGAAACAAGTGCACATCAACCTCCAATACTCATCTAACATCAAAAGCTTCCTTTTCATGGAAAATTCTCCAAACTGATTGTTTCTGTTCAATTTCTATTCTATTCCTTTATCAAACAGAGTCCTAAAATCAGCGTAACTGGGGTGCTAAGTTGTAAACACAAAATCAAAGATCAGATTCTGTCTCTTCCTCCCCCCAAACAGAAAGGTCTAGAGTGCAGTCAGGGGCAGGATGCAAGCAGGCAAGTGACACAGCATAAAAGATGCAGAATGGCACAATTTAACTAAACCCAAGATGAGAATGCTTCACCAGGACTTTTTTTTCACATAAAGCAAGTATGATTACATTGGAGTATGAGCTAACTGAGAACAGGAAGGTCACAGCTTTGGCATTCATGGTAGGACAGAACTCCACAGGCTGAAACAAAAACGCCTTAGGAAACCTTCCCATCTATTTGTTACACCCTCGCACTGAAGCTGTACCACCACAAAGGGATGCAATGAGTAAAAAAACAGAGCCAACTCTGCCCCAGACAGAGTTTTAACAAGACATAATCAGATTCAAAGAGACACAGCTTTTAAGAGTTTTTAGGACTACACAAATGATGATTATGATAATGATGATGATGGAAGACTGTAAACAATCAACTATAAGAGAACGAGAAAGGGGGTAGTTGAAGATTCACTAGCAGACCTTCAAACTTGGCCACATACTATGAGTGTAACAACACAGCAGCTCTCTGAGGAAATTTAGGAAGCATATTCCCTATCAGAGGGGCAATGAGAAAAGCTGATTCTTGCACTAAGACAACTTCTGTCAAACTGCTAAAAAGATGCTCTGAGTAAAACATCCATGGCATTTAAGTTGTCATTCTGAAAGATCAGGCTTTTAGAAGTGTATTCTAAAACTTACACTTAGTTTTAAATGATATCTATTTAATAGACAACTCATTAGGAACTGATATAATTTTCTGAACTTTTATGTTTCCTTTCCACTGGAGCAAACAGCCATTTCTTCTGGGTTTTCCCTTGCACATGGCTAAAAATAATTTCATTAACATGATGAAATCTCAACCTAACCACTAGATGAATAGATATCATGAAATCAGGGCATACAGTAGTAGATCATCAATCATCAACATCTTTCTAGTCCACTGTTTCCAATTGTTCACTTCTTGCATATCTTTGTATTTCCTGCTCATACCTTATGTAATCATGTTTCATTTGTTGATTTAAAGGATGAGAAAACAGTATTAAATACATCAGGCAGTGCTGGGGAGGCCCCACCACCTGCTTCTCAGAGCCCTGGCTGTTCTTGTTCTGAACCAATGGGAAATGATGTATTACAAGGAATAATATTTACACAAAGCAAACAGTAGTACTAGATAAATACACAGTTCTTACATGGAGAGCAAACTAAATTGGTTTTCAGTAAAGGAAGAAAAGTAACAGTGTGTGATATTACTGCACTATGATTTCAAGTAATTTCTGTAGATTATTATAGGAAGACAAATTGGTTGTTTAAGGCTTATACTGCAGATTTTGAAAATTCAACACAAGCAACACAAAATTCTTTGCAAAAAGCCTTGCTAGGAGAATGCAGTTAATAATTGTGAGTCTGGCTGTGCAGTGGCAGCTGAGAGGAGAAAGCAACTTGTCCACTTCTGTTCACAGTGAAAAGTTCCTGATGATTTTCCCAACCTTCTCATTAAAAGCATACCCAAACAAACTTTAATTGTTGCTTTTATTGTAATTGTGGCCACCATGCATCAGACCTCCTGCACTCAGTCAGGGTACAGACTCTGTTCTGCTTCTTTGCCTTCCTAACAAAATGCAAATATTTTGTCTAGCGGGCAATTCCTCTCTTTCCTCCCTTCTTCACAGAAACTCTTCTAATTTCAGTGGGAAAAAACCAAATTTGATATAGGGTTCAAATAGGGTCCTAGAAGCTAAACAGGAATTAGCAATAGGAGAGAAGTCCCAAATGAAGTGTCACTACTAAAATAAAAGAAAAGCGGGCAGCACTCTCGGACATCCCAATTCACTGGGTAACAGCCAGGTGGCTAATCCTCACAGGTATAACTCCAAACACCACATATATTGTCTTCCATCAAACAGATACATCCTGGAAGCTATGGTATAGTTAGCAGGAAAGAGCAAAAATGAAAAGGAAATAAACTTTTTCACCCCTTCCACTCAGAGAAAAACCTTTTTATTGTTTTCACTATCTGTGATTATATTTATATTCCAAGTTTATTTTGCAATTTCAATTCTTATAATTGAAATTATTCTTCTAAGTGCTTTCATTAACACCATGCACAGATGTCTTAAAGTTGCAACTTCTAAGGTTTTTGTGGACACTGGTATTGAAGGCGCTGAGCACTTAAACCAGGCAGCTCTAGCTTGGAATGCACTGCTATCACCTGCTGTTGCAGACTGAAAATATACACGAGTATTCTTATGCACTCCTGATAGCAGAAGAGCAGGTTTATTGAGAAGTAATCTGATATACTTATCCTTTTTCTGGCAGCAAGAAGAATGGTTTTTGAAGCAAGTGAATTGCTATATGAGAATTTTAGTCCCTCTAGAGGACAAGATGAGGTCACTGGCAATAGTAGAGCTAGAAGATGTCTTAATTGGAGGGCTATCTAATTTGCAACACCCTACACTTCAATCTGTTTTCGTAGGGCTCTTTCTCTGTTCTGAAGCAACACAGACAAAGCTTGTTATTGTCACTTTGATCCTGTGTATCTACTAACCATTCAAAGAAAATCTTTATACAGAATATAAGTAAAATAAGTGACAGCATGAGTCACACTGCAAGAGTCCATGGTTTCTGAGTACTATGAAGCACCAGAGGAATCAACTGACTTGCATATGAGAACAAAGCATTAACCACCAAGCCACAAGTGTAACTAACTATAGAACTGCCCTTAAGGAAGGTTTTATTAACAGAGAAAAAGCTGCCTTTACATGTAAATTTACTTCACATAATTCTTCTGGCATCTTAAAACTTTAGAACTACATTAGAGACAAGTTTTGCAAATCACATTGTAATAAAAGTCAAATACATGGAAAATACAGCAAGAATTATTTTTCCACTAATTATAACTCTATGAAATAGGAATTACATATTGTTTTGGAAAACACCTAGTGTTGTTTTCTCGTGGCAAAATCATAAATCAAAATTTCACATCAGTGGCATCCATAAGTTTAGTAATCTTGACAGCTATTACAGATCTTACATGATCAGAAAAAGCAGCATGAACAGATCTGTAGATCTACTGGATGACTACACTGCCCAGCAAGTGTCAGCAGTGCTAGCTACAGACAGAATCCTTCCTACAAACAGAAACAGTGGGAAAATCCTGGCAAGAAGAAAAAGTGCTAGTGCCTGAGTATTTGACAGGGAATTATTTGTCAACAATAGCATGGATAAAATCTGCTCTCTTAAAAAAGGAAAATTGCTGCAAGTGTTCAAAGATGTAATAATTCTTTATAAATAAAGAAGTCAGCAAAAAAGAGCAGATGTAACCAAGATGCCAAGCAAGACTAATGCTTCCAGCACAGACCTGCTGATTTGCTCTGCTTCAAAACAGAAACTAAGGGTCTGATACACCAACGTGTTACTCCAATTTCAGGCCAGTGTGACTTTTTTCAAGAGGTGTAAAACTCAAATAATGCTCATATATCAAGTTAGCTACAGCAATAGAGATGTAATTCAAGAGATGCTTTCAGAGTGCATACTAGTAGCAGAAAGATGATGGTGGCCAACAAAGCTGTTTCAAGCTACCAGAAGATGAAAGCTAAAAGTGACAAGACTTTGTACTCAACTGACACACTTTGTTGGAGCAGCAGTCCCAGTAGACAATTTGATTGCCTTTTCTCTAACTTTCACAGAGCTGTTTTATCTAGTTCTCTTACTATAGTGCTAAGCAGTAAAAAGAACAGTAACACACATGCATACAAAAAATTCCTAAAGTGGTTCTGTCTATAGTAGAAAATGCTACTAAGAGCCTAACCCAAATCAACTCTGAATTTATCAGTATGTTTTAGAAATTTCTAAAAGATAAAAGATGAATCTCCTTAAAACTATAATTCTCAGTGTCATATTTAAGACTTTGCTTACTAATGAGAATTAGTATGTTTGATGTCTTCTTTTACTGTTCTCTTCTAATGCTTTGCAGCAGAATGGTCAAACCTCTGCAGCTATGGCATCCAGAGGCCAGTACTGTGGCGGCTCCTTGCCACACATCCTAGGCCACACTCTCCTCCTGCATGGACAGGTGGCAGATTCAGTCTGCAGACCCTGGAACAGCCTGATGGGCAGCACAAGACACTTGGCTATTAAGCAGCATAGTGGTCAAAGAACTGCTTCTCAGAATCTGACAGGAAAAACTGTAGGGGCAAATAAAAAGAACCTGCAGTCCAGGTATGTTCAAATGTGGCACTGAGGTTGTCCACAAGGGGCTCTTCAACTTGATCTCTGTATTTAGTGTATCATCATGCTTGTGAACACAGCCCAGAAGAATGCTACTGAATTAAGTGTTTAGTATTTGTAAAATGCTTCAAGATACATAGATTAAGGATCACACACACATAGTATTATTTTGACATTGCATTCCTTCAAGAGCAGACAAATACCACAGTACATAATTGGGCTGGTATCTCTTTAGATCTGGATCATTAGAGCTCTCCTGAGATCTCCATCAGTGTACAAAGAACCACTCGTTTGATTATTTTACAATACAAAACCCCCTGCATATAGCCACAATGATTATATATTCAGTACAATCCCTTTAATGTCAGTACATCAAATGTGTTTCAGTTGAGATTTTGCATTCATTGTCACATTCTAGTGAGTTTTGTCTTGCCTTCTCATCTTCTATACTTGATCTCCCTCTTTAAACTTGGCATTTCTAGCAACCTCTCCCAGCTAGGTCTTAAAAGTAGATTCTTTTCTCTGCTCAATAAGCAAGAGAAGAGTATATAATTTCCTGCTTTATGCAGAACATCTGGCACTGTAGAAAGAACCAGTGTATGTCTTACCAAGGCAGCAGAAAAAAACTGCTGAGAATCCACTTGTATGGAAAACAACTCTGCAGCACTGGCTATAACACCTATTATATATTATATGAAAGGTTAGTGGACTTCCTGGCAGAGCATAGTAAAGCATGTGGGATTTGACTGCGGTATAGCAACAGAGGACTGAGAGAGGGCCTTTCGTCAAACATTAATACAAATCTCAATCTGCTTTTCCCTACATTAAACAAAAAAAATATCAAGATAAATCTGGCAGGAGTGTATGCTTCCAGAAATTAGTATTTTAGGTGATAGCCTATACAAAGCATCTGCAATAACATAAGCTCCCCTATTTAACCAGCAAGCAAGCTAAAGGTACAAAATTTCCCAAAGCACCAGAATGACTTCACCACACTGCATTTAGAGTAATAACTTAAGTATTTCAGAAACTACACAGCAATGACGTTCAGTGAACCCAGGAACATAATTTAAACATATTTAAGCATTCAGAAACAGTTATCTAAGTGCTGTGCCTCTTATGAATCCCACTAGAAGCATATGACAGCTTGGGGCTACCATGTGAGGTTAAGATCTATCTTTAATAAGACTCCAAATCCAGTAAGGGGGTTATTAAATGAAGATGACCTCCTATTTCAACAGAGTCTTAAAAAAGTAGAACCATGATGGTCAAGTTCACCTTTGCAATGACAGCACATGGAAGGACAAGCAAACACCAGCTGGGACAGTGCCATGAGTGATCTTACAGTAGCATTAGAAGCTTCATTTAGTTGTCCAAAGTATTTCACTCAGTTGTCCAAGCAGAAAGCAGACCGGTTGATCATGGGCCCAGTGAGGCAAGAATAAAACCTGTTTCCCTGATTACACACTGGTAGACAGTGCTTCCTCATGGACTGTGAAGAACAAAAGTAAGATCAGAAGGTATTTGTCTTCCAGTGACTTTTAACTGCTTGAACTTTTCTTGTAAATAAAGCAATGTTAATTTCCAACCTTTTTGTAAAATTCTAGCTCTTCAGTCATTTGTTAACACTCATCTGTCACATGCTCCTTTAAGTCACGAAGGTTTCAGGAGGAGCCTGGGAAGTATCTGAGATATTGCCAGTGTCTGAAGCCAGAACTAATCAGTCCATGGAGCCTTGATAATTTTCAGGCTGTTTTATAGCCCATCTGCTAAAGCACTGCCTAAGTAGGAATCAAATACCTACAAAATCTTGTCCTACATGTTTGTGGAAATAATAGCCAAAATTAACTTGGAATGCTGCCATGCAGTTACATAAGGTCATGGCATGATGCGGTTACTTGTCGGTACTGATATTTATTCAAGTGGAATAAAGTGCTATTCATGAGCTAAAAGCCAATCCAATGTTTTATTCAGAATTAAAATGCTTTTTCCAAAGAGGATGGCATTTCCAAAGTAGTAAGTGCTGGGCCAGTTCTGTTTCGTTTAATGTCAGTGGCAGCTTCTGAAACAGCAGCTGTGACTTCAACCATTATGCTGGGCTGTTCAGGGCAACTCCAGGCTGCCTAGCCAGCACTGTCCCCCAAGGACAGGAGTAAGGTTAAGGGTGAGCAAGCTGACACAAAAACAGGAACTTGGGTGCAAGGGTGACTAGAGACAGACAAGGCTCTCCTGGCTATATGGGAAAACCACCAAAGAAAGACTGGGAGGAATTCTAATTAAAATTGCATTATAACAAAAAAATTTCCTGTCCAGTAGCATCACAAGGACTGTATATTCATCACAAGCCTCCATTCTGTCCAAATCCAGCCCAACATACCTGGAGTAGTAATCAGTAACACTTTGGTTAGGCCAATAATTTAATCTACCATGTGGATTTTTTAAAAAAATACATTCTTACTAAGCTATTGCTATTGTTCCACAACATTACAATTTAAATTACACGGGTACGTGATACATATAGCTGATATTGAGCACCAGGTCTTAATGTTAAAGAGGTACTATTGCATATGTCTCATTACCAGGGCACCTGACCAACCCTATAAATTTCCAGGAGGACCAGCCATACAAAGATGATGACAAGCAGCCTAATTGTGTTTGGAGCATTGCTATGCAACAGTAAGGACCAGTCAGATTCAAAACATTTCTGTGATATGTTTTCCAAAATCTATCTTGAAAATCACTAAGAAACCCAGTCCCAGCCCTTCTGTGTCCTTTTAAGATGTGACAGAAACCCCCAGTATTAGTAAAATCAGGAAGTCCTAAGAGAGCAGCGGAATGAACCCACTGAGACTTTTATGTTAGCTATAGAAGTCATTGCAGCTTCTTTTTTTTTCTAACCTTGAAATTATAAAAAGTTGTAACAAAACATTTTTGAAATGTTTTTTCCTCCTAACATAGTAATTCCTACTTCAACAAACATCTCACATGCTAAGCTTTCATTAGCTACAACTCCATCTAATGTACTTATCAAGGAGTTCAAGTCAGTAAATGGATGTAGTTATTCAATGCCGCCCTCTTGTAACCCTCTTAGACCCTCTTTCCTCCCTCCTGTAGTCAATCTTCATCAGCATCTAATTACCTATATTCCCAGCTTTAAAACTTCGTAGCAGACACTGATGATATTGAGTGGCAACACATGATGTTAGTCTGTTTATAGACCTCTTTATTGAAGAAGGAGTGCAAATCCCCATCACATCCAAGCCGTTCACACCTTCCCATGCAGCCCATGGCTATTGGCCATGGTTCCACAATACAAAGCATTCCACACAATGGCCTATGCCCTGCCAGACACTGGCTCCCACCCCTGTGCCCAACATGTCATCTTCTTGGCCAGGTCTGCAAAGATTGGGAAGGGAGTGCTACCATGAACAGAGATCAGTGAACAGATTTGGGTCTTCTAGAAACTGCTACACAGACAAGAAAGAACAGCCAGAAAGGGACAAGGCAAGTGTTGAGACAAAAATTGCTTCTGTCTTGTAACATGAGAAAATATCTGTATTTTCCTGCAGTAAACCAATTAGAAATTTATAAAAGTAATCAAAGCATACTACAAACCTCTAAAAACCAACACAGCACTTGGTTTTGCTTGCCACTGTTACATAAAGTTGTTTTTACATCTTAGAAATAAATTTTAGCAGCCTTTCAATAGAAACAAAGATGCATATGTATGTACATACTGCATATACTCTACTCCATACTGCATTTCAGAGTACCTCACTGAACTGATTTAATTAACATCAGCCAAAAAAGAAAAATATAACATGAAGGTGACTCAAGCCCTATCTGTATGATCTTTCTTCTCATTAAAAATAATTTTTCCACTGAAAGAAAAGCTCAAATGACAGTTGACTGCCGTCTGCCCTGAATTTCCATGCAATGTCTCATTGTCTTCAACTGTACAAAGATGAATATCCAGAATAATCAATCATCCCCAATTGTCTGTCTTCCAGATCATTGAGCACATTAAAAAAAAAAATATATATATATAATTGCTGCCTGCAGTTGCCACCCATAGGGCTCTGCCTGTCTACATGGCTGGGACAATCCAGGTACAAGAGGTTGCCCAGATACCTCACCTTCTGCCAAGTTTCCTAGTTTAGAAGAGAGTCCTTGGGAAATAACAATAGCCCTTCGGTCTTTAATCTTTCATTTTAGAATATTTTCTGCTGTTCTGTTTCTAATAAAAAGTCAGCACACAACCACTGAGACAAAAAAATTAGTCGAAGACCTTCACAGGAGCCCCACACTGACACAAGAGACACAGTCAGAGGCTGTTTCTGGAACCCTTTTGTGAATTATCTTAATTCTCATGAGCTGTTACATTAGATTACACTACTTATGGAGGCAAAAGTAGCAATATCAAACTCACACACACCAAATGGAACAGCCTCTTCTCTTTACAAAGCGCTATCAAGACTTTCAAACTCCAAAGTAAAATTAAACAGATCCAAGCTGTGCTTCTCTCCTTTTCCTCGTATCTTATTCCATGGTATTTTCTGCAGCAGCCTGATGCAGCATTAAGTGCTCCTAACAGCTCTACAGTATCTAGTTAACTGTACACTGAGTACCCATTAACTTCCCTCTCTGCATGGACTGTCTTAGAGTATCCTGTAGAGCATATAGTAGTATCTAAATATTTGGTCATCTTTCTGATCCATCATAGTATACAAATGGACAGACATTGGGTTTCAAAATCTTTCTGAGAGCAGATTTTATCAGCAGCCATTCACTGGAATTCAAAAAGAATGCAGCAAGCAACCAGAGGCAGACAAAAAGAACAGTGCAGCAGCTGCTTGGGTCACAGATACAGTCACCACTGAACAACAATAAATCCAGCCTCCTGGTTTTGATATGGGGTTGCCCAAGTGAGGACCTGGGGTTTTATTCCATGATTTAGAGCATGTCCTCTGTTTTATTTCCGGTGAAAAAAATTATACTGAATCTGTGGACGCATGAAAGGATTTAGTCATCTTCAGACTATCTCTAGGAATAAAAGTGGTAATGCATGTATCTAAAAATCATCTAACTCCTTGTCCTCCCTTGCAACTCCCCCCTGAAGCACAAACTGAATAATTTGCCAATTAAAAACTAGACAGTACACAAGTTCGCCAGCCACTCATTTGTAAAAAGACACAGGGCACCCATTTAAATGCTGCAGTCACATTTTAATCAAATATTAATCTTTAGAGGTCTTTGAAGGGAGGAGATATGCTGTCTTTGACAAGTCAATTCTTAAAATAACTTCTTCTGCTTTAGCAGTTAACAGGTCAAACGAGAATGCAGCAGGCAAGTCATGGACTAAACTGCACTTTCAACAAAAAGGACTCAGCAACATCAAGCAAGTGTCAGAAAGCACAAGCTGAGGGGGATGGGACAATAAGCAGGACATGCATTAACTTTTAAAGTTTGCCATTGTCCAATTGTTTTTGGGTATTGTGCATGACAGCGCAGGTCATCCACTGGAGCAGGAACCTTCAGACTAGGGGCTGCAATAGCTCAGTGCCTCCTTGAAGCCGAAGTTCCATGAGGAAATGTGACTTGATCTAATTTTGGAATCTGGAAAAAAGACAAACATCAGGAAGGAAATTTAAAAAAAGTTTGAGTCCTTTCAAAGAAAAAGGAAATTCAAACCAGATAAATTCAAATAGCAGTAAGTCACCATCAAACTGCTGTGACGTCTCTCTGAGAACAGCACATAAGAATTGCTTGTACTTCTCTGAAATATTTAAGACAGGGAGCAGGAAGTCATTACAATCTTTGGATGGGTTTAACCCAATGGGTTCCAGTTGCCTCTGTAGGTACTGGTAGTTCAGACCTTTATCTGTGTACAATACACACAGTTCTGCTATGTTAGGTGTTCACAGAGCTCCATGCTTTCCATTTCAGACCCTCCTATCTATAGAATAACCTTTGTAACAGAAGGCTGGAATACTCCAGACCCACAGGCAATCAAAGTAAAAAGACAGGAGGTCTGTCAAGAAAAAAGAATAGTAACAGAGGAAACTAATTCCAGGTTTCTGGGATAAAGAGATAAACCCCTAATTCCACATGAATTTTTCAGTACTGTGTATGCACTGTCACTGAGAACAACTCTCTGTAGGTGTCTGCAGGACTGCTTTGGTCAATAGGGGGTACTCGACACAGCCTCACTCATAACTTCACCCAACAACAGGATCAGAAGTCAATTCCTGTGATTCACCTGGTAAACGCAAGTCTTTGAGGGACTTGTTTGCTGAATCAATTATAGTTTAACATGTTCAGTATTTTAAAATTATTGGGTCACAGAAAAATGAAATTAAGACTTTATTAGCCAAGTCCCAGCAGTAGGAGAGGAAATCCTCATTATGCCCTAAAATGGTTTAATTTATATTACAGGGTTTTTCATATGGATGATGGATGCATTTTGACCTCATAATGACCCCAGGGGGCAAAGGTTTTCTCCCATTCTTATTCTATATCTCCTGTCCTCTTACTCTTTCCCCTCCTCTCTCCTCTTTTCTCTGAAAGTCCTGTAGCTGCATAAAATTTAATTTGAGCCAGTGGAAAGGGGGAAAATCAGCACAGCAGAGGGCTACTACATCCTCCTTCCCCCATCTCTTCTAATGCACAGTGGCAAGCCAAACTGTTACAACAAATTCAGAGGAAGGAAAAGGAACAGCATAAACCATTTTTAAAACACCCATTCTGAAATCTTAGAATTATCAAAACGTAATTGGACGGAATTCAGTTAGTCTTTTTAAAATGAAAGAACATTGGCTTTAGGTTCCACTCCCACCATGGGTATGAAATAGGCACAGGAGTCAATGAGATTTAACATACAAGTAGAGGGAAAATTCCATATACCAATATTCTACCATATTGCCATTACAGAACTTCAAGTACAACTTCTTGTACAAATATATTCTATAAACTTCAGACATTTTAGTATACCCAAAGACAGCCCATCCTCTTTTCCTTTAATATGCCCCAACATTCCTGTGATCAATATTGAATTCATAAAGTAAACAAGGTCCAGCTGGGTAAATAATGAGAACAAACACACCTTAGGAAGTGGTTATTTATCCTAAATCAACCCTCAAATAACGTTATACACTGTTTCTTGGAATCAATGTAGTGCTGGAATTTCACATTTCAGCAATACAAATCCATGTCTTCACCACAAGTGCTAATTATAGAGTTCAGCTGCTGCTTCTTCTCTTTTTAAAGTAATTTACCAGTGTTCTTATACAGTCTATGAGTGTTGTCGACTCACCTATATTTTCAGCTGAGTAAAGTATCTCACGCTTCCCGACTGGGGTGCTGTGTGGCCTTTCAGGGAAAGCAGTAGTGAAGCCCATCAGTAGTCATATTTCTGCACTGCCAAAATTCTGTGCAACCATGGTGCAGTCAGTCTGTTAATTTTCCCTCTGACATGTGCATGTCAGTGCTTAATCTCTGCATCTGTAAAACACTTTGGGATCCCTGACAAAGAAGGACTCTATGTAAAGGTCAGATAAATAACTTTCTTCTTGAGCAAAAACATTTTAAGATAATTTAAAGAGACATGCAAGTCTAGCAATCTGGAAATTCTCACAGCTGCTGTTTGCTACCTAAACTCTGTACTGCTTAGAGTCATGTGTGTTCACATGATCTGCTAAGCTGGGCACTGGGGGCTGTCTCTTGCTTTTTCCTCCTGCACTTTACAGTCAGTCCAGCAATGCTTTTATTGTGCAGTGCAGAGTACATGAGCATGCATGTAAAAGGCATATGATGGAAGTTGCTTCTAAATGGTTTATAACTATTCTGTCCTTTATTAGCATTTCCTTAGGAATTGAAATAAACTCATTAAAATTTCAAGACCTTTTGCTTTTCAAAAACAACCCAAAAACCAGATCCTTAGTTTTTGGTCCTCAGAATTTGGACTGCATTTTGCAGTCCACTTATATGGCAACCACAGAGTAAGGGTTCAATTTTCATTTTCTCTAGATATGAAAATAGGTATACTGATTATCTTTAAAGAGTATCTACATCAATTTTACTTTCCCAGGGTTCAATATACAGAGTGTACCTCACACAGGCTGCAGTGTTTTCAAGAGCTATTTAAAGGCTTCCTGTGAGTAAGAAGCAAAGCATTAACTCTCTGGAAAGACATGAAGCTTATAAGCTGAAACTCTGATGAACACTTCGGTGATGAGCATTTAGAAATCTAAGTAATCACTAGAAGAATAACATAACCCATCAAAGTCCACAGGTCAGCCAGCTTTCTATTTCTGTGTTGTAACAGGAACAGTGGCATCAGCACAGGGCATTACAGGAGAATTAATGCCTAGCTGTAATTAATGGCCCTGGGCTATGCCTGAGGCAACCAACTCCTCCCATCTACTCTAATCCCAGGAGATCCTCTAGTCTCCTTTAGAACACTAACATCTAGTTTTTAATAAAGTTCTTTCTACACCGAATTTCTATGCTTACATTATTTGGAGGACTTTATGTACATATCTGAATAAAAATACAGTAAATTATGGAGAGCATATTGGAGTGAAAAGCAGGATCAGTGCCTTCAAGATTGAGTTCAAAGGGAACAAATGTTAAAAATAATAATAAAGAATACAACTGGACTTGTATTTCTGATCATTTGCTCTCCATATTTGAAGAGAGAGCTATACTGCATTTACAGCTTTCTGTTAGTCTTGCAGTGTTTCAGTTCCTTCAGAAAGCCTGTTCTTCACCCCTGCTCAACGGTCTTGTTTTGCAACACCTCGCTCCACTACTACTGCTACCATCGCTGCTGTAAAAATGTAACAGAACCTTTTGGATAGGTGCTAGGCACTTTAAAAATTGGTTATCATGCATGTACAACAAGGATAGTTGCATTTTAGATACAACATTTTAGTTGCCATTGCCGTGAAGTTAATAGCACACTACAGATCTTAATTTGAAGTTTTAAAAAAAGGCAGTGATACATCATGTGTTATTTTATTCCCTGCCACAGCCTCTCTTCAGTTACGTTTTTTCAATCCACACCCACAAACTCCCTTTGCAAACATTCACTGACTGCCTCTTGGCACAGACAGCAAACATATTACAAAAAGAATTGACCGTTCTCTCAGGTGAGCTCTGTAAAACTGCTATGGGCCCTTCAAATCTGGACCCTGGATATTCTCTTCCCTAGAAAAGCCTCACACTGAAGAATAATCCATTTGACTGAGATACAATCTGGAATGTTGCCATGCACTACAGAAGTAATTATTGACATAACTAGCAACACATGAAACAGAGGTATCTCTGACTGCTGAGCACTACAGACCAAGTCTCAGCAAGCTCAGCTCTACACTTATACTCAAATACTCTCCACTAACAGTCTACCAATAAATTAACAATCAACAACATTCTCACCACATAGTACAAAAAATTTTATCTCATGTGTGTTTAAGCTTTCAGCTTGTTTGGTTGTCAAACACTTTTGGTCAAATTCTCTGTCAAATATATGCAAAGGCTATCCCATTGAGGTCTGTCTGGTCTGTGCATATAATCTAATTGAAAAGGACAAAGCTCTGACTCCTCTAGCCAAATGATGGAAATTTTCATTATTACATTTAATTTTTGAAAGACATTGAAAAATCTAACCAGTGTTTGTGTGTTCCTTCAATGACACAGATCCAGTACCAGAACATGGTACTGGCTGTAACAGTTTATTGATTATATACCAATACAGCAAAAGTAGTAACAGGCATGACCAGACATTTGCTACCTTGTTGTTTCAGAATTGTCCACAGATTACTTTAATATTAAGGTAGATCTCTGCCACAGTCATCTCCACTGTAAAACAGAGCTGGCGATTTTATCATTGCTTATCATGGCCCAGGGAAAATTATGCATTTGTGTACAATTATCAGTTTTCCATAGCCTTTCACTATCTGCAGATTATTTTGTAGTGATGGTGATGCTACTGAGATGGTTAACTAACTTCCCCTCAAAAACAGATAAAAACTGAAATGACAGAGTTTCTGGCAAGAGAATTTCTGGCAGATGAAGCAAAGTAGGAAATGCAGTTCCTGATATAAAACAGCCTACTCTGTCTCATCTGAAAGAAGGCTTGCTGCCTGGATATTCCTCAAATAAAAAATTGCCAGGGTTTAAAACAACTGAAGCTTTCCTGTTACGAGAATTATGTGCTTTACAGATCATGATAAATCCTGACTAAAATATGAAAGAGTCAGTCTTTCAAACTGTTCCTTCCCTCAGTGAGGTTACATTTACAGTTCAGTGAGTGGACTTGAATTACAGGGTCCTTTTTCACTTGAAAAGACTGAGAATATTTGTATATATTGCATGAGCAGCATTCAAGCACTGTACAAAAAATATGGGAAATGTCTCCCTGAAGAAATTAGTCGGTCCCTCAAGAATTTTCCTTCTATTATCCCTCACACCTTTCTTTCTGCCTCCTTCCTTCCTCCTACCACTCATCATCTGTCCAAGGAAAATCATGCCAGGTTATTCAATGGCCTTGTTATCATAAGAAGTTGCTATGGTACATTGGTATGCTGAGAAATGGGGTTTGTATGGTTTGTGGTGAAAAGTGCAACCTGATTCTCCATCCCTTCTGCTGGAATTTCAACTGGAGTCACTGAGGAAATACAAAACTGAGGTAGAAACCTGGACTTAAAAAGATCACTGGCAGCCCAGTACAGTTCACTGGAAACAAGGAACAACCACCCCATACTACTTTCCCTGCTGACACTGGAAAGCTAATTGGGACACAGCTCAAGTGTAGTAGGAGAAATCACATTATAACTTCTCCCATGGCCTTAATCTGTGTCACTGATGGTAAAGGTAAATTCCACATTTTATTGCTCACTTTTCCTTTCAGTGGTGATTGCTCCCTCCATCTTGTAGTTATTTGTTTAGATTTTTAGTGCATAAAAATCCTGGCATTGCCACTATGGGCTCTGAGCCATCTGAGCAATCTTCTTTAAATACACTAACACATCATCCATATGGTTATCCAGTATGTAACTATTTACTTTCCAGGATAATCAAAGAGGTAATAAAAACCATTAAAAGCTTCACAAAACTTCACAAAAGACTGTCACTCTAATTATGAGTCTATGATTTTCACTGAATAGCAGTTTTAGGCATGAGTCTGAATGATCCCCTTTTTGAACACACCTTCATAATCATGAATCTTCCTTAAAAAAGGCTGAAAGATGAGATGAGTGATTGTCCTTAGGAGGTACCTGTTTGAGATCACTGTCATGTGAGCCCCACTAGGTCTCATACCATGCAGTTCACTGTGCTCTGGAAGATAGCCACTTCATAGACAACATTTAGAAATGCTGGAAAGACTATCAGAAAACTAAGAGAGATATCAAGGAAACTCCTTTCCAAGTATGATCTTCCTCTGTAGCTTATAATTTTTTAATGTTTTTCAGCAGAGGTTCCAAAATTTAGAGGACCCAATCAAGGTACAAATAGTTTGTTTTTCATAAAAGCTGTAACTAGTACTATTTCTTTTATAGTCAATTTACAGATAATTTTTTTGCCCCTTTCAGAGATTTCCTGTTTCCCTTGAAGACAATATTTGGATGAAATATCACTTTATTGAGACAGTTACAAATATATTCTCTTTACAGCATGTGCTACACTGTCTGAGGTCGAAGTGATTTATCACAATCTTCTAAGCATACTTCTGGCAGTACCTGATGCTGTTGATCCTGGCTACTTTCTACATTGTAGCTTGTGAGCTAACATTTTACGCCAGAAGTCGGTTGTGAGTATTCCAGAGACAATCCCGTAGATGGATTGTTGAAGTTGGGGAACAAATCAATGAGCTCTTAGCCTGCATGCATACAGTAAGATGGAAGATGCTTTTTACGCACTTTAAAGACCTACAGTTCTTAGGTCTCTTGGGATACTTGCAAAATTGTGCCTCTTTTTATCAGAAGTGACTAAACCCAAAAAATGACTAGGAGGAGCAGGAGGATGGAAAGGCATGTCATTCCTTTTTCTGGCCAGGAGATTTTGTAAGCTTTGGGGATGGGGACACAATATAGTCACTGCACCAATACAGAAGTTCACTTTCTCTCTGCTATGATGGACCTTGAAAGCCTCTTCTTGGGGCAGTAGAGTTTTCTTTCACCACCAACAGAAATATGAGGAGTCAGACTTGCAATTTCAAGTGGAAGATGTACTGTTTGGTAGACAGAAAACTAGAATAAATTATATTTAATCACCACAGTTTGAACCCCTATGACTATGTTTCTCAGGACAGCCTGTTGTTTGTGCATGATGCCACCATAGGACTCATGATGCTTTATGGTTTCAGGCCCTGCCTTGGCAACATTGTTTGGTAGGAACTTTTCCACTGAACTGAAATGTAACAGGAATATTTTTATGCTGTTTTTCTAAATATCATACGTAGAAGCAAATTCAATATGCTGAAACTGTCATCAGGAGCCCCCTGCAGCTCTGAAAGTGCAGGTTAAATTAGCAGTAAAATTAGCACATTTTAAAAGACAAGAAACTACTTAGTGTAAATTTATTGACTAAAACTGAAGGTGAAAATGAAGACCATGTTGGAGTCTAGTGAAAGAGTTTGAGAGGTAACAGTGAAAAAGCATAATAGACTGATTAACGCAGACTGTCACACTGGAGTAGGAGGGTGAGCCTTGTTTTGACAAATGGGAAATTCATCAAGACCATATTCAGCTGACAATAGACTTTTGTCTCTTCAGCTAAAAAGGAAAGTTTTAAAAAGCAGTTAGCAAATTCCAGTTTTTTCATATGAATTGCAATTAATTTAGCATGTAATTTAAGTGTGGCTGCATTATGAAACTTCACAGAAACACAGTGAAGCGAATGTTTAAGATCACAACATCAACACAACTATAGAGCATCATAGCAGACTTGTAACTCTTCAAAATAATTTTAAGACAAGGAAAGCTACTTGTTTTGTTATCTTCATAAACCCGAGTAATCTTCTGCTCTTCCACTGAACACACATGACAGGGAAAAAAAAAAGGATGTCTTTATTTTACCAAGAGATGCCCAGCCCCATTAAGAGGAGCCAGACTGATTACATTACTCTGTCACATGTGTAAAGAGAGTATTTCAAAGAACAAAACAGGAATCTTTGCCATGGAGTTTACAACCTAAGACCATATTGGGTACATTAGAAAAGACATAAGATCAAAGAATTCACCATTCCTCTTTGCTTCCTGCTGCTGTATAACTTTCCTCTCTTTTTGTGTTTATTATTTTCTAAGTCAGACTGCTAAAGCTGAGTTCCCAAAGGGACCTCAGCTTCAGGGGCTAAGTACAACCGAGGGCCTGTGTGTTCATCCATACGTACATTTGTACAAAAATAAACTCTCTACTTGGTCCATGTTTCATCTGCCAGTTGGCTAGGTTGGTTATTTATTCTGTTGGGAAGAATGAGCACCCTTTTTGTAATACAGCTTTACCTTCCCTCTTCTCTATTTCCATCCATCAATCTTGTAGGAAAGTTGCAACTACTGATAAATAAACCTTTTGTTTTGGCTAAGACCTAAAAAAAATACCTGTGTTACAAAATTTGAAACTGGCCCATACACTGAATATTTGAGGTCTGTGAAGGGGATAAGAGCCATACAACTATCCCTACATTTTTCAATTGCCACAAAAAGAAACCATTTGTTGACACACTCATGCAGGCTACTTCTGTTTCTAAGCCTCCTGCTACTATATTTGGCCACAGTTACAACGCTATAAAATAAATAGAGGTTCTTCCGTATCTTTATACCTACTTTCTCAAGGTCCTTTCACTGAAGGACCTTTCACACATCCTTTTACATATTTTATAAATTTGTTTGTTTAAAGCCACTCTCCCTAGTAATAAGTAAATAAATATAGCAATACTAGTGGGTTTTTATAAATGCTTCCAAATTTCCCTTGCTATCAGACTGCACAGCATGACCTGCTTTGGGTTTCCCTGCCTTTTTGCCTAAAGCCATGAGAGACAGCCTGAGATTTCACATCAATAGCTTTTACTACACTTTTTTTTTTTTTCCCTCTTTGAACAAAGCATCACCTTAACATCTGAACAGTAAAATTTCATCTTTCCTTTTTATTTTCCCATGCCTTATTTAAACATGCTGCTCTGAATTCTACAATTAGGATATTCCTGGGTAGTTACAATCAACACCATCTTTAAAGTCAGATACAGCAGGAAATGTGTGCTCTCCAGGATAGTTTCACACATTTGTTTGCTGTATACTAGCCTCAATTTAAATATGATAATCTAATTTAGTAAAAATGAACCGAAATCAGATTCACTGCAAAAACTTTTAAAATCTAATTTTCAGACTAGCAATCAATGCTTATTCAGTTTTCATCTTATCCCTGCCTTTCCTTTTTGCAGATGCTTAAATGACACTAAATTAAACAATTGCACAAATTTTAAAAAATGTAGGAAAATTACCAGCTGCACTAAATTCATGAATAAAAAGGTACAGAGAAATCAGTCTTTATGTGGACTTTTATTAACAGGAAAAAAAAAAAAAGCAGAAATTCTCACAGTAAAAATAATTTTTTTCTGACATTCTGTCTTTCAGCTCATTTTGAAACATAAGATGACAGAATTACAAAGGGAGATCTCACTATCATCTCACTCAAAATCTTACTCAATTCCCAAAATATGGCTTACAGGATTAAATATTAAAACATCTTCAAAGAAAGAACTGTGTTGAGACACACAGCAATAAGCCCATTACTATTCACAGACATAAACAGTATTGAAGTATTATCTGCTTAGTATTACACTCCATTACATTTTCCCTAAATCTATGCAAATAAAAATATACTCTTGTAAACAACAGGAATTGCAACAGAAGGAAACCAACAAAAAAGAAAGCTTAAACTTACATTGATGTGTTATTATAGGTCCTGCACAGCAAGTAGCCCTAAGGATACATTTTAGGTTTTTTATCCATGCTCCGTTCTTGTTGCTGATGTGACCACTTAGGCACATGGTCAAGTTGCAATCAGCTTCTCTCTCAGTGATGTATGAGAGCTGTGCTGATTTATCTTGTCCTTCTGCAGCAGATTAGCACTAATGTTTCTGCTTCTGTATCCTACCTTTCTTCAGCGTAGACTCTGCATTATTATTGGCAATCTGAATTAAAGAGCCAGTGAATGTAGCACAGTTTTCCTTTTTTTTTTTTTTTTTCCTGAAACTATTGCAAAGCAGGTAGTGCCACACAAACAGAACCTTTAGTCCACTGAGCCTCTTTTTTAACACTTTTGGCAAGAACACCAGTCAGAGATACAGAAGAATGGTTCCAGTAAGTCTGCTATAGTCTTCTGGTGATTTATTCTGTTAAAGGAATATTCTCCCATGCAGATGGCCCTAGGCAAGAGACAGCTGTAAATGCAGCAACATTTCAGCCAAAATCATGGGATTTTCACTTTGTAACACAAAGCTGTTGTGTTACACACAGTGAAACTCTAGTTTATCTCAAAGTGGACAATGTGAAATTAATTCATCCAAACAGGGTTTATGAGAAAAAAAGCAACTTAAGTGTCTTAAATGCTAAAGGTACTTAATATATAAATTGATTAAGTTGAAAATTATTTCAGTGCCTTACAGTGTATGCATTCATTACAAATTCTCTCTTTTTGCCTTCAGATTGACATATTTTACACTATGGGATTGACAAATTCAACTATTAAAAGTATTAAAAAGAACATGACTGAATCTTTTTGTTACTATTTTCACTTTGCAGTAAACACCTACTACTTTAGCAATAAAATACAATTGTTAATTCATGATCTTTTCAAGTCAAGACACCATGAGACACAGCTGTTTAAATTTTCATTAGGGACTTTGAAAAATATTTTGGAAAAAAATTGATGTCTTAGACCATCTACTCCTGAAAACATGAACATTCTGACAAGTCTGCTCACCGTGAAAATGACTCACATCACTGCTGTTCCTAGCTGGTACTCTTTCTGATCACAGAAGTATTTCTCTCTGTTTTAAAGAACCAAATGCCATACCTGAATATTGAACAATAAATATGGGCTGCTTGAACACTAGCAATATTTGAACAGCAGAAAAAGTCTTTCAGTGTCTATTATGAGCATTCATTTTTTAAAAACATTATATAGACTGTTTAACCAGTCTGAATTAAACTGAAATTTAATTAACTCATTACTTTATAAAAAATACTAAAACAAAGGACTATTTTTGCTCTAATATGAAAGTCTAATGTGGTAACATCCATTTCAAAGTGCTTTCTGGATTATGTATACTGATTTTTACACCTGCCACAGGAGCACACAACCTTGGGGACAGAATGTAACAAAGACCTAAGCACAATCATTAGTAAAGAATTTGTTCAAAGTTTTAGATCTTCGTGTGGGACTGCATGAGACTACTTCAAGTCTCCCCAGCTGTCCTCCTCTTTTTCTATGTTGTGGATAAAGAATGAAATGTATGACTGAAGAAGGGCATCCAGAGAAAGCGACAATCTCCTGAGGAAAGGAGAGCTTCAAGGCATCTCCAATACTTGAGCCGACAGCAGCTGGCCATTTCAATGGCAACACTGAGGGGCTGGTGTACCTACAATCTCATGCCCTTCTGGCCTTCAGAGAGCAATTGGTAAACGCTGAGTAAGCATCTTTTGGTTTAGAATTTGAGAAGTCTCTCTGTGGGAGAGGTGCCTACCGCCATACATTCAAAGAACTGAAAGTCTCTGTTTCATTAAAGATGGAGGTTGGTGCTACACTTCCATCTTTGAATCTTTGAGGATCTTTGAATCCTCCTCAGGACTGTGCTCATCCAAAGAGCCGCAATTCTACATTCACTTGTTTTCCCTGGGGATTAAAATTCCCAACTGTCATGTCAGGACACTATCTTAGAAAAATAGCTGTATTCCACTAGCAGTTGTCCAGTTATGAGTGCTCCTCACCTCCTGTGGAGAAACATATTACAATACCAAAACAGAAGGATTCACTGCATCAGAGAGGGCAGAATGATGTTGACCTTCCTGACAGGATTCCACCAACAAAACATTGCAACCCTGTTTGCAATGGAAGTTGCAAACAAAAGTGGAAAGTGCTGTGACTTCTGGAGGCAGTATCAGTTGCAAGGACACTTTTTTCCACTAAGAACTGAAACAAAATTTTGATCCCATAGTTTCACCTATGTCTTTGCTGTACTAGGAAAAAATGTATATAGCCAAAATACCAAAATCTTTATATCTGGTGTACAAACAGCACAGGAGCTGCTACGGCAGATACACAGAATCACTCTAAAAAAAAATCAACTCCACTTCAAACATTACCATTTATATTGTCCGCAAACTCCCATCAGATGTTTGTTTGGAACCTCATCACTCTACTGTTCAGAAAGAAACTTCTGATGTACACTCACTCAAGCTGCATTAGTACCATCTGCTCCTGAGCAGCACCATCCTTTACAGTTTACATCCCCTGAATGGTGGTCTTGGGTATATACAGGCACCAAGCAAATTCCAGATCAGCTTTCACATCAACAAGACTAATCTAGACATGCTCTTTTATCATATAAAACAGTCTATATCCGTTACCACTGTAGTCCTTTTCTTCACCTACCCCTGTTTGAGTTCATCTCTTCTAAACCTGGGAGAGCACAACCATATACTGTGTTCCACTTGGACTGAACACAAGAACTTATTCTGGTAGACCAAAGAAACTGTGGTTTTAATACATGGTGCAATAACATGTAAGCCTCCTGCTACCTTATCTTCAGCAGCTAAAAGCTACATATTTATCTGTAACGAAATTCTGACATGTATCAACATATTGGGATGTATTAATATATATTTTCTCTGCTACACTACATGAGGCCATGAAGTTGGGAATTAATACCAATCAGCACTGAATTCACGTCAAGGTCTTATGGATGTAACATTACTGCTGGCCCACCTGCTTAACTCCCAGTTTTTTACTGAAACATCATATGGTTTGATAACATAATTTCCAGTTTGTGAAAAAAGTTGTTTCCATAACTATTCAGCAAGGAGAAGAAAGAATAGCCATTGTATCACTGCTTCCCACTAAAAAGCATCATCTGTTTTTTCTAAGCCCCAGTGATTTCCTTAAGTGTTATATACAAGCTATGCAAACAACGCACTAATACTCCAAACATGCAAATGGATTATATGTATTTCTACAGGAAATTACTCAAGGCAAGTGAGAGTGTAAAGTCAAACAAATTATCATCTATAATTGAAAACATGTAAGTAACTTTTAATTAAACATGACTCCTCTACTGAAAAAAACCCACATTAAAACCCTACTAAAAGGGAAGAACTAATGGGGAGGGGGAAGTGGGAGGGGAAGGAATGAACAAAACACTGTTTTGTGAAGAGGGTGTTGTTCACAAAAAAAAAAATTTGCAAAGCAGACTTTAAAATGTATTTCTAACTTACCGTTGATTCAAAGCCCACATCAATTTCAAGCGAACACATATGTATGTAAAAAATTCACTCTCACAACCACAAATAAGAGACCAGAATTCTAATTTATGCAAGTAACTGATTTCTTTTAAATGTCAAATATTAGACTGAGACAAGCAGAAGGAATACTGGAGTTAAAACTATCAACAATATTATTAAAGATTGAGACATCTAAAATCTAGTAAAAACTAAACACAGAAAATCCTTAAGCTGATCCTCAGAATTTCTAAGCCACAGTTGGAGGCCCATCACAGAAAGGACACCTAGCTGCTTGTGCTCAGGTCCCAAGGAAGCTTAGTAAAGGGAAATCTCTTCAGCTGAGAACCTCAAGTAAGTGTTGCATATGATGCATCTAGATGTTAAAGGCTAGTTAAACCATTCAACAATCATCAAAACACTTTCAAAAAAAACGAATGTATACCGTCTTCTCACTTTGCATATGGAAAAAGCAAGAGGAGAAAACTAAATGTCTTGATCAAAATTGCAATAAGATGACTTTCATACAACAGGTTTATGTGTCTCATCTTTCTGCAGCTAGAAATCACAATAGCTGCAGAGCAGAGCTGGCACAACTTTAGGCCTTCCACAGGAAAGAGCACAAGAATGTATTTATTGGTAGTCTATCTAATCACTGACAACCCATTCCTCCCACTGTCATGACATGGAAAAAAAATCAAGAAATATACAAGTTTCCAAAGGTCAGCTCAGAGCTTGCCCTACATTTTAACCTCAGTCAGCAAATTATCCTAGGGATAATGGTATTTCTGCTAGCAAAACCTCTTTTGCAACTACTCCTTGTATCAGTCCTTCATTAGGCTACTACACAAAACCCCCATTCTCCCAACCTAACACCATGACATTTTCCCCACAGCCTGGCCAGCAAAATTTTTAGCACAGACTATGGTGTTACTGTGTAAAAAACCTAATAACGCTTAGGGAAAATTAATCGGCAGCAACACTTTAACCCCAAGTATCCAGTCTATCTAAACTCTCTCTGCAAGAAATAAAGGGATCTATTTTCAGAACTAAAGTTGAGCTGGGATTTGAAATACAGAGATCCATAAAATTCAGGGTAGTCTTCCAGCTTCAAACTGCACAGGCCACACACAATATGGGCCATGTAAGCAGCAAGGATGAAGAACAAAACTGAAGTGATTACATGCTGTCTCACAGGCCATAGGTTTACAGCAAGTGCTTTTTGTATATGAGGTCAGATGCAGGTAACATCCTCTATAAGGCAACTCCATGTGGCAGGTGTATGTAAATACACCAGACAGAAAGAAAAATGAAAGTTTTGATGTGAATTTCTACTCTAATCTCAAAGCATATTATCTTTCAACCATACCACAGCAACTGCACAAGTAAATGCCCCAGCTATTACATGTTCAGATTGAAGTGTTGCTCTTCCTTGATAACACATTATATAAAATGGGTACAGTAATCAACTCTGCTGCTGCATCAGTGTATTCACAAGTATCTGCTTAATTGTCTACATTTCTACTACATTTCACTCCTTTAGCTCTGCAGAGCAAATGTGCTAAGAAATACTAAGTGATGGCATAGTTCTCACAACCTTCAACAATGCAAGAATTATTTCCTTACTTCTTCATGATTGCTGGTTATCTAGTAAGATCTAAAGGTCACAGATAAACCTATGGAGAAACACCCAATAATCCTTAAGCAGAGATCAACAAAGCTTCCATTAAATGCTAGCAGGAACAAAAGTGAGAAATGTAGAAAGAGAAACTATATTAATAAATCTGTGGAAGAGACAGATACCAGAAAACTGAAAAACTGACAGCAGAAAGAAAAAAAGCATTTAAAAATGTTTCATGCTTCCAGAGAGGATACAGAGGCTTGAAGGATATTGGCAGAAAGGAAGAAAAGAGAAAATAAGTCTGTACTGAGCTTTTAATCTTTCCTTAATTGTACTGAGAGTCTCCAGCATTATCCCCAGAGAGAATTAAGCATAAAAGACTAAGTTACTCAAACAAGTTCCTTTATAACAAGTCCTTTCAGAACAGCATGACTTCTTTGAAGGACTCAGTTTCTGAAAGATTAGGTCACACAAAAATCTTACTGCAATGCATATTTCTATTACACTAAATCAAAATTGTACCTGATTCCAGTAACCTGCACTTAGGAATATGTGGATAGGGTTCTGTGGGAATTAACAGAATAGAGTTTGTCTGTCTATTTTGCTTAATACTTCAAGAAAATTGTTTGCACTGGTAGTCAGAATAGATATTTTTCAAAGGTCAAAAGAGTGGTGGTGTGCAAAATTAAATAGAAATTACTCAGGAAATGGTGAGAGGTTAAAATGTCAGCAAGTTGAACTATATCAGTAAGTACCAGATGCAGGATAGCAAGGTTTCACTTTAAATGCTTATTATTTATCACCCTCAAAGAACTGTTATATAAGCCTGGCTTAAGGCTTTGTACAGCATCTAGAAAGAAAAGAGTATTTTATCAATGTAATTTGAAATTAACAGGTAAAGTTCATTCAGAAGATATAAACTATTATTTGTGAGTTTCAGCTTTCTTTCAACTTCTTCACTTGGGATTTAACTGAGAAAGTATTTTAAGCAGAATTCAGAGGAAATACACACTAATGGTCGTATCTAATCAGGCATGGGATAAAGGATAAAGAAACTGAGCCTTAAGCACTACACCAGACTAATGGTATGAATTCTGCTAAACCACAGATTTCAACAACAGCCTGTAACAGAAATACTAGATGAAAACTCAAATTTTGTGAACATCCAATTCATGATATGGTTCAAAAATACATAGAACACGTGCCTTAAAAGGCAACAACGTCTTATGTGGTGTTCTTCAGTATTTGTGGCATAAACAACTATTCACCAAAAGAAAAATATTTATCCATAAGCAGACTTGCTTCCATAAACCCCCTTGAGATTTAAACATTTCCGAGGGCCAGCAGGCCCTTTCACATTCCTGGTGAACAGATTTCTAGGAATTTTGAAGCTCACTGAACTAATGGAATTTGAGCAATACCCACTAACCCTGAGAACTGTTGGAGTCTTATTGCTCAGACTGGAATGAGGATTGATTCAAGAACAAGCACATGGATTATTTGGGGTTTTTTAAATCTCTTTCTTTTCTTGATATCTGGGACTGGCCATAATCAGCACAGATGACAGGTCTAGCCCTGTAATTCTTATTCTCTGCCACAGAAAAGATATTCCATATTTAGGTCCTAGTTTTCTGTATCTTCCTTTTTAAGTGTACCTCAGGGATGCCTAGAGTTCACAAGGCTTTGATATTATTTCCCTGAGTACAAGTACTGGGCTGACCATTGTGTTAAGCACCCCTGAACTACTTAGCTACAAAATCATTTGAGTGATTCCAGCCTCTTGCTCTCACATTGTATCAGCTGTGTCAGTGGGTAGAAACTGTTACAGAAAGGATAAAGCTAAAGAGAATTGAACCCTACTGCCACCAGCCTGGGCTGCATATTATACAAGGAGAAAAAAGCAATTAGTAATTACCTGGGCTGAAATCTCACAATGCTCACTGATTTCAATATGGTAGTGATTCACCACGGATGAAAAGTGGGGAGGAAACAGGCTAAGGTTTCTAATAATCACCGATTATGACCAGGAAAAGATATCTATGAGAACTGTACTATCTCATGTAAGCAAAGAGCACTCTTCTTTTGAACCCATTTATTAATCCATATGCCTAAACAATTCATAATGTCTGAGGTTTAGCTTCTTTTAAGTTGCTGAATGCCCATTCAAGGGAGTACTTACTAGGAATAGAAGAATTTACATTTCACTAAATAGGGCCTGTATGTTTCATTACTCTCGCTACATGAAAGTGAACATTTAAAAAGTATTTTTAAAAAATATTTTGTAACTCCACCAGATTGCGGGAATAAAAAGGAATAATACTATCATGCAACAGCCTTGCTTTCAGCTTGTGTTAATCTGTTCAAGATCATCCACTGTCACAAAACTCATTGTCAAAGATCTCTAAATTTTTTTAATGCTGACAGGTTTAAGCTAATGGATTTTTAAAATGTCAGTATTAAAACATATCCATTGATCCAAGAAACGGTATCAGATAATTTGCCTCACCTATTATATAGTACAAGTAGGAAGCATCCACTGAAAAGCAGAATGCAAGTGCACTCTCTATACCAAGGCCTTGGAGGAACACACCACTTGTATCAACTGCTGTAAAGCAAGAAAAAACTCAAGCTTCTTAAGGGCTTACTATTTTTCTCAATAACCTGTGACAAACAGTAATAATAGATAAACCTCTTGTGTAAGGAAGAAAAGGTGCAACTCATCTGAGGAGAGACAAAGGACTGAGACAATAACACCAACCAGAAGATCAGAAAGGCTCCACCTCTGAAATAACCCTTTCAAACACAACCCCACAGCTGAGCATGGTCTGTGTCAAATCCAGAAGTTGAGAAGTATAAGCAAAGCCCTATGCAGCTGATCACTTTGGTATCCACTCCAAGGCAGGAAAGGACACAAAGAGCTAGAACCAAAGCTTCAGGCAATCTGACACAGAAGTTTGACAAGGCAAATCTAAATTTGCCTTGTAGCATATACGCACACAATACATATTAGATACATAGCAGATTATATATGCATACATATCTGAAAAAACATAATTCTGTTAAGCTTTTTATTCTCTCTATGACAGAGGAGAATGAAACACATATTTGATAGTAAAAAGTACGTCTGGGAAAAAAGCCAGAATCTATTTTATAAGCTTCAAATGTTATGATTCTTCTGAAAGACATTTCTACTTAATAAAAATGAACTAATGAAAGACCAAAAGTTTGTTTCCTGAAGTAATATTCAGAGCCTCTCAGTTGTGTTTTGCAATATATGTTTTCGCCATTTAGCACATCATGCTTAGAGATACCACATTTAATAATACAATCTGCTGAGGATGAAAAGCATTTTCTTTGCTAATAAAAAAGCTGGTTATAGAAAGTGCAAGTTTGGCAGTAAAGCTTTCAAGAAAAAATGCAGCCTGAAAAACATCTGCAGACTTTAAGTGTATACATTTCAGTTTGTCAGATGTTCTTCTGTAATTTAAATATTTTAAGAATCAACCAAAATACTTTATTTCCCTGGAAATTGGATGAATTTGTATTTTTCAACTTTACCTCTAACCATGATAAAATTTGAGAAAACCAATAAAGGCATTACTTAACAGGGAGACTGACATGCTTTCTGGATGTTTTGATTCTTTTTTTATTCAAGAAACAATCTCAAATAAATCAAGCTTTCTGCAACATAAGACCTTTTGAAGTGCTAATGAACATATAAACATTTATATGGACTGTAAATAGGAATGACAATATATTTTTGCACAGTGTCTCATATAACAGGATTCAACAGGGGGTTCAAGCAGATGATCATTATTACAGTGATACAGAACAGCACTCAAGAGAAATGCCATAGTAGGATGGTTTAAGAGAAGTCACATCTACACAGTCCTATTCCACCTCTGCACAGTGACCAGCGACAGAATCACAAAATGTTGCTTTTGAAATAGATTCAGAATAAATCAGGAGACTGAGATGCAAAACAACTGTAGGGATGACACACCAGAAAAGTTTGTTGCAGAGAGACACAAGGAAGGATCAAGGCCTTTCCAATCAGCTTGTTATTTTTCAATATTTTCAGTTGTTTAAGAGGTGCCTGAAGTGCCAGTGACTGTCACCTTAAACCAAGGACAACAACAAAGAAAGGGACACTCAGTTAAAACTAACTGGATCTTCTCCAAGAGTTCTGCCTCATTGACAATACTGAATATCATAATGGCACAGTAAATAATCTGTAACAGAGCAGACAATCATTGATTATGAATTTTTCAGTCACAATGTCATTATTTAGCAAAGCATTTATCACAGCAAGACTCTACCAAAACACTTGTACACTTTCATCAGTACCTATCACGCCAAGAGAAATGCTGCATTACCGAAGGGAAAAATCTTGTTTCTAGACAAGCTTTTCCACAGCCAACGGCCATTAAGGGTATCTTATGAGATAGACTGTCAAACAGTGTTCCCAAAATCTGCCTCTATTTTTAAAATAAGAAGTGATTAATACAACCAAATGAAAGCAGCAGTCACCATGGTGGTATGCTGACAAACATGGCTAGTTCTGATGTGTGTTTGGCTACCAAGGGTTAAATGCTGTGTCATGCTTATTTAAATCTGCTCTACCAGACAAAGCATCACTCGTTAAAATTAAAAATGTCTGATAAAGCAGAACAAGAGGAAGAAGAAAGTATTATGAAGATGATCAAAACCAATGTAACAGCAGTACTGAAGGCCAGAATCTGCTCCCATCTAGCTCCTTGTGTATTAAATTAGTTGTATTGTATTCACTTGAAATATGTTCAATTCATATCAGCAAAACAGGGAGCACTATCTGACACTTTTTCTTGATATAATAACAATTCTGAAATCTTTCCCTGCTACTCACATGCTTTCCCAGTATTAACACAAGGTATGAAGGTGGGATATTAGCTATTTTCACAGCTTTGCTCACATCTAGCCAATTCTGTGTTTACTGTCATATTCTAAATATGGGCACAGGGATTTTTTTATATTCCTTCTTCTTCCATGTGTTCCTATATGAAAAAAAATATTGCCTGTCATCACTTCATTTTTCAGTGTCTCTCACGCTAGGTCTGTGTCTTTGCATAAAAATTTGTGTTTCTCATCAGCTGAGATTTGCAGACAACATAAGGCAACATTTCACACATTTGGATCCTTCTGGTGCCTTAAGTTTTAGCTCTTATATTTTTCAGATCAGTACTGCTTTAGTGTATAACTCTAAAACTCTACAGACTCAGTCACTGTTCTCCCATTTTATTCAGACAAAACCATTTCTCTCTAGGCCTGAAACTCAGACACCTCACTTTCTCAGGCACCAAAAAAGGTAAAAAACAGTGAAATAGGGGGCAAACTAGGGGAATGTGACTCAATTACCTGAAGCTGTAATTGGACAATTGATCTCTGATACGCAAATAGACCAAACTTGTATCTATCAAAAAAACCTCTGATGGTCATCCATCTTGGGTGTAGTCTCTGCAAGAATCCTGCACTGCCCAAGGTGTACCCTTTGAAGGCCTTTCAGTAAATACCTACCTTTATCCTTTAACTCTGCCTATCCTCTGTTCTAAGTAGCCTTTTCAGGCATCACTTCCACGTCTCTCTTCTGTGTTGTATTCTGACAACATGGAATAATTCTTCCTTATTCTATTCTTCCTTATTCTTCCTTCTAAGATGGCTATTTGGGTCATTGGTGAAGATAGTATTCCAGGTACATTGAAAATGCAGGCTACCACAATTTGATCACTTTTACATTTCTCAAATAAAATCCCATTAGAGAGACAAATCATTAAGGAATCATTTGAGCAGTCAACGGAGAGAGTGCCATCAAGCGAGTAAAGACAGCTGAGTGTTCCATGACCACCTTTTTATACTTTTGTGGGTCTCCAAGCACTTCGCTATTTTAAATCACATGATCACCCATCCTGCAAAGCTAAATATTCTGTATTTTATTAACTGTAGTTTTATACCTCTACTATGTTTGCCTATGGGAAATCAGTAAATCAGGGCAGAGACTTCTGCAATTGATTACTGGGCAATAAACGGGCAGAGTGGTACACCATAAATCAAGGTGATAGTTTAGGGGCTGGACATTAATCTGATTCTTTCTTTGATTCCCCCCTTTCAATATTTCATTTCTCAGATCAAATTTAATCTCTCACTCAAATGAACTGGAAAGAATTTCTGGTATGGAATACTCATTGGTAAAAAGGTATATTAGAAAGTACTGACATTTACGTGAGATTCCTAATACTCCTTAAACATGCTAAAGTGTTCAGGAGCCTACTAGAGAAAGAAGCAAGAACATTCTCATGTAACAATGCAACGTGTATTTTTCAACACCCTAAGGCAAGGAAAAGGCTGCCTCTTTGAAATGCTGCCTACTGCACTGCACTGCAAAACACCACATGAGATGTAGTAACACCCTTTGATAAACAATGCACTTACAATACAACCAAATGGATAAAAACAAATTTAAATTCTTCTGTATTTATTTTCATTAATGTATTTTTACAGTGCCTTCATAATTCCTACTGCCATAATCCCAGGACATAAAATGAAGCATAAAATTATATTATACCTTGATATGAGAAGTGTGATTAGATATACCTTCAAGCGACAAACTGATATTCCATACAAATACACAGACAGCTGTGGTCCAAATTCTGATTAACTTAAGGCTTAATCAGAAATCCCACAGTGCTCCAGCATCCCTTTTCATACATGTACTTTCTACATGGCATTCCAACGAAACAGTGTCTAAAACTTCTATTCTGACAGATTTGCTTTTAAACTAGCTCATTAAAACCAAGCACACACAGCGCTCAAGAAAACGGAGTAAGAAAGCTGCTTCTCCCAAAGCTATCATTACAGAGCAGTTCAGTCTGCTGAGGGCTGAATTAACAGCAGATGCAGGCAAAAGCAGGAAGCAAGTTACACTATGGTTTATCAGTTTACAAGATGTGTAAGTGCTGCTGACTAGGAATTAAAAAAAAAAAAATCATTCTGACCTTACAGGGGCCAAGTCTCCCTCTCTCCAAAGTCACTGCATAACGAAGTAATAGCTGTTCTTCATTTACTCAAGTGTTTCTCAAGGCATGTTCAGTAACTCCTAACACAGTCTTATTCCACACGAAAGGAAATTGGTTATTTGTATGTTATCCAAGGAAGGCTGAGTAATACACTATGGTAGGAAAGACCTCTAAAAATAAGTCACCTCTCAGCAGATTCACTCCCTTCCTGTCTGGGTTTGAATCAGTTTGCAACTGCGTGAAAGGACAAAGCTTGAGGATGAACTATGGAGAACTTCTGTAATGATCACGCTGCTCAAATGCATTCATTTCCCTCCTGTTTAAAAGAATTCAGTTATTAGGGGTGGAGCAAGGTAGTGACCCAACAGGATGTGCGTGACCAGAGCTCCTCATGTGTTTCTTCTGCTTTCATGTTTATTTTTGGATGTATTTTCCTTTGTGCTTTGAAGTAGTGAAGTAGTTTTTGGGCAAGGTAGCTAGCACCACAATCACTTATAAATACTAAGGAAGGAAAGCAAGCCCTCATCAACACAAATACTATTTTTTCCTACTTAGATTCATAGAGTATCTTGGAAGTCTACACTGTTGTAACAGTAATGAGTTACTTTTTTTCGTGTTTGTTAGTGCTCTTCAGATACCAAAGCCAGGGACAATTGGTGCACAAAGGAACATCACCAGTGATTCCCATAACCTTTAAGTTCTTCATCAGGGAACAGTGTTCAGCAGTGTGAGAATTCAATGTGAGATTTCATCGTCTTTAATCCCTGTAACAGCATTGATAGACAACGAGTCTCCAAGAATGAGTAAGCAGAGAAGATCACCAGATGTTCCCCAACAGGATGCTACTTCAACATACATAGTCATTAGAGAAAAGACCAGCCCGTTTTAACTGGTAATTGTTGTTATCAGCACAGTGTCATTTGTTTTGACCAGCATCCCCTGACTGATAGAAATGGAGGTCACAGAAAATCTTTCTGTACTTAAAGGGCTGACTGAATATGGGGCTGCATGTATTACAGAAGGCATCTTACGGCATTTTTGATAAAGAGTATCCTCTCTTTTCCTCAAAGCATATTTCAATTGATAAAATTGACAGACTAATAGTGATTAAAAACAGAAAGAAGTCAGTTTAGTAGTAGCTATCTCTTTCTTTCAGGTATAGGCCCAACTACAATAGTACACATAGAAATTAATACCGTTGCTGTATATTGTGCATTAGACACATCAATAAAACACATCTAATCTGGGAACCATTCTAGCAATACAAATGCTTCTTAAAGCAATACAGCTAATACAGGATAAGCTACTTTTCAATTTAAACAAAACTCAGAAAAGTCTGCAAATTTACAACATGAAGTTTCAGAGATTCTGAAAATTCTTTCTAAACTTAGAAAGAATTACAATATTTCTCTCAAAATCTAGTTTCAGGATATATATTAAAAGCTTCATAAGCAGCATAATGCATAGGTGTTTGTCTTTCAAAGAACTCCACAGATTTGAGGTATAAAAATATTTGTTGCAAATGTGAACTTCATCAGTAGGCTTCAGTATTAAAAAAATTTTAGTGTTAAGAAGGATACTTCATAGCATTTAGTCCTAGCATTTCAGATTAGATGCACAGTAAATTAAAGTCAACACTGAATCAATTTCTGTTTGTTCATTTTCCAAGATTACATTCACAATCTAAAAATAAGAAAAAATATTCTAACAATAATATTAAGAACAATATACTACTGCTGCTATTGCTAGTGTATTTGGGGGAAATTTTCTTACATAATTTTCCATCTATCCTAAACATTCTCTGTTTATCATGTTAGCTGCAGTTTATGCAGACTCTGGAAATAGCAGGTTGCAAGGAAATAAATATTACCTTGGAAAAATGGACAACTTTATTATATCTGAGACCAACCAGCAAAACTGTATTTCATTAAATAATTTTCCATTCACTGAGGGCACAGGAAAGAAAGCACACCAAAACATATGAGAAGTTCACTGTAAAATGGCACAAAAGGCAAAGAAGCACCATGATCTAAACTGTGGTCTATGACTGACACCTGCAGCATTTGTAATGTGTTCCACTGCCCAATTTCATAAAAGCTGCAACACACAAGGTGTGTGCTAAAGCTGCCTATGATCACTCCAGTACTTCTAACACACACCACCTTCCCCAAAAGCATCATAAAAAAAATTCAGCAAAATCATCAAAAGTGCTAGAAACAAAACTGTATTAGTGATTAAAGAGCAAACGATGTTAAAATTTTTGTTTTAAAACAACTTTAAATACAAGATTGAAAAATTTTTAAAAGGGAACCTCCATGCCCCCAGTAATCCTGATAAGAGAACAACAACCTCTGAATGCTTAGCAGGAAATTCATATGCATGGGAGAAATGACTGTGCTTATGACAATTAAATTAGTTTTTTTAATATTATGAGAAAAACCTAAAATTGCATTTATTCCCCCCATTATCATCTTGTAAAGCACTATCCACATTATAAATTTCTGACTACTTGCAAGTGCTGCGTATGTTAAAACGGATGAGACCATTGGCATATTTAATCTTTTCTTGCCAAGGCCTAAAACTACAATGCAGCTGCTGTAGTGGAAAAAAAAATGTGAACGACAAAAAAAAATATTGCCTTGCCAAATTCTTCAAATTTGCCACAAAACTTCAGTAGCATTTTAATCTAGCTGTAGAACTTGCCAAAAACCAGTACAAACCCTGGGTATGCAATTCAAAGAATGGCATCTGATATTGCCAGGGCATTCAATGGCATGCATGTCTCACACACAGTGGTCTTTCATGCCTCAGTCATTCTGCACCATTAACTATGCTCAAGGTAACATATCTGTAGGCAGGTGATGAAAGTGCCATTTCCTCCACTAGTGTAGATAGTTGTGGATTTGACTTTTTTCTGAAACTGACTTTAGAACTGCTTTAGGACAACTATTTGGAGTACAATACTGCTCTTTTTCAGGAAAAGAGAGAAAAAAAAATAAAATCCATCTGTCTGCAGTTAGAAACTGAACTAAAATGTTAGAACCAGCAACTATTTCTTAAATACAGTTAGTGTCCCTAGACCTGCAACTTTAGGACACTGTCACACCATCTGGCAGCTCTGCACAACACCTACACTTGTACAGTCACCATTTCAAACAAGCTGGCAGTACAAATTGGCAATAGTGTAGGCCAGGCCAGCAGGACACCTCCCAGTTCCCACAACACTTTTCAAAACAAATGTAATGTTTACAAAAATGCAAACAGATTCAACTTCAGTAACTTTCTGCAGCAACATGTTAATGAAGTCTTCTCTGCATGGATACCAAAGTACACAGACTATAGAATGAAGAACCTCACCAGTATCTTCTCCACAAAGGAAAAGTTCTAAGGGAATTCACATGTAATCAGTAATTTATTTTTAAGTGATCTTGATCCATCTGCAAATTCTAAACCCCTTAGAGCTGGTGTTGAGACAGGGGTAAAGGAGAATAATTTAAAAATTCAGAGTATAGTAAGAACAGACTCTCTTCATAAATGCAGGCAATAAAAGCAAGGCTAAGAGAGCAACACCCGCAGTATACAAATAAATTCTACCAGAAACTTCACCTATGTTATTTCATTACAAGAGGCCCACAACAAAGAAATACAGGAGTACATAATCATACATCATATAAAGCACTAAATAGAAGTAAAAACTTACCTTTTTTCCCAAATTAAAAAAGATTATACTTTGCTTATGTTATAAATGTATTTATACTACATTACAAACACTTTCAAGGTCAAGTCCTTTTTTTCTGCATTAACTGCAAATAAATCTGAACTTACCTCCCAAAGTGCCTTGAAGTCCTTCTGCTCAATTCGAAGGAGCTCACTATGTTCCCTGGTAACAATGGTAGCATGGCGAGGAGTGTTATCCAGAATGGACTCTCCAAAAGCAGTTCCTATTCCAAGAGTGCATATTGTCACAGCATCCTTTGATTCAAAAAAAAAAAAAAAAAGGACACATTAAACATTTCAGGATGTTTTGAGAGTCTTTGTGTCATATTTTCTAATAATACTGCCCTGAGATTTTTCATCAACCAGCTTAAAAAGAAAATTAATTTAAGCGTCAACAACAAAAAAATCAGTATGCTGGTAAACAACAGAAGAAGCTTTAATGTGGAAACAAGTGGGGACTTCTGTTTCCTATGATCATCAGTTGAATTAGACATTTCTGAATGCAAAGCTGAGAACACTAGAATCACTTTCACCATTATAAAACAGTGTTCATCTATCTCTAAACACTTCTGTGATGATGAGATCTTCAGAAATCTCAGAGGCAATGAGAAGGTAACTAGAACCAGAAATGCAATCTCGGAATATGAACTTCTGTCCTACACAGGCTACCCTCACCAAAAAAAGAAATTTGCCTGTTATGTTTTCTGTTATGCAAACACAATTTTCAATTATAATATCCTCTTGTATTTTTATTATTATTTATCTTCTTGTATTAAAAAAGTATTTTCACATAAATCAGGGATTTCAAGAAAACTATTAAATTTCAAACAACCTGGAAAAATTGTATCCGTGTACAGAGCAATAAGAAGGTCCCAAACAAGCAGCAAAGTCCACTTCAAAGGAGTCTATATGAGCACATGCCATCCTAAATGATGTGTAAATTAATTTCCCTTGGCCAAGAACTCCTCTGTAGTAGTTCCAATAAAAATTATACGCTATTGCAGAGAAAAAAGTAGCCATTAAACAACTTGCTGAATGGAGATCTTTATATAAATGTTCTATTTTCAGCTTACAAGTTGTTTTCTTCCTCTTCACAGGCTTGAAGCTGAACACTCACATGGTTTTTCTGAGATGGGCCTTATCTGACTGACTGTTAGGTAATTTAAAATATTAGCAAGAGCGTAAAAAATTTAAAATCATACAAACTGTACTTAACAAAGGAAATCACATATGCACACAGACAATTACACATAAACATATAAAAACACACACTAACTTTACTTGATGCAACATGAGAAGTATAGTGTAATTCTAAAATATATGACTCATGCAACATCTACAAAAAATCAAAGCAGAAATGTTTGTTATCCTTGTGGCTGATGATCCAGGAGAGATGCATGAGTGTGTTTCAGCATTATTTTGTTTTTAGAATTTCACTGCCTTCCTTTCATGCATCTAATAAGTCATAATAGGCAAATGTTATTAAGATAAAGTTAGTAGCTTTGTAATTGCAATACAAAGACAAAAGCCCATAATAGTCCAGTTCTCTGAACCATAGCAAATTGCTCTTACACAGATGTTACCACACAAAATTGTGTTCAGGAAAACAAAATCAATTATGTCTCAGAGAAGATCTAGAAAAATTTACCAATTGTCAGAAATAAATTTTCAAGGAAGAAAAGCAAGAAAAAAATTTCTTTAAAAGAAAGAATATTTGGCAATGAACACCCAGGCACCTAAAGAGAAGTCTACACAAACAGACTATAATACAATTTATACACTGAAATCTGCTTTCCCAAGCTTACATGTCAGAGCCGAAACACTCTGTGCATGCTACAATACTCACGATGGCATTCAAAGGAGCTACAAAGAAAATGTGCCTACTGCTCATACAAAATTTGATCTCCAGATACCCAATACATTATTCTCAATCCTATTTTCAGAAAGTTCAGATAAAAGAGCTCTGTTCAGGACAGGACAACCAAACAGCCTGGCATGAAAGAAACTTTTTCTCTAGGTGGATCATAAACACTGTTTACATCTAACTTCTTTCTCACTCCCTCCCCTCCCTTCAAAAAATAAATTTTGTTTTAAACAGTTCACCTTCTCTGACTGTTTACAAGCCTAAAGAATAACCTTTAATGATAGAACAGACAGGAAAAGAAAAAAGCATCAGTATTGGTTAAGAAATTACTTTATAAGATAACTTCTAATGAGGCAGTTGTTAAGCTTAAGAAATAAATTAATAAATTTTTAGATAAATTTTTGGGGTGTTGGTCAAGAGGCTGGAATGGGCCTATCTACATTCATTAAAGCAAAGTCCAGGTTTCCATCAAGTTCTTTCAGATTTTTTCCCCCAGCCATCACAGTTCTCCACAGAGATGCAGTTTCAGAGCCAGCTGGGGTGCAGACCTATATGCCTTCTTCAAGGCTTCAGAGCCCCATTTTCTCACTATGCCTTGTTTACACATCTCCAGCCTCCTGGGGAATCAGCTGTGTTTCCTATTACACCTGTTAACCTTACACTCAACAATCTCCTGCTGTTCAGTGAAGACTTCAGGAGGATTGCTAGCAGTTCAAAACTCAGTTTGCTGTTCCCCTCTGCAATCCCAGAAGCAGCAGGGGGTTTCTAGGGGCTGGTAACCAGCTAACATTCACACAGCTATTTAAAAGGCGGTATTAGAGGCTTAGAAAGATGAGATTGCTTCCATTGCTGTCTGTCCTCTGTACACACTATAAAACAGTAGCAGTCAAATCAGAGGCTGTTTGTGTATTCAGTTTCACTGACTCTTACTGCCACATGAGACACATGCAGGAAAAGCATTCTTAAACCTTTCCCTCACCCCCTCATCAATCTACAACATTATTGAATTTTCAAGGCCATTTTATGGACTGGATGAGAATCAGAAACAGGCTCTGCTTTATTCCCTTCCCCACCATCTCAAGGATCATCCCAGATCTTCCTCCTTGACTTGTGACCCCTTCTATTTCTCAACCCGGCAAACAGAATTTTTGTACTGTGTGTAAAAGAAATCATGGTGCCAGAAAGAGAAATTAAGAAAACAGGGAAAAACATTACTAGAGCTAGGCTCAAAGAGATTGGGGATGTCTCTTTGAAATTTTAGTTTGTTCAACATTTTGAGTTTATAAAGGAGCTGATGTGGCTAGATTGTTTTTGATTTCATCATTTTCCTATACCTTGCATTGTTTTTGATTTCATCATTTTCCTATACCTTGCATCCTATACCTCTGCATCTGTGTCTCTCTAGGACATCATACTATCTCGATGTTTAACTGGAGTTTTGCAAAAGCTGGCATTTTGGGAAGTTTTATTATTATTATTTTGACACAGTTCAGTTTGTCCTCAGCAAAAATTTCCTTTTGTAACAGAGAAACCAAGGATATACATGAAAGTAAATTATGAAGTGATTTTTCTGTTTCATTACCTTCACTTGAATGTTTCAGTCATTCAGACAGGAAATCTTTATCAAGCTATTTCTAACAATAACACAGAAATACCTTCTGAACACACTAAAACTGCAGTCTGCAAACATATGTTAGGCATATGTTTCTTTACACAAGACACAGTTATTTGCTTAAAGGAGGCATTATGCTTCTACAAAAACTGTGAGCAGCTTCTCTTCTAGTACCTAATTAAAATATGTATGGTTCAGATTAACTGCACTGTAATACCACATTCATTATTTCCATACTTTTCTATCTCATCTTCTAAAAGCCACCTGTAATATCTTGGATGTTTTCCTACATCACCTGGCAGAGAGAAGTGAAATGATTTTTCTCTATTTACTTCCAATAAGCTTGGGTCAAAACCAAAATTAGCACAACCACAATACTGTGGATGGAGCTCAGCATGAGCCAACACACTCTGTTTCTCAGCTTAGTACATTAGTTCAGCCAATCTCTGTGTTACAATGGGTACAGCAGTTCTCATGCTCCAACTAAATAATTTAAAGCTAGCTTAGGCATATTTATACTGCTAACTACAGTACAAACCTATGTCACAACTTCACATAGGTTATCTCCAAAACACATAATGATATTTACATGCCGAAAGCACTATTGCAAGGACTACTCTGTTTAAATCCTTTTCCTTGAGGCCACTTCATCTTACCACATACCTCTTTTGTCCTCAGTTTCAAAAAGCTGTGAAATTCTTCCATTTCTTACATGAATATCTGAACCTCTTTCTTCACAGTCATTCTTCTAAGCAACCCCACTAACTTACCTGGCTTTTCACCCCCAGCCCTCTGGATCTTCTTACAGCTGACACTGCTGTACCATCAAAGTACTCACGGCTCCTCCTTTAAAGCTTTTCTAGAAAAGGCTAATTGTTTGTTAAGTCAACGCCCTATGTTCAGTTTGGTCTGTTTTTAAAAACTGACCTGCTTAAAAAACTCCACCACAACAGAGGCAAGACAACACAGGCATAGGCCCCAGCACACACTATGATTCAGCTGGCAAAATACAGCAAAGCTGCAGATAAAACTGTTATTTGGTCTTCATCTTTCTCCTCTTTATTCCTTCACAGTTTATTGGAAGAATCTTTGGCGTAAAAGGCTCTGAATCTAATTCAGAAAATCACAGTATTGCAGAACCTGACAACAATGTAACACTGATGCTTTTGTCATAGTGCATTTATTCCCAGCTTTATTCTGAGACATTGCCAACAGTCATCCTTAGATTGCTCATCTTCAAAACAGAGTTCAAGAATAAAACATACACAAGGCAGTCAGCAGCTTTTTTAAGACAACACCAAACCAGGAATATCTCTAAGAGAAACTTCTGTTACTATAAGTTACTGTTCCTAACATTGGGTAAGCAACAGTGCCAAATAAAAATGAAATTCAGTATCTGATCATAACTGAAGGTAAAAACCTCTTTCTGATATATTCTACAGAGGATGCATTTTCTGTTTATTTTGAAGGTAACAGTTCTGTTTTCCTATGACTTTTAAATACAGTATTTATCGGAGTATTTGTTACAAAAAAAGTAACAAATGTTTGGCAAGACAAAAACAGTTAATTACAGTTACCTCTGGAATTCACAGTGAGACGTTTTCACCCTAGAAAAGTCCTCTTCAGTCTCTTCTTGATTGTTGAATACCCAGGAAAATCCATAAATAGTTTGCACAGACAGCAGACTCCACTCAGGATGTACTGAATGAGCAATCCTGTCAAATCTCTGTAGCCATTCCAACGGCAAATGAAATTGCCAGCACATTTACCACCTCGGTGTAACAAAAACTAACACTAACAGCGATTTTTTTCTCTGGCCAAACTTTTTAAAACAGGCGTGTATTAAACAGTCGAATACCATTTTCAAAGTATCCATTTCAGCGCGGACCGCTGCCCGCACAGGGATTTGCTTTGTGTGCTAACACTGCCCTCTCGTGACAGAACACAGCTTTGCAAGCAGAAAAGATTTTTCCAACGTAGTATGAAAGCAAGGTCCTAAATATCTGTGTCTGTCTCTATTAAAGCCCTTAAAACAACAGACGTCATAGTTCCTTTTATTATAATATCAAATAATAGCTAATATCAATATTTCTGAATTCTCAACTTGGTCCTAATCAGTATTACTTATAGTTCCTTTTATTATAATATCAAATAATAGCTAATATCAATATTTCTGAATTCTCAGCTTGGTCCTAATCAGTATTACTTATATTTTCTGAGAGAAATCACAGGCACCTACATTAGTAAGCTGCTGTGCAGCAAGATTTTGTGTGAATTAATATCTTATTAGCTAAACTGAAGTCTTGATCCATTAGTACATTAAGATTTCATTTCTAGTGCAAGACATGTTCCTACATGCCTCTGCAGGAACAAAGGCTATTAAGGCATTTTTAGTAGGGACCAAGTGCACAATAACTTACTGCCAATGGGAGAAAGCTACCAGTCACCAAAGGTGACTGCACAGAGAGGTAGCACATGGTAGCTGTAACACAATGCATTAATTCTTAGGTTTGGTTAAATTTAAGTTTCTCAAGTAGACAGCTAAACACCTAGCAAAAGTGGGACTCGTATATTTTTAATCAAGACAATTGATTTTCTGCATTTACACTAACACTGTAGGCATCATCATATAATCGTAGGATAATTCAAGCTGCAAGAAAACTCAGGAGGTCATCTAATACAACCTCCTGTTTATCTGAAGTATTAAACAGTGTACCAATTAATTAGTCATGTCTAAAGACATTTTAACCAATAGGAACCTGAATACCAAGTTAGCTTCTCTCCTACTAGGAAAGACAGAATAATCCTGTACTTTTACATGAGTCTACAAACTTCTAAACTCAGGTTTAAACACCTGTCTCTTTCCTGCTCTGCTGGAAGTTTCTCATCAGCATTAGTGCCATTTATGGTATAATAGTAACAGCAGAGCAATTAGTCATTATTACGACTTTGCAAAGGAACTCTTTGCTCCTGGGTGATGTGATTGGAAAATGTGCTTCAAGCATCTCCTACATCTTAAGCGCTGGTCATCAATTCCCAGCTGGGAGCACAATGCTGTCAACTGAGCGTGCCAGGGCTGCCCCAACAGCAACACAACCGTATTGTCTATTGCCTCCATCATCCGGGTTTGTAGGGAGCACCGTAGGCAGCGAGTGTCAGTATGTACTTCAAGTTCAAGAATGATCAGTAGCATGCCAACAAGAAAGTACAGACAAGACTGGAACCACATCCAGGAGCTACAGGCCGGAGATGAGAAGGAGACCAAGAATGGACAAGGAGGGACATGGTATAAACACCAAGCTGGAGCAAAACCAGAGAAAACATTGGACTCAAATAGTATTTAGGAGTCCCCAAACATAAAAATTACCCAGATGGGAATGGTAAATGCATGGGCTGCCATCTTTTTGGCAGTGAGGCTGTATTCTATGGCAACTAGGCAGCAGGAAGAATTCAGTTCATTGTTTGTGTGAGAAGGAAACGCGAGGTAACAAATAACTGCAGAATATAATTTTTAGAACTAGAATTACATGAATTGTAGTTCAACAGCTTCCTACTGGCAGGAAAATTAAGTTAACCTGAACAAGCAGAAAAAAAATATTTACATTATATTAATTAAGAAACTAGTGTTCCATACTCCATCTAATGGAACAAATCAACACTCCAAAGAGGTTCTTAATTTAACATCCAGATTGTGCAGATGTATTAATTTCTGAGTAAAGAGCATTGATTCTTCCAACAGTGTAATGCCATCTTTTGGCAAACACCGGAAAATCCTGATTGCTTTAGACCTGCACAGAAAAGGGTCTCATAAGAGCCCAGTACTGTTCCAAACTGTGACAATATCAATGACGGCAAGACCATGCCAAGAATTGCTCAAATTAAGCTAATTATACTCTCAATCAATCTCTACTTAGTACAGTGAAGAGGTTGCTAAAAATAATATGAAAGAAGTTCCTTTTTCATCTATCCTTCCACTGCAGGAAGTAGAAAGACCCAGTACTCACACACTGCCTTGACTTGCATTCTGACCCAATTCCAATGGGGATGCAATGCTCAACATAGTGAAAAAAATCCAATTTCTGCTATGAGCAAAAAAACTTTCCTCAATCAGCCAAACTTTGGGCAAAGAATACACCACCACCATCCCCTACACATGCTATATTCAATCCAGGTGCAGGAAAAGGGTAGTGGTCTCCATCAGGTCCTAGGTAGCTATACTACTCATGTGAAGGCACAACGAGTCTCTTATCAGAGGTACAACCCATGCTGAGCTACATCATGGGACAATCACCAATCTCAAACATGGGAGCAGGGAATGGAGAGCATGCTTTCCTAGAACACCAAGCTCACAGTAGCAAGTGCATGACCTCTCAGCACGACATTAGACAACATGGATGGGAGACTCCGGGAGAAGTATCTCATCCTCTTGGATTTTTATTTACTCTAAATTTTATAAATCTAGGAGCACCAAGGTGCTAAGAAACCACTTTAAATTTGGGGAGAATTTTACTTGTTCTTCTATTTCTTAGCACTGAATAGGTATTACCTATAGGCTTCTTGTCCAACATTGCAGTAGTTCCAATAGTCTGCTACTACTGCAATACTCCCCCATTTCTGCAGTGGAGACTGCATTATGCTGTTACTAGACTGCACTGTTAGTGGGTTCCCTTTGAACTTCCTGAACAAGAACTGAACTAAAATATTTCTAGGGAATTAATTAATAACTCTGCAATCTTTAGCACAACTTCAATGGCACTACTAGAAAAGACAGAAGAGTCTTGTTTCACATCAAAATGTAGACCATTTCCAGAGCATTACATTTCAGTTTCTTGAAATCAATGGCATGATTTGCCTTCCTTAGACTAAGGACAACTGAGACTTAAAAGAGACTCAGAGAAACATGTACACCTTGTGATATGACAAAATATCTGTACAGAATGTGTCGTTATCTACTTCACCATAAATTATATTCTTTCTTTTCAGTACTGACTGGATGGTTGCAATGAAAAATCTATTTTACCTGGTGGTTGCTTGTATCAGACACCTTCACATCCAGTGATCCTGTCAGAACAGCATACCAATTCGTCCCAATATCACCCTGGCGGAATACTGGAAAGATGAAATCTTGTAAATAAGAACTATCACTTCAAGTTTAGCAACAGTAATAAACATTTTCTCTACATGTTACTGCAATACTGCAGTCACTGCTGGCACTACAAATTTGCCATATGATACTACTTATTAACTATTACACTAGTATTTCCAATTACACTGGAAAGCACATATTTTAGTAAACTAGTCAATACACTATGGAAACAATGAAAGCACATAGAACTGCTTCATTTTTCTCCCCAGTTTGCCTGTGTTCTACTGTTTTCTTAGTTAATTAACCAACCAAACAAAAAAAAACAAGCAAGAAAGAATGTTTTCTGAACAATGTCCCTCTGAAATTCATAATCTTCCAGTGGAGACACTAAATTCAGTAAGAGTTCTGGCTGAACAGCAGCTGCAAGACTTTGATGTCCAGGTATTCCAACTGTGTGATTACAGAGCATCAAAAGCCCTGCTACTCTAAGCAAACCTCAGTGCTACATGCCAGATTTACCTGAGGTGTTTCTGAGACTTTACTAATACCACAGGTTTTCATCAGCTACTCCCCTGGTACGCATGCCCATCACAGGACTATCACTTATGTCCATCTCAGCTCCACAGACCAAGCACAGGTGTCCACTTGCATCTGGCCCTTGGGCTGCCAGAGCAGGCATGGAACAGTTGTACCCTGCAGCAGTTTGCAGCTCTGCAGGTCTGGCTTGTGCCAGCCAGGGTGCCTGGAAACCACACGCTATCAGTGATGTGCCTTGCTGATACACCTTTGCCCCTGACAGCACAAAGCACCAGCAAAAGCAATCAATAACACATTTGCAGGGGAATAATAAGGTTTAAGTCCAATGATTGGCTTGTAATCTTTCAACAGAAGAGTGGTAGAGTCTTACATCCAACTGTATGCCTTGTTACCATAGATTCACTACACACTGCATTTGGAGAGCAAGCAGCACTTTAATCCTGCCTTGCTCTGTGACTGTAAACCTTCCACTGATTCTGCTCTCATCAATCTCCTAAAGACAATCTCAGCCTAACTCCCAAGTTTATCTACATAAAATACATAATCATATGAAGCTGTCTTACATGTGATTCCTTTTTCCAGATTTTCATAATATCCACAGAGACATATCTGCTGGAGAAGGTTTGGATGAAATTTCTCAAAAGCTTTCACTTCTTTCAGTCTTGTGAATATTATATCTACATCTTCACTAGAACGTTCCAAAGGCCTGTAAGAAAACAAAAGACAACATTCTCAAGGACTTTATCAGAGAAACATTCCCATCTGCATGTGCTGAACTTACAAATGTTTGCATTAAACATCACATCATAATATAAACAAATTAAAATGCACTTTACAATTACATAATGAAATCCTTCCTTCCAAGACATCCTAACAACTGCCCTTTATCAACTTGAGCATGATTCTTACCATTTCAATATAGGCAGTGTCCAGAGGCCCATTTAGCACCAAAGTCTTGATGCAGCATCACTGTAAAAAGCAGTGATATGATAATACAGTCCTTATCCTAAAATAGTTCTAAATTTGTCAGAAAACATTAGAAAACAGATGTCCAAACACAAAGGAGGTCTGTGGAATCCATGCCCAAAACAGACGTTCTCTATCTGGCTAAATGAAAAGCATTAGATACCAACAGTAACTCCTACATCCAAGCTTCTTTTCTGCATTTTACTGACAATAAACTGACTTTCCTCTCCTCACTTGCAAGGAAGAAGGACAACTTCAATAAGTATATTCTCTTTCATGAATTTTCTGTCTCTTAATGTTGGAAAAATTAAATATCCAAGCAAGAATCTTAATTTTTCATCGGTAATAGTCACAAGTTTTAATTCAAATGTTTAAAAAAACTAAAATCTTTAACAGCAACACCTTTCAAAAAAAAAAGATTTCAAGAAAAATAAAACTGTAGCACTCTACAACAACGTAGCATGTACACCAACAGTTGAGCAGGTTCAGCATACTACTACATATTTATGAAAATAAAGTTAATTAGCTCTGTAAGACACATAAATGTGATTATCAAACGCTATGAATCAGCAGGTAAGTCAAACACTAGCTGACAGCATTAGAAAAAAAAATGTTATAACAGACTAAATGCAAACCACTAAGGACAGAAAAAGCCAGAATTTCCTAGGACATCATGCTGGATCAGAAGCAGAAATTATTCATGCATAAAAGTGTAATGGAAAGAGACAACTGTTAGTAATCATTAGACCTATCACTCACTCAAATGTTGCTAGTTAATTTTACTGACAGAAATGTCCTTTTCGCCAGTTGATGAGCTTATGATGAACAGAAGTCAGGTAGCAACAAAGATTTAAGTTCACAAATATGTATCTTTATTCACCTTACTGTTATACCCACAGTGTAAGCACTCCTTTCAAAAGATTTTTTTAAAGATTCCTCTTTGAAACCAGACTTTAAGGGACCCAAATCTTTGTCCCAGTGAAGAAACCCAGATCCTACTTGCATTGAATTTCTGTATCTCATCTTTCTTATTAAATTATGTCTAGGAGGGATTAAATCTCTATCTTCATTTATACTCCAATTTATCCTTATTAACTACAGATGAGAATAATAATTCTCTGGTGTATGCAGTTACGTCTACATCACAGTGACATCCTCTTACCACTTCAAACTACAATCAACTACAATAACTCTCTTTTGAAATATTTCAAGTAAGATTTTCACCCATTTCTTTTTTTCTTGACTGTGAACTAGCTGACAAGTACTAATAAGCATTAACTCTCTTGTCAAAATCCTTTTAAGAAGATTAGGAGGTGCAGCTTGCAAACAGATTTACAATCTACTTATACAAGATCTCTACCCAAACTACACTAACTCTTGAAACACTAACTACCTTAATACATGAACTACCAGCAAAACCCAACAAGTCAAAAAGGTGAGATCATTCTGAGAAAATCATCCAGTTCAAGATTCAGCTGTTTGGTTAGGATCATCAATTCTTATTCATAAAAATTAATGAGGATTCAAGTTGTTTGACAACAAGATGCCTTTGGATTTCTTTCAGAGCTCCTGGGAAATGTCCTCAGTGTTAAGGAGTAAGGAATTAACAAGAGGTGTCTCAAGCTGAGGTGGCCCTTGTCCTTAGGAGCACATGAAATTTTGCCTACATAAAATTTCAGACTGCAGTGTAACAGTAGTATTAGTAGCACTCAAACTCATTTCTACTTAGTTTCTATAATCTATAGCAATGAATCTGGTTTCAAAAGCCAAGTATTACTTACTAAGAAAAATGTACCATGGCATCAATTAACTGCTTTTCCGCAGGCTTGCAAAACTCAGGCAAAGTTTGACCACTTCCTACAAAGCATTTTTTAATAAAATTATCATAATGCTAATTTGTAATTATCACTAACTTCACATTATTTATCATTAACATAACATTAATCTGTTTATGATGTCAAATTTTGTTTTCTGTTTCCTAAGTACAAGCTGCCTAACCCGGAACATAAACAGGACAGGACAACAATTTATTTCTTCATCACAGCTATCTTACTGTAAATTGTTTTTTGTAAAGCATAGTTTGTAATACTTAAACAGCTAATGTTATAATATAGTCCTTAAAACATTAATGATCCAATCTATTAATAGAAAAGTATTACTGAAGGCAGATGGATAATCATTCAAGCTTTATTTTCACTGTAGTCACACTTAAAAAAGGCAATGGTATTAATCCACAAATGAGCCATTCCCCAGAACACAAAGATAGGCTACAAAAGTCAATCCCAAGGAATATTCCTACACACCGAATATGGCTCTAAAAGCCCCTGGAAAGACTTTTCCAGATACCTCACCACCAGAGTACCTAAAGTCAGTTCTCTGTGATCACGGTTGGTTAGTCCCACTGAGTTTAGCCCTCCTCTGCTAAACTACTGCTGGTGCAGATCTATTTCTGTTCTGTTCGGTCACATTGATGCTGATGCTACTGAAGTATCCCTTCGCTGCTGATGCTGCACAGTTACAGTCTCATATCCATGAGCAAACAAAGTCAAAAAACACATTTCAGTGAGTTTCAGCTACCACTGGATTTCCTGCTATAACTTCTGTCCTGTACCCATTTCTGAAATCTCAAGATCAATGTATTGAATTAGGACCATAGGTTAATCTAAAAGTGTGAATAAATATATTAAAGCAATTAAGATTCTTCAGCTCCCATTTGGCAGATGTATGAGCTAGAGTAAGAGCATTTTAAGGCAAGGCCACCCTTCTTGTAGAAAATCTGTGACTCCATCTCAGTGAAGCAACTCCTCCCTAGACTACCTCACCCAATTTAAAATAAATTTTAAAGTCAAACTGTGCTGATATTTTATTTCACTGTAGCCAAAGCCAAGAGTTGCACAGCAGGGCTACCAAATAAATTATTAGGAAGGGATGAAAAGCAGGAGTAATTTATTTTCACTACCTACAAGCCCTTCTGCTTTGTTTGACCCCAAAATACCTTCTTACTTATATTACTAATTTACCTCTTCAGAGCATAGTAAGTGATTAGCTGGCAGTAATGTTTTCACACAAGACGTCATCTGCTACTCCAGTACAACACCGCAGCACATATATACAAGTGATGGCATCAATGCTGGTTACACACTTCTATTCAATTATGTCAACAAGGCTTTTTTTAATTATTATTTTACCCCTCCTTATTTGGATGTGAAGATTTCAGGAGCATATTTTATAGAGACAAAAAAAACTTCTTGACATTGTCTGCTTGACTACCTGTAAAAGGTGATTCTACAGAAAATCTGCCTGAAGCCTATCCTCATAAGGCTGTTAAGCTCAACATGAGCTGGCAGTGCTGGCCAGCACATCCACAGCCAAGCCAAGCAGGATCAAAAGCAGCATGGCCAGCAGGTCCAGGGAAATAATTCTCCCCTTCTACTCTGCTCTCATGAGACCCCACGTGGAGGACTGCACTGAGCTCTGGAACCCTCAACATAATAAGGATGTGAACCTGTTGGAGCAAGTCCAGAGGAGGGGCACTGAAGTGATGAGAGAGCTGGAGCTCCTCTCCTGTGAACACAGGCTGAGAGAGAAGAAAAGGTTCCAAGGAGATTTTAGAGCACCTTCTGGTACCTAATGGGGCCTACAAGAAAGCTGGAGAAGGACAAGACATGTAGTGACAGGTGAAGGGGCAATGGTTTTAAACTCTAAGAGGGTAGGTTGAAATTAGATATCAGGGATAAATTTTAAATTCTGAGGGTGGTGAAGCACAGGAAGAGTTTGTCCAGAGAGACTATGGATGTTCCATCCCTGGTAGTGTTCAAGGCCAGTGTTCAAGGTTGCCTAGGATCCTGAGCAACCTGGTCTAGTGAGAGCTGTCCCTGGCCACAGCAAGAGGGGTTGGAATGAGACAATCTTTAAGGTCCCTTCCAACCCAAGCCGCTCCATAATTCTCTTCTGAATTTTAAATGCAAACTACTTGAGCTCAAAGTTCAAATACAGACAGAATAACTGTTACAGTTCTTCACATACACAATCTGGGCAAAGTATTTCTGCTCACATGTAGTATATATAGCTTTATAAATAGAACCTATTTTGATGATTTTAAGATTAGGCATTTGAATGTTTATGTAGGATGTTATGAAAGACTTGTTAATCTAGAAGAAAGGAACAAGTTGGAGTTTTTTCGTTTGCTTTTGTAAACTTAATCCAACTATAACCTATTACCTTCTGTTACCATATGTCCTTCTTTTAGTTTCTGTCTCATAGTGGGTTTGACATTTGAGAAAGAAAAAACAGAATATATGTGGTTTTACCTTCTTTGCCAAGATGTCTCTAGAATTTTAAAATATTTGTTTCTATAAAACGTGTTCAAAATCTGAATCGTGCTCTAACTGAATGAAAGCATTGAATTTCCTTCCCTTGATCTTTTTAACTTTTTAAAACAGCAGTATTTCAATTCAGACAGCAATGAACAGCCCACAAAAGATGAGCAGATGGATCTATTTCTTCCACTGTTGAGACTGTTTGTAGAAAACAGCTCAAACACTAGAACAGACAAATAAAACAAATTCATTGCTGGGTTAAAACCAAAGCATTAATGCAAAGGTAAACTCTATGAGCTGGAAAGTACCAGTAACCACTACATGGACCATTTAGTGAATTTAACAGTACTTGAAAATATATTCAGCTGTGAAACATGAGCAAGGAGACAGCACCAAGAAAAGCCAATTAAAACCAGATCATTTATCTATGCTCCCTGTACTTTTTTCTGTCCTTTCCTAACACGCAGAAGAACAATGCTGTAGGATGCAGAAAAATACCTGTACCAATAGACCACCTTCCCCCAGTGAGAGCAGGGCAATACTGAAACTCTCTCCTCCAGGCAATGCTGTAAGGCTCTTTGACTTTAATTTCTCTTTGAGAAAGGCAAGTTTAAGAGTGGAATACCAGTGATCTATCAAAGCATTTCAGATCTGTAGTAAGGAACTTAAATGCTAACAATAAATGAAGTTACTTTTAATCTGAAGTAGTTTCCAGCTAAGGGTTTACTTCAATGGCAACAGAAGGTAACTAATTCCCACCAAGAGGCAATTTTCCACTTGTTACAGTAGTATCACCAATTCTGTTCTCAACATCACATTTCAGATCCTCTTTCCCTTGTCATGGGAAAAGCCTCATCATGAGGCTTTTAAATAATAATCAAATTACTATTCTTTTCTCTTGAATGTCATTTTAAGAGACTTTGGGATTCCAGGTCTCATTTCATCTGGCAAATAGGAAATAGAATTTTATTTGAACACTGTTCCCTAGGACTCTTGTACAGCCAAACCATTCTGGAGTTTAGGGGAAAAAAAGCAACACAAGTAAAATTGCTCATGCTTAGTTTTTAATAAATCATCACTGTCACCTACACTCAGAATCCCTGTGATAATCTCTCAGGTCCTGCTACATAAGGCACAAGAAATACTGTAGATAATCCTGATCAACACAGGTACATAATGGCCAGCCAGTTAAATGCAGACTGACTGGCTGCCAGCTGCAGAATTTGTTATAGTTGATCTCTGTCTTCTTTAGTGAGGATTGAAGGAAGGCAAATATAGGGGACTCTCTTTCCCTACCTCATTATCATATTACTCAATTAACTAAGTTTGATCAATACACTGAAAAATTATTGAAGAGTTAAACAGAGCAACCAAGTGTGCTCATTTCTTTACATACCCTGATGTATAAATTATGCAACTTTCCAAAATTCTTAGCTCTGTAAATATAGTGGAATGGCAAAAGATGTACTTATGAACTAATTATATTCATAAAGACTTATCTCAAATTTAAAATACACTACCTGAACAATATAGATCTAGTAGGAAATAGACTCTTGTCCACCTTCATTTGCTATCTAGAAAGACGGAATAATTCAAGAGAAATTAAAATGCAGAATTATGTTCTTTCATTTGTGAGAATCTTTACATATTATGCATGCTTTGTAACCAAGATGTGACTAAATCTTATTGAATTAAACCTCCAAATTTCATAACCTGGACCTCAGGACAGTTAAAATTCCATTTGACAGAAGTAAATCCAGATGAAATTACATTAATCAGTACTGTAGTTTCATAATAAACATTAAAAGCACTTTAATATGAGGACAGACTCTGAGACACACTGCAAATGAAATCTGTAATTGAACAATATGCAAGTGATGATATCCCTCAATTTCAAACTTTGGCACTATTCACCCATAACACCATGCCAAATACACCTTTCCTGATTTAGGATCTGCATTGTTACAGCTAGTGAAAATTTAAAATTTACAGCAACAATGAAATAGGTTTTACAGATTTATGCTTGCACGCATTTTGACAACTGATGAATTCAAAGATGGAAAGGAAAGTCATGCCAAATACAGTGCAGAAAATACAGCACAAAGGAAGTATCATTAGAATGATAAGCTTCATTAAATGCAGCAAATTGTAAGATGCATACAAAAACAGATGTCGTGCTAGATAAGAAAAATACTTGTATTTGGAAAATATCTGGTGAACACCTGATTTTGAGGGCACAATTTCAGTCAGTTGGTTTGTTGCTTTTTTATTCCTTTGCTGGAACATGGACTTTTGTTACAAAGGTAATTTAATCTGCTCAGAGTATAGGATTTTAGAGATCAAATCCTAACAACATGTCAGAAAGAAATCAGGCAACGAGAGTTTAGACATGTTTCCAGTATCATCTGGTGAAGGAGAAAACTTACAGATGCACATGTAGCATACCAATTGTGCAGCCACTACATAAGACTACCAACTAAATTCAAATATATCATGCCCTAAAAGGCATGTGAACATACTGCCTTGCTCTGGTGGACTATGACAATGTTTATTCATGCTGGGGTAATCGCTTTTTTTCCTCTTAATACCTGTCCATTGCACAAGTGTGTAACTTACTGCAATCACATGTAATAAATGGAAGCCGATACTGCAAATGTGTAGCTGGAGAGCAAAGAATAAAACAGCTTGAATTTGTTTAAAATACAACTCCTGCTCTCACTAGGATTTAATCTGAATTCCCATATTTGATAAAATGCACAAACCTACAAACTTAACAATTATTTTGGCTTCTCTAAGGGAACACAGAAAGGAAAAGGTTTTTTATTATTCATCAAAGACTGCACCTTTGCACTAGACTAGAAAATGAGGTGCGTGATGTGGAAAGATAAATTTGTAATTCATCACTTTCACAAGACTGCACCCTCACATGAGCGCTAGAAAGCACTTAGGCTATGTCTATACAGCTCTGTCTCTGAGTTTCCACACCCACTGCAGTGCCTTCTGCTGCTATATCCCCACACAGACTTGATCCAAGCATACACCAGCTTAGTCACACACTATACAGAGAGAAAACACGAAGCACACAAGCCAACCGGAACTGCAGTGCATGTCCATGATTTTTTCAGATGCAAACTACATGAAAATGGTGATATTCCTACAGATTTGTTACAAATGAAAAGCAAGGAAGAAATTTATATAGAAGACAGTGTAAGTTTTACCAACTGCACAAAAATATTTTTTAAAATAGAATAGCATCATAATGCAACTGTACTCATAATATTGCCTGATTATAAATCTATATCCTATTATCTTTGACATAATTAAAGGTTATAGAGGATGACAAGCATTTTCCCAATATTTCTGCAATAATTCTTTCAGAATATCAATTCTTTATTCTAGCCTATCGGTATGCTCACAAGGGATCCCTTGTTTACTACTAAGGAAACAAAGCTTGCCTCTCAAATACATGTTATACTGAACTAAAAAACCAAATCCTGGTTCAAGTATGTTGCTGTTATGTAGCTTCAATCTGAATTTACGTGGGAAGAACAGGTCTGAGATACTACCCAGTATGCATTATCTCAGGTTTTTTAAACATAAATGATGCAAGACTAACAAGGATTACATGGTTATAAAGGCTCAGTATGTACAATATGTCCTTGAAAAGCCCATTCCTACTTAAATAATTTATAAGTTGTTAGGTAAAGATCATAACATTCTTAGCACAACAGGCCAGTGAAGTTACATGCTTTGCTGTGATCTGCCCTTCCAGTCTGCTAAGGCACTGAAGGTTACTTTTAATTCAGAGAAAAACACAAGATGCCATAGCTGGGAATGAAATCCTGGGATCTCTCGCAGTTGTGCATGCTACACATGCCTAAAGGTTTACACTGAATCCAATTAAAACAATTAACTGAATTTATGAATGTGATCAGATTTAGAGAAATAATAGTTACACAAAAAAACTTTGTCTACCATTCAGTAAAGATATTGTTAACATGGGAATTTCCTGGTTAGATGGTTTTTGGTGTGAAAGAACACATGAGAACAGAGAAGACATTTTTTCTAAGTTAACTGTACACACATGCATAAATCAGTGACCCTTTTGTAAATTATGTGCAGAGCAGACATACAGAAAAGTGCTAAGGATTAGAGGGATACTTCTGCCCCCTAAGAAATTAGTGGTAAGGCAACTATTATGTGAAATGTAAAAAGAACTGGTTTCCTTCCTCAAGAGAAAAATCTCCAGGTGTAACACTTGCTCACTGCTGATCCTCTCTCTCTTCCCTGCAAAAAATAAAATATTCTTGATAGATCACAGTGTTCTGAAATTTTCCTTACCTTTACATTTGTAACTTTATATATAAATACTGTCCCATGTATTTGATTTTTAAGTGTGGACTTTTCTGGCCAGTAACTACACACTGAAGCTGCACGGACAAAGCACCAGTAGTCCCAGCCCATAGTACCCTACACAGTAATAACAGTTATTACACAGTAATAACACTTCTCCTGTAACTTTTTGGCAGTTCTTCATTTTTATATGTGCTCTAATTTTAGATGTTAGTAGTTCCATTTTGACAAATGATTTGGGGAAAAACCTGAAAAACAACTACAAAATACATAATTTCTACACATGATGTATTTTGCTATTTCCATTTTGTATTTTTTTCACATAATTATATTGGATAATCCATACTACATGTCATTTCAATTGTCTTTGTTGAGACTCATTTAACATTCTAATGCATACCAGTTTTAGAGCTGTCTTCCTTCTAGAAATATTCACTGACTAAAACACACTAAAATTCTACTTATTATTTAGTAAAAACACATAACACTCTATAGAGAATTTACTCATTAAATGATCCCATACTCACAGAATTCACACCTAGGATAGAAAACGCTACACAATTTTTAAAAGGCTTAAAATCCATAAACATTGATAACAACTCAAATTAGTACACTGATAAGATTATCTATAGAAAATAAATACACTTTAGAAATACAAGTAAGTTAATTAAAAATGTTTTATCTGCATTTTTAGGTGGAAAAACCAGAATAAAATGTGCAAGTGTACTTCCTACGATCACAGGGCAGAGCACAGCAGAGACCAGGAAAAAACCTATGATCTTTCATTTTATGAGTTTGTCCTACATACTGACCACCTTCTGGAAAAGGGTAAGGCATAATTCTTAAGAGCACTTGAAACTGATTCTTTCCACTCAACAAATTGGTGCTACTGGCTTGCTCCAAGTAACAAAAAGTGAAAGAAAAGTTTCACCTTATTAGCCCTAATGAAATCTGTGTTACAGAAAGGGTCAACTTATTAATTATGACAGAGAGATTTCTAAATTAAATGCCACATATATGTTTCCTAAATACATCATCTACTCCCCAAGGCCATGTACTTCATTAAGCCCTGAATTTTAGTTTACAATTTGGATCTCACCGTGTATTGCATGTAGGAAAACAGAAATGACAGGATCACCTGTCTGAAAGTACTGGGACTCAAACTCTCCTTCACATCTGCCCAGTGTCAGTTTACAGAGGCCTCACTTCTGGTTTTAGACGGCTAGATTACCATCAACTGCTCTGTCTGAATTTATTTTATGAGTGCTTTCAACATTGGTACACATGATTTGATCTCTGAAAGGTTAGTCTCAAGTCCCATGTCACAGAGGGGGATCAGTGTCTGTGGTAGGTGTCCAGAGTGTCTCGCCCAAAAGTTCCATTAACTTGTGGTTTGCCACCTGGACTGTTAAGGAAAACCTAATCTGAAGGGCAGTCCTACAAGACTAGGAGTTACCTGAAAAGGGGAGAAACTGAAAAGGGGAAGGTCCCTTCTATGTGCACAAAGGGTTCTCTCCACAGCACAGCCCCAATGGCAGCACCTGCCAAAGCTGGCTGACGGTGCTCAGCTGGCTGCCACACACCAGGTAAGGGAATCCTCTCTGACAGCTGTGCTTGGAGCTGCATGGGGCATCTGTGCTCCATATTATTGTTAACTAAAATCCTACAGCACAGGAGACACGGTGAGTGTTCCGACATTAAATGACTTCTGAACTAACCCAGGAATCAAAGGTATAAATACAGCAAAAGGCGTTCAAACCACCCACCACCAGACTCGACACTGCGAGACTCTGGACTGCAGCACTCGAGAGAAAGAATTCCAGAGAATTTTTTAATTTTACTTCTATTTTAATAATTTGCCGGTATTTTCGGCAGCGCGCACATCCCCTCTGAGCACAGGTCAGCCGGCCGTGCCCTCCGCCCGGCGGTGCCGCCGCCCGCCCGGCCCTGGCCCTCAGCCGGGGACAACCGCGGGCCCGGGGCCCCGCAGCGGGGACAAGGGGACTCGTCCTGTCCCGCCCGCCCTGCCGATGCCGGGCGGGGCCGTGCGGGGCCGGGGCGGTGTGCCCAGCCCAGGGGAGGCACGGCCGGAGCGCTGGGGCGCCGTGAGGGCAGCCGGGGGCGGCCGAGGGCAGGATGCAGCGGGTCCGCAGGGCCGATACGGCCGGTCCCCGGCTGGCAGCCCCAGGCCCGCTCTCCGCCCCGGAGCTCCCCCTCCTCCAACACGTGCGGCATCTTCCCGGCGGGGAGCAGCAATCCCTGTGGGGACTGCCAGTCTCCTCGGCTGCCCGGCGAATTTCGACCCCTCATCCTTGCACGCCGCCCTGGTTTCCCCCAGGCGTTTTGCTCCCCACCTGCAGGCTCCTTATGTAAGGCAGATCTGATGGAGAGCGGGGATGGGGGTGTCGGCGCGCACACATACATACACACGCACACACGGCATCCCCCGCAGCCGCTCCCGGGAAGATGCCCATACCTTTTATCTAGGCACGCGATCCACTCGCCGGAGGACGAGGAATGGGCGGCGTGAGCGGCGACCATGTTGGGCCGGGATCAGGCTGCCGTGCACCGGGCTGGCGGCGGCTCCCCCCGCCCGCGCGCCGGTCGCTCCGTCCGTCCGTCCGTCCCCGCCGCCTCCCCGCGCGCGGCGCGATGGGCTCGCCCAGGCCCCGCCGCCCTCACGGGCCCGCCCGCGCCCGGGGCCACCTGCGCCCGCCCGGAGACCCCGGCCCTGCTTCCGCTCCGCCGGCAGGGAGCGGCCCGGGGAGGGGGCGGAACGAAGTCACTCCCCTTCTGAAAGGTGCTGTCCTCCTCCGGCTTTCGTGAGCTCCTCAGTGCCCACGCCTGAACCCGGCTTACTGATCCCTGCCCTTGCTTCACCTTGACTTGGTTTGAATTGGAGGGGCAATACAAGAATTTTAATTGGAATAAGTAGCTCAGGAGTATTTTATGGGCACTCCAGAGCACTGTGTGTCTGTCCTATCCCCCCTGCCCCCAGCACTAGGAGACTGCACCTTCCTTTCCCGCACAGCGGGTGAGTGAGAGGAGGGTGCACCCACATTTCAGGGTTCTATCCGGAGCCTTCCTCCAGGCTGCTGTCCATCGTGTCATCGCCCATGAAACTGTGGGCTAAATTCTCATTCTTGTGCGTGAAAAATGAGCTGGGCAGTACAGCCTGTGAAGAGGATTTGGCATTGGAAGGAACCCAACACACAGCGTGAGAAAGGTGAGTCTTAGTGTATAGTGAAACACACCCACACCCTTCTGTTGTGATAGTGTGGCCTGCAAAGTGCAGGGTTTTAATGATACTAATGTACACATGGTTTTAAAACTGATGAGAAGAGGAGGGAATGCAGAGCAGCAGGCAGGTCTCCCTGTTTTGCAAATTCTACATTAAATATTTTCTATGAAATATTTTCTATAACTTGTTTCAGATAGCATCTTCCCAAGTAATTAGTGTATGACCATAAGCTTCCACTTACAGTCAGCACAAATTGCCTTCACTACCTTGCAAGAAGGGTAGGAAGCACTATGAATCTCAGCAGGATGTTTGGGGTTATATGTATGTGACAGCAAAGTAAAACTCAAACTGCTTTCCTTCAGGCTCTCTTCTCTACAGTGTGGGGACAAATGGTTAATTCAAATGGTGATCATCTGCCAGTGCCTTTCAGACTTCTCCATGGCCTATCTTCTCTGCCCTCTGTTGTAATTTCTTTGGTCATACCAAGTAATTTCTTAAATACATGTGCTACTTCATATTTCACATCTGCCTTTTAGTTGGTTGTGTTGCTGCCACAGCTTCTTTAGCACTTTTAAAGAAATAACTTTTAACACTGGGATACTGAACAGTATGATGAAAAATCTAAGGAAATGTATCTGAAGATCCCTTTTGCCAAATGGATACAGCTAAGAAACTGGCAGGGCAGAGCAGAATGCCACAAAAGGCAATTCTTTGATTTTGCCAAAAAAAAAAAAAAAAAAAAAAAAAAAAAAAAAAAAAAAAAAGGTGCATGCCAGAGGAATAGAAGAGGCTGCCAGTCAATGAGATCAAAGCTGCAGCTCTTCCTTTGCTATCGTCCATGGGGAAAAATGCGAGAATTTTTTGCATCTAAGCAATCAATCTACTCGAGGAAAATCAATGCTATTCATTTGTCAATATGCAAGTGTTTGAGAGCCAGAAGAACCAGAGCTTGAAAGGCAAAGACCTCCAAATTCTCAATCAAATTAATGATTTATAACATAGTAGGTACATTACAGATGAATCAATAAAACTCACTGATTTTGTACTTCCATTAGCAAACATGCCTGGATGCGCCGCGCCCCGGCCCGGCCGCCAGAGGGCAGCGGAGCGGCGCCGCCCGCGGGAACGGGCCCGGGCCCGGCAGGGAGCGGCGGGAGAGGGCGCGGGGGCCCTCGGGGTCACGGCCGGCAGGGCCGCTCCTCACAACCTGAGTCCGTGCCGTGATCCCCGCCCTGACCGGGAAACTGCCCTGCCCAGGGACAGCCCTCTGTCCTTACCACTGCTTCGGCCTCCAAGGAATGCAGTGATTGGCGGCAAAAAGGGGATATTGCTCACGGTCTTGGCTGTGGGCGGACGCCACTCAGAGATGGAGATGGTTTTGTGGAGTAGCCATTAGAAGAGACTTTAATACTTTGTGCCTTGTGTAAGCTAAACATGCCCAGAGTGAGCCACGAACCTTTCCTGTGTCCACACTTCTTTCGGAAGTGTCCCCATTAGAGAGCAATTAGAGCAAGACAGCCAGAATTAACTGTGGCATTTGTATTATGAGTAATCATGTCACTTTCTGATTAAGACACCAGTGAAACTTCTCAAAGAAATTAGAGAGCAAGGAATAAATATTTGAGTAGTTCAGATATCAGCCTGTGTTAATCAAGGTCTCCAAACTGCACAGAAATGTCAGGAGCTCCTGACTGTTGAAATCAGAAATCTCAGACCCCAGGACAGTCCATGTGCTCTCGAGATGAAAGGTACCAAATAAGCATTATATATCTCACATGACAAGTCAAATAGAATGCAGATTATCCCATGACTTTTAAGAATTCAGACCATATCAAGCCTGGGAAACATAATTTTAGAGTACTGGCCTTACATTAATGGGGTCAAGTGTCCACTCACTTATGAGAACATATACTAGAAGGAAAATGCTAAAGCGCACTTCGTTAGTTCATACCCTGTACCTCCTCCTGCTGCCTCACAGTGCACATTCTTCATTACTTTTCTAAGTGATACACCTGTATGAAAAAACATGACCAAAAAGATAAACTTGAGATTTAATTTCTCTGTATTGAACAGAAGGCTAATGAGACTTTTTAGAATCTGAGATGTGATTATGCAGCAAAAAAATTAAAATGGCAGCTGCTTTCAAAGGAGATTGCTGCTGGGAAGTGGAGAACTGCCAGCTAAGGTTTGTGAAAGGTAGCTGGCCTTTTAACTTTCCACAGTTTAGGAAGGAGTGACAGGGCCATGCTCTTAAGAAGCCCTTAAACCACAGAAAACAAGAAATCAGCCAGCCTTCGAGTTATCCCATGCCTGTAAGAATAAGAGTTCAAATGTGTAGGGTCCAAACCACTGTTTGCATTATGGGACATAAGGCAAATCATGTAGCATTTAGTACTTTGACTATTTATTTGCTTTTTCTGGCCAGAAGAAATACTCATTCCCTCACTTTATTCAAATACAGCCAATGAGATCTTGTTAAAGTTTTCTAGAAAAAAAATTAATTTCTCTTTAATTATAAATTTGCTGTGAAAAATATGAAAAAATACTAAATCATAGTTGTTAGAGCTTGAAAAAAAATTACTTATTAGATTTATTAAGATTACACACTAATAGAGTACAAAGGAAAGCTACTGTGGAAAACTCTTTTTACCACTAATTATACCAAAACTTCAAGAAGTTTCAAGTAACTGCAGTAGTAATTTCACTTAAGCTGATTTTAAGCATGTTTTGTATTGTTATATGGAAGCCAATTTAAATAGTATAAATCCAGAAGAAGCACATAATTTCTCCCTCAAGCAATAGTTTAAATTCATGTATCACACAGAAGTCTTGGGAGCAGGATGGAGACTGACAGAACTGTGGTCCATGTTTAGAATACAGCAGTGCCACATTCCGTGTGGTTATGCTTGTAGGAAACAAAATGTGTTCAGTTGTACACACACAGCCCCTACAGACTTCAGTGGAGGGATCGGCCTGTAGTGGAATAAAGACAGAGAAATCTTCATGTGAGTTCTTTTGGGATTTGTGTGCTGTGAGGGTTGCAAAAGATGTGATGATGTAGATACTTTAAACCAATGCATGTATTAATAAAACTGTCCTCTAAAGCAACATATTGATTCTCCTCTTCAACGTCAATCAATAAAACCAGTATGCAATAACCTAGCAAGAGAGTTTCACAACAAGTAAGGACTTCCTTTCCTTCCTGCATCATTCTGTGTTCTGTCTTTTTCTTGTTCCTGTTCTCCTCATTTACTCAGGATAACTCCCCAGTTAGTTCATAGGAAAGTCTATTGAAATAAATAAACAGGTTCTAGCTTAGCCATGAGAGTATTGTAAAGATTAATTAGCTAATGAAGTATAGTTCTTTGAAGATGCAATGCTTTAATGCATTTAATAAATGTTAATTTATTATTGCTTAGATTTATGGACACATCAGCATACTGTGTTAGAGCAAAATTTTGTATGCACAATCCAGGACAACATAAGGAATTTCAAGATGACAAATATCAGGGAAGTACTTTGCAGTTGCCTAAGATCCAAGGCAGGCTGTGACTCAGACTGCACTATGAGCCTTTTCAGTACAATATTTGGGAGACAGTAGAACTTGGTGTCACACTAGACCCACATGGCCTGCTCCTTATCGTGGGAGTACAGGGCAGACCCATCAGTGCTTCCTGACAGACCCCAATCACACTGATCAGGAGGGGCTGAATCACAGGCGTGATGAAGAGGGTCTGGCTTTGTGCCCAGTCATAGGAACAGGATCCCTGAAGTGCTAGGCTGGCTCTCCAAATACCCACAAGAGCCTGACAGGTCATTTCAGCTCCTCACTGCCTGAAAGCAGCTGTGCTGCCGCTGGGCCTGACCCTACAAGTGTTCATTTAGAACACAAAGCATGCACTTGGAAACTCCAGTGTGCTTTGTCCACACTGCATTGTCAGCTCAAATGTCTCGCTTTCTCTGGCACATATTTATCATGGCTAATGGAATTAATTATTAGATGGTAGTAATTCAGTCATTCTTTCACCCAAAGTACAAAAGCAGATGAAAGTTCTTATTATCTGTATGTCTAGTTTCTTATTACTTTTTCCTTCTCTGCCAGCTTTGCTGTGTTTTATAGATTTTCATCAAAGACTGAAAGAAAAGGTGGGTTTACTTAGCTGCAGAGCCAGATGAGCGTATTTTAACTGTTCAGACCAAGTTTTATCTTCACAACTTGTTGTCAGCTCTCTCGGATATACTGGGAAGGAAGAGCACTAGTCCATGGTCTGCCCCTAAATTTGCTACAGATGCTATTGAAACCATTAGACTATTAGTATTTATTATTATGAAATACCTAGTTTTCATCATTTTACTGTGTGGAGTCTGAGAGAAAGCCTGTGAATTTCTAGGAGCAAGGTACTCAGTTAAATAACCCTATGGTCTCTATGTCCTCACAGATGATACCTCAGCAAGAAAATTTATGATGTGTATAAAGTGGCCCTCCTTATTTTCATTATGTTGGTCTTTTCAGACTAAATTCAAATTAGTTTCAAACCCAAATCTACTTCCAACATTGCTTGATCACTATAGGAAATTTACTCTTCCTGGTCTGTTCCTCATTTCTCCTAGCAATCAGTTCCAGAAGTCAAATGTATCTATTTTTTTTTTTCTCAATTTGTTTTTCTATTGATGCATAGACACTTAAAAACCAAGCATCTGATGCAACATCAAGACTCTGATGCAATGTTGACATTCTCCTATTTATTTCTGTGTGTGTATTATTCATGAGATATGGGGCATAAAATCATTTGACTTCAATCTCTCAGAACTCTTTCGTGATAATTCACAAAACAACCTCTCAGTAGTAGACACTTTTATTTATGTGACCACCACATCTCCCCTTAGAATTTGAGGCTCTCAAGGGCAAAAGGAACATGGTACTTTGATTCCAGGCAAATAAAATTCCTGTCATGTGGGTCAAAGGTGTTTTCAACGGCCTTCATTCTCTAGCTCCCAATGCCTTGGCTGTTACACTCATTCCTTGTTTGCAAAAATTGAGACCTGTAAAACATTATACACATCACAAAACAAGCACTCCTAAAAAGCTTTATGAATTAGTCCTATACAATTGTGAAATGTAATTTAATTAGACTTTATATGAAAAAATGATTTGTGATCTGCAGTGACTAAAGAAATAAGTCTTTTAATTATTTTCTGCGAATTTTTTAAGTAAAGAAGATACACTACTATGAGTGCAATTCAGATTAAATTCAAAAATTACTCTAGTGCAAGTGATAATTTCAGAAATACATGCAATGATAGTCCAGGACATTTAATAAGTCCGAGATTTCCTTTTTGCATAGGTGTTGTTCACTTCTCTAAGAAGAGGACTGTAGCTGGCATTACAGAGGTACTATAATGAAAACATTCAGAGGTTTATATTTACTTGTACAATGTGATATGATCTGCTATAGGTAAAGATCATACATGACACACATTTGCACTTGCCATTTATGTAGTAATTCATTGTGCAGCTTCATATACATTCAATGCAGCTATACTGTTCATCACAATGCAGTAAACAAGTTAATTAATTCTGCAACGTTTGGTTCACAGCATTCCAGATTTAATTTTTCTAAGAGCCTGCTGGGGGCACCAACACATGCCCATAAAAATCAAATTATGAAATTAGACAAATGAAAAAAGAAAGACAAATTTAATAATTTATTTATATGGTATAAATTACACAGTATACCTTAGGTTATATGTAATGCTTATAGTCTTTTTCACAGCTTTTAAAATACACCTACAAGGAATTTGCTTGCAAGCTTATACTTACAAATTCACACCAAGAATGACCTGAATAAAGCACAGGCATTTCTAAGAATCTATTCTGGCAGAGGAAAAAAGGGTTAACCAATTGGTAAGTGGGAAAAGAAACTGCCTTGTCTGTGGGCTTCATCCTGGCTGGTACAGGCAGGTGGCATTTGTTGGTTTAAAGCCAGAGTGTTGAGTTGTGTGAGAGGAAACCCTACAAAGGTTTTCTACAAAAGCTACAGCAGCCATATAGTTAAATAGGAGTTGTGAGGTGCTACCTCGTGCATGTGAAAACAACAGGAGAAGGCCTGGAAGGATTAAAAATATGTTAATGACAGCACAGTAGTATAAGCCAAATAATTCCCTAATTTGAAGCATGGGGTTTTTTCACATATAAGTTATATTGGTTCTAGAGAAAAGTTACACAAATCTGAAAGTGTTGAGCAGAGACTCAACAATATACAGCAGATTTTTAAAGAAATGCTCTATTTTTTTTGTGTTCTCTGACTTTCCTGATGAAAGAAAGACTCCACATTTCAGATGCTCCCATGCTCCCTGAGAGAAGCAACATTCAGCTGCCTAACAAGAGCACATTATCTTGAAGTATCTGCTTTTCTAATGCTTCTTACATTGTGGAAGGATGGAAAGGATAGATAAAACAAAAGCTAAGAAAAAAGCAAGTAAGAAGCCAGCACAAAAAGAGGGTAAGAGTAGAGCAGCACACTGGAAAGAGATTGCTGGTGAGAAGTGCATTGACTTCAAGTCTTTGCGGGATCTGAATTCCTTGAGGACTGTGGAAAAGAATCTTATTGAGAAAATTTAATGGACATAAAGAAATGAAATGAAGTTATCACCAGGAAAGTAACAGGAGAAAAAACACTAGACACTAAGCAGAAGAAGCTGGGCCTCTAGGAGCAGCCAAGAAATGCAGCAGGGAAGTACTTCTTCATTGATGTAATGGCTCATCAGCTATCTCATACTTGGAAGTGTTCCTGAAAAGAGAAAGAAAAGTGACAATTGCCAAAAGTTTTTATTATCCTCACATACCCACAACTTGCTTCCGACAAGGCAGAGTTTCATTCTTGCATTTCATTATTCAGTAATTGCATATTAACATTTTTTGACATTTTGATTTTTGTGCTCCTTTTCTACTTCTAGTCAAGATAACCTGTCACATTACTCAATCACTTTTACAGTTTGGTTTTTTTCAAGTTCAAGTGGAATTCCCTGCACTTCAGTTTGTGCCTGTTGTCTCTTGTTCTTGTTCTGTGTCTGGACATGCCTGAGAGGAGTCTGGCTTCATCTTTAGCTCAAGCCTCTAAGCCCATCCTACTGGGTTTTACTAGATTTTAGACTTTGCACTTTTAATATTCAGTTACACCTCATATGTGACAAAAATACTGGCCAGTTTTCCCTACTGCATATGAATATTTCCTCTAGCCACCTAGTGGGTGCCTCAGAGGGCTGGGATGGAAGAGGATCTCTGGGGACAGTTCACTCCAGGATTCCCTGGGATCATTTTACTTCCCTGTGGGATGGGGATGGGCTGGTTCTCAGCGCAGCCCAGCAATATTGCCCTCGTAAGACCTTCCTGGCATGCTTACAGCCCTCATTGGATATTCAGAATATCCAACAGCCTTCATGTTGTCACAGTCCCCAGGGATTATTATATGATACAGCCCCATCACGAGGGCTCAAATTGGTCAACCTGTGAGCCATGTACTCATCAAAAAATGTTGTTACTCCTAGATATTTTTTAGAAGCATGCACCCATCCTGCTCCTTTTCTTCCTTAGCAAACCACTGGAAAGAGGTGTTCATAGAAGTACCTATGTTTGCTCTCCTTAGTAGTTTAGTCCCTCAAAATAGCAGCATTTGTAAGCACACTGCATTAAACAGTGCATTTAAAAGGTTTGGAGAGTTTGGGATGTTTATGCCTTTACACAACCTAGGAAGTTTTCTGGGGTGAAATCAATGTGGATTGGGATGCAGATACTACAGGTCTTCTGCATGGTTCCAGGAAAACTCAAAGCAAAGCACCAATTCACTTATATTGTTGATTTTTTTCGGCTTTACTTACATAGAAAATTTTAAATTTTCATTTAAGGTTTTGGGGTTTTGAGTGATGTAGACTGTATAAGCACACATTGTCTGTGACTAACCAATCTGATTTCACCTTGGCAGAGGGACTGATTTATTCTAGGCTTTCTTCTCGCTAGAAGAGATGATGTTACAGGATACTTCTATTGGGAAGATAGTAGACGAATCCCCTAAAAATGCTTCAGTTAATATTTGCTAGCAGATAAACCACGGAAATATGCAAATTGTACAAATTTAATTTTTAAGGCATTTTTAGTTTTGCCTTCAATAAGCTGAGAAATATTATGTTACCTTATTATAATCTAGTAAAACATTTAGATATTTGAAACTAACATAGTTCTGGGGAAGAAAACTATGAGGATAGCATGCCACTGTCCAATTACAGCAATATATATATTGAAGTAAAAATATTTAAACAGATGTTATAAAACACTCTATTTCCATTGTACAGCATAGGCACATCTGCTGTACTTTAAATACTTCTTATCCATGCCAAAGAAATACTATGAAGAGAAAATGCCTTTTTTGTGCTTTTCCTTTGAGTTTACTCTATGTGAATACGGAAAGAGTCTTTTCAATAGGAAAAAAGGCACTGATTGTAATCGCAACATTTTGTGTTTGCCCTACAGCTGCCATTTGTGACTAGTATGGAAATCAAGTCCTAGCTCTTGTTTTCTGGCCTCTTTTAAAAACCTTGAATATTGCTAAAATAGTATTGGGCAGGAAGGAAAGGAGGGACAGCATTGTGCAAGACCAAACTAATATAAAAATGCTGCAGTGCTACACTCACTTCCTTCCAAATAATTTTCAGGCATTAGCCTATTAGTATTGTTTTTTACAAAGGAAATATTTGGAGCCACAGTATTATCACCAGGGATGAAGTGCACCTATGCTGATGTTTATAATACACATTTGTTTTGGGGGTGTGCTTGAGGTTTTGTATTGAGGCCTTGAGCACATAAATTCCAGACTTAGGCAGTAGTGGAGTGGTGGCTTTACAGTAGTAACTTTAATTACTTATAAGGTAAGGCTCTTACATTTGCTCTCTGGTGAGTCTGGAAGACTTAATACAGCTATATTTAGCAGCGATATTTAGCAAGTAGCATCCACTACTACTGACTATGTACTTTACCAATGCAATAGTCTCAGAATTACAGAGCACTCCAACAGGCAGTCTTCATTCCCTGAGCTGCTTCTGTTACAAACCCATTACATATTCCCAGATGACACAGGTACCCAATCTCTTATTTTGACCATGTAAGTTTATCCATGGGGCACTGGAAGAAGAAAACCTTGAAAGCTTCTGTTTTATACAGATTCTTCTGCGAAGCAAGCATGCAGCAGCAGTCTGACAGGGGATCCATAACAAGCTAGCAGCTCTGCTTTCAGGTGGTCCAAAGAACCCAAGAAAACCCTAAGGGACACAGAAGTCTTGCCATTAACTCGAGTGAGATTGGAATAGGGGTGGAATATAAATGTTACACCCATGGAAGTTATGCAGAAATGGCTCTGTAGATCTCAACAACCATAAACTTAGGAGATAGAGACAACATTACTAGTCACTATCCCACATGAGGTTTTGGAGAAAATTAATAAAATCTTCAGTCTGTCACCTCAAAGGCTGCTGGGTACAAGACATACAAACATTTCTTTTGTAGGTACAAAATCACCAGAATTTTGTTACTATTAACAAGCATTCCAAGAATATTAATGTTCTTGGTATAAATCACACTGTTGCATGATGCATTTGCACTTGCAACTGCTAGAACGTGAAATCAGATGAACTAATATTATGCTCTCATGTACTTTACATGTTGAATTATTTCAAAAGCACAGTTTATGAAAATTATGCTCATTTTCTGGCAAAAGAATATTTATGCCATAGCAGGCACCTCAAATATAAGACACTATACAAAAGGAATTTAAAAGTAATGGGTTTGTTTGTGCTTCACTTGTCAGCATTTGTAGTGCAAGAAGCTTATGAGATTTCTATCTCTTCTGATAATACTTTCCTTCTGCTTCCTTTAAATTGTTACTGTGCCTTAATTTAGACTTCTGCCTTATGGTCTTGGCATCTTTGTTTTCCTAATTCTAGTTTTAGCCAAAATCACTGATCTCCTCATGGTGCAAAAAGTAGGATTTGTATGCAATCTTAACAAGAGCTTTTTAGATTTCCTATAAATTAAATAAAAAAGAGCTAGATGTAAATGAATTTGGGTGTGTGACCATATCAGCAACACGTAGAAAGATCTTTGTAGACATGGTCTTTGTAGAAAAGATCATTATTATTAATCTCTGTGTTTTTGCCATTTAATATTCACTGCAAGAAACAGAGCTGTTCTCTCTGTTTCTATCAGTGCAAAGTGAATACCTTCTACCTTCTCCGACATTGCCATAAAAATAATTGGCAAAGTGAATTCCGTTCCTCTGTGTGCATGATCCATGCTTTAATTATTCTCTCTATGATTATAATTAATATTAACTTTCCAGACGGTAGTCAAAGGAATAAATACTTATAAGAGAACTGCACAGTTATCTATCAAACTGGAAATGAAGAGACCATCTAACTGAGAAATGTGTTGAAAATCTTAGGTTGAAAATTCTAGAAATTCTCTTCAAAACAAAGTATCTAAAAATAACTTTATTCATTTATGAAACCAGGCTTGTTCAATTCCTGATAAAACAGAAAATCTTCTTAGACTGGTGAAGTTAGATAAATCTAAATCAGACTTCATTTAAAAACAGATCCAACTGTCAGCTCACAGGCTGCTGGACAACAGCCTGTGGGAGGTAAGTGGGCCTTTGGCTGTTACCAGAAATGCTCCAACTAAATTGTCATAAAAATAAAATTAAAAAAGAAAAAACAAAGCAACCTTCTTTCCTGCCTCCAAAAGCAGGATTAAAAAGTCTTTCAGTAAAAGATTTCATTTTTGCAGATGATATGGAAACAAGAAAAAAATCTAGAAAATACAGATGTAGGAAATAAATGCCTGTATGGGGCAATGGAAATATATTCCTAGATTATTCTAAGCCAAATGCTCTTACTTTACTTATCATTCCAGCTGTTGTCAAAGAGGATATACAAATTATTTTTTAACGCAGGCAAAGAGTAATTAACATTTTGCATTCTTTTCTTACCATATTTAAACATTTGCAGCATTAGATAATTTGAGAAATCCTTCAATTTTAGTATTATAGAGATAGTCAAATGCAGAAATACTGAAGTCTTTATGTGATGTGGGGTGTTATTCCTATTTTTCAAATTTCTTTTCAAGTTTTAATTGTTGTATCACTATAAAAGTGGTGATGGCTTAAAAAGTAACAACACGATGTCTCTGACATTATTGTCCACTTTATTAGGGCCAAACATGAAAGGTACTACAGACAGTAAATCTACTTATCAGTGATTTGTAAGCATTGTAAGAATTGAAGTTATTTCATTTAATAAATAAATGATCTCTCACTGTAGAAATAGAATGATGTCTAACAATAGCTAAAGGCACCCATCCTGTGAAGAGGGTACACAATGATTAGAGTTTCCCTGGTGGTGGATTCAAAGAAGTCAACGAGATGCACAGAGTTGACACCATCAGACTAAGAAATATAATTGAACCAAACTTAAACTGCAGAATCATAATTAATTGTTAGTAGTATTTCCTATGCAACTTACTGGTCCTTTAGTGTTTTTTAAACCAGTTATTCAGGATGTGAAAGAAGCATTATATTGATACTTCAGTGGGGAAATGTCAGTTGGATTTCAGGCATACTTGAGTGTGGGTATAAACACATGGCTTCAGGAGTAGACACTTACTTGGAATTAATCAGTTTGTTTAAGGAGGAATCAGTGGTATTTTTCATTGATGTTTTTTAATATATCTGTCATAATTATTCCTTGCAACAAATACCAGCACATGGATCGTAACAAATTTTGCTGTGAAAGATTCTATCAGGCAGTGATTAATATGCTGAATATGCTGTAAGCTATAGTACATGTTCATTCTTCTTCTCTGGTTTTATGAGATTCTGTAGTTGCAGTTTCTGAGCTGTCCCTGGATAAAGTCCTGTGTAAAAAAATAGAAAAGGAAAAATACTGAATCTATCATGACTAAAAAGAACACAATTTTACCACAGAAAACTTAATGAACGATGATTTATGCTCCAGGAAACTTAGAGAATGTTGTTATAATTGCTTGTCTCAGACACAAGTTCACCAACTGTATATATTTAAGTAGTTCTCACTGTTTCCTTTTGCAGATGAAAAATGTGATCATATGATCCTTTCAAGATAAGCTACCACTAATTTTAAACACACTGATTAGTCTGTTTTTACTTTTCGAAATAGTATCTCACAGAATTTCACTGTGTTGAATGCAGCTCCTTGTGTTGTGAAATGCTTCCTTCAAATTCCCAAAATATTTTAGTCCTAACAATATGCATGTGTGATATGGCATTACACCACTCATGTTTATACATTTTTGCATGTATGTTGTAAATAGATCCATTTGCTCCTTTCACATTTTGTGTTCTTGCAGCTATCTGAACTGTGAACTTCCATCAGCTCACAATACAACCAAGTCTTTTGTTAATTTTTGACTCCTAGCTGCATTTAAATCCAACACATACTTTAAGATTCAGCACTGAGGGTTGTCTTTAACTCTTAAGATTAATTTTTCCCAGAAAAGTTAAGAATAGATTTTTTTTTTAATTTTACATGAAAATTTTGCAGCTTAAAATGAATAGGATAGCAGTCATTGCCAGTCCTTACCTCCAAATATGTCCAATAAGAAATGGAGGCATTCTTGCCATTTAAAGTTTTAGAGCAGATGGAGTTTGGCTATTCTGAGTCAGGGTGACAAGGTTGCATATTTCCCTCCGCTCAATCCTTGTAGCACTTGGTGAGCATTAGTCAGATACCAGGCTTTTGCATGTTGCCCTTAGCAGTGTGGCTGAAAGGAAAAGTGGCTTTTTTGGTAAACTGGGAGAGTGAGCAGAGATTTGAAATTGGCATAAAGTCAGCATCAGTCTCCTGAGGCCATTCGTGCAGTCTGGCTTCTGCCAACTAGTCTAGCAAATTGTTCATGTTTGCTCTTGAACTTTGTTCTACATATGTCAGGCTAGACTATTAACAGCTGAAGAAATGGACCAACCAGTGAAAACTTTTTGTAAATTAGCCGAGCGTGACTGTGCTGTTTGATGTTGACTTTGCAACTTGGCACTGCTATCCATTGCTCACATTTGAGGAGGTGTATTGGGCATCCACTTAACATTCAGTGTATGAGTTTATAAGATTACATATGAACGCACATTTGTCGCTGTCAGGAGCAGAAACTAAAATATTTTGTGAACACCATTGCCAACTAAACAGAAACGGTAACTAAGCAATGCAGAAACACCACTTAGGTTGTTCATGACTCGGAAGCACAATTTACCAAATGTCTTCCTCCCCCGTAACCCCCAACTAAAAACATCTGTATTTACTTGGAAGCTTTATTTCACTAATCTGCAACATGTTATATATCAAAATTTAAAAAGCCAATATGAAACTGAATCATCATCACCACAAATATCAGTGGAACAGTTTGATAATGATGAATCCAGGCACAGCCTTTCCAAAAAAACATCAAATAGTTCCACACGATTATAATGAGAAAATAAGGAATGAATTAAAGAAATGCTTTTTTCAATTCCTTTTTTTTTTTTTTTTTTTTTTTTTTTTTTTTTTTTTTTTTTTTTTTTTTTTTTTGACTGAAACTGGCATCTTACTTAGAAGGGCCCTATCACAGGCAATGGCAGTGCAACCATCCCAGTAATACAGACTTGGATATCTGTGCCTAACACCATAAACCATCACTTGAATCAGGTCAGAAAATCTTTGTCCCAATATAGTAGCACTGGCACTGTGAAGTCCTGTGGTCATGGTCTGTTACTTTAAGGCAGCATGTTATGTAAAATGTTTGTCCTGTTCTTTCTCCAACCCTGAGGATCCTGTTCCTTCTCCCCTTTCTCTGGGTTTCACTGGATGAAGGAAGGTAGCAGAGCTACTGTTCAAATCTATCTTGAACTAGAAATTTTAGTAGAATATTCAGTATTATACAGGACACAACTTTTCTCAGAGGCAGGATGGTATTTGTCCTGATTTATACCAATGAGCTGTATAGGCATTTACTGAGAAGTTGAATTTTCTACTCCTCGCAACTCTAAAGAGATCTGGACAGTTGATAATACATGTTCCATGAGAATGCCATCCCATGAGTCATTCCACATTGAATTTATAAGTTTTTAGAACCTGCACCAGTATTTCAGCTTCTGTCTTCAGACAACTAAGCAAAAAAAGCAGTGAAAAACAGTTTACAAGTTACTAATCACCAGTGGATTTAAGGAGTATTGTTAAGCTCACAAGTCCACTGAAAAAGATGAGGGTTGCACCTCAAATGAACTTCTGAGTTCAGAATTTTAAGCATAAATTAAGTCATCGACTTTGTGAATTGCTGCCTTGGAATATGTGAAAAGTTCAAGTTTAAAATCTTCATAATGCCAATATTATGGGAATTCTGCAAGGTTGTACCTGTTACATGTATTTTGCAACAGCACTTTAAATCTAAAGAGACAAGGAGATCTTAAAAACTACAAAAGAAGTGTGTTTTGCTTTCCACAGATGTAACATCAAATTAGCTCAAATGTGGAAAAATGCATATATCCACTTATGAAAATGTGCAATGTACAGTTACTGTTTAATTGTTGAGGAACTCTGGTAGACATTTTTCATCTTTTTTAAATGGAAACAGATGAGATTTTAAATTTTAAAAAATGCCTATGCACATGGCTATATTATACCTTCTTATTAAAATATGTGGGGGACTTTGGAAGCAAAGACAGTGTCTCTGCCTTCAGCACCTGAATATGTAAGAAGAACTTTTTTCTTAGATTGTCAAGGTACAAAGTTATAGATACATTCAAAAAATGTTTAAGTAAATCCTTCATTTGCTGTTATAATTACTTCTTGAAGCAGTTGTGGACATTGGATTTTTATAACAATTTTTACCATAGTTTCAGATTAAAAAAACCCCAACCAACTAGAATTTAAAAATATAAATTAAAAAAATCTGGTTTAGCCATGTTTTCATATTTTGAAACAGACATTAAAAAGACATCATCTTGAGTTTCACTGAAAAGAAATAAATATTTTCTTTTTAAAAAATTCCATCTTAGCCAACCATAGTAATTGTTTTAAATAGTTCTTTAAGAGTCTGAACAACAGAAGGAGATACCTGAGCTATCTGGGATCCTGTGAGCAATATCACGGCTTTAGTGCTGATCTACATGGATTTTGATCAGTTTACTGAGATCCCCAGTTGTCTCCAGCTATTCTGTTTTCTGTTGGAGAATGCATGTTACTCAGGCATAGTAATTAACCTTACAGAGGCCCTGCTTGTGTTATGTATTAATCACATTTGTATGGGCTACACACATTATATCACATCGCTCTGAGATTTCCCACTTACAGGGTTTCTTCTTTATTTGGGAGAGGGCAACTCCATCCTATGCTCTTTTTATTCTTGCATTGTACCTATCTAAGACAGGTACTTAAGGTGAAAGTTTCTAAAGAGACATCATCTGCTTTATGAGTTAACATCCCCCTAAATGTTGTTATTACAGGCAAAAAGAGCTTCAACAAAAGCAAACTAAATAGGCTGCTTCTTGGCTGAGCTTGTCAAGAGACTTGCCAACAAGACAAGGAACTCTCAGAATTGTAAACAGCACAAATGAGAAATAAAAGAATTACAAACTTAGTGTTCTCCTCAGCCTGTCGTCCTCCTCTTTGGTTGCAGTCCAGCAGCTTTTTGGAGGCTTCTTTTCAGGCCAATAAAAGTTCTCTTTCTTCTTCATCAACCAAGAGCCAGATTTAGGTTAGAAAAAATCCCATGAGCCAAAATGTTCATGTGCCTGCAACCTGTACCAGTGTCATTCCACAAACTTGAGAAAAGTGGGTATCGCTCTTACCAGGCTTGAAAGCAGAAAACACATGTTAGGCCTGGCAGATTTCCTGATATAGCCCAGAAAATGGATATATGATATCCCAAGCCCTTTTGAAACAGAGTGAGGGAGATGTAGGAAAATATTTTTCAGACTTTGTTGTTTATCAGACCAATCGATAATAAGTTTCAGAAGTTCCTACTTCTTTTCAAAAATCCAGTTTTGAAGTGAAATATCTTCATGATGTTAAGCCCTGAGCAGAATTTTTTGGTTTCATTCTGGAGTTCTTATCATGTGAGACCTGAAAACACATTTACAGCTTGTATATACCTGGCAAGTATAGACTGCAAAATTTCACATGATCTGAATCCCCATCATCTGGATTTGAGACCTGTTTGGATCATTTAATGGTGCATTTTGCCTCTCAAGCTAAGAGGTCTCTGTTCCTGGAAGGTAGAGCTCTGGAGAGACACTGCTTGGGTCTCCCCCTGTGAGCTTTCTGAGGATGTGGTTACAATGCACACCTTGGGATCATGTCCAGTACCCCAGTAAGCTGTTTATTACCATACAGATCTCAGAGTCCAAATCTGAATAGATAAAGGCAGCTCTTCATAGGACTTACCCTATTTTCTTGAAGAATCCTTTAAAATCAACAGCAAATAAAGTGTGATTTTTGTTCTCAGAGGAAATGACAAAATAAAAATGCCTCAATAGACTACATGCATATTTAAAGACATGTATACTTCTTTGCAAATATGTGATTGAAGTCCTCCTTGAGTTACAGCACCAGAACAAAGCCCACAACATCTATAACAGCCCACTCAAAGAAAGCTAAAGAGAACTCATTTGATCCCAGTTAGCCATACAGAATATATTTCTCTCATGGATCATGAGTTTCCTTCATTCAAAGTATTTCCCATTTCCCTTGCCCTATAGCCTGTTCTCTTATTGTACATTTCAAATACTGTTGCTACAAGACTTGCAGTTTGAACCAGTCACTGCCTGTTTTCTCTCTTGCAGGCTATTGGGGCACCTGTGTTCCTATAAGCATGGCTGAACCATTACATCATCTGGGACTTTGTGACCTTGCTAAGTGGGTGAGTGTCCTGAAACTGCCCCTGCCCATCCATTTATCTTCCAGCACAACTCTGAAACCCTGTGCATTAGAATAGTTTGCTTATCAGAACAATATTCAGCCCTGAGTGCTCTTTGATCATGTGAAAGATGCTGTTAAACAGTTTTAGGGGTTTTCTTATGCAGGGTTACTGTTCCTGGAAATGCCTTTAGAGACAGAGGATAGTGGTTGTGTGTGTCATTAAGGCTTCGGAAATCTTTTGTTTTTCATCTCAGTCCACTGGCCAAAAACAAATGAGTCACTTTGTTATAAGTATCCTGTCTCCCATTGCTTTGTTTAGGTTTGCACCTACTTCTTCCTGAACAGAAAAAGAAAAAAATTAAAACACTGTTATCACTTTTACTACCTAAAGTGCTGAGTACTGAGACTAGTTCTTGGAAGGACTCTTCCCTTGCTCAGAAATTGGTCAGCCCAGGGAAGGGAGAAGAGGGTTCTGAGCAGCACAGTGCTTCCTAAATTGCACTGAGAGCATTTAAAATGCTAATTTGAACTTTCTGAAGAGTAAATTCAGTTTGGGAACACAAAGGAAGTATAGTAATTGTCATCAGATAAAAATCTGATAAAAGACAGTATCCCCAGAAGGAGTGTCTAAATCTTGTGTCCTTTCCTTATGTGTTCAGCATTTTAGGGTAAGAGAATAATATTATTTGAAGTGTGTTTCTGTACTGTTTTGCAAAGGAAAATTAGAACTGCAACAGAGTCTCTTTATTTCTTTTGGGCAGGGCATCCAGATGAAAAGCAAAAGGTAAGGTTCCAGGAGCTTAGTGCCAACACCATGTTTCATAAGTATAAATCAAAATTATGATGGGTACTCCATAATAAGCACCTTTCCATGCTTATGTTCATTAAATAAATACATGAACCAGACACTGTTGAGAAAGGGCGATCCTTGATGCGCAGTTGTTCATCACTGTAAGTAGTACAATACATGACAGAATTTAATTGATTTTGAGGTTGAAAATAACCAGAAAAATTTTAAAGTACATTAGTTTTTACTTTTTTTTTGCTGAGATCAACCAAATGGTGAACCAGTTAAAAGGCTGTGTTTAGAGCAGAATGACAGTCAGTGACTTTTATTACTCAGATGTGTGTTTTGTGTCCAACACTTCTAAAATCTATGATGAAGCTTTTAGTCAATGCTCTTCATGCTCTGAAGCAGCACTACTCTCTCTCCCACACTCTCTCAGGATTGCCTTGCCCCCACTGTCCTACAGTGCTCCGCTCCTACAGAGATCTGGTCAGTGGTAGCAGCAGCTGCAGGAACAGTGCGTTCAGCATGCCAGACTGAAATTCATGTTCCAGGAATGTCTCCTGGGGGCTTGAGCAATTCAGTCAGATTCATAGTTAAAAGCCTTTCACTGTAACACAATTACCCTGCACTGGAGAAAAGGAATGGTTGGCATTTGTTTGCTACAAATGTGCCTTGCAAAACCCACTATTACGAAATCCTTCCTTGGGTGAAATTTCCACTGACAATATGATGTACCTCTGCTAGAATGATAGGATTCTGTGTTGGGAATATAAGGGAAAAAATAGAATGATCAGTAACATTTTATATGGGTTTCAACATCCATTTTCTCAAAAATATTAGGGCTTTTCCTGTCTGAAAAGTAGCAACTACAGCTTCCAGCAGGACCCAAACAGTTCCAGAAAGTTGTGGTTTAGTGGCTGTTTAAAAAAGCATTTATTTAACTTTTTTCAGATTCTAGCTGATTCTTGTTATCATAAAAAAGAAGAAAGTCATTGCAAAAAATATGTCATCTGTCTTAGGGAGGTGGGGCAGTCTTACTGGCAAAGTTACAGATTTAACTGGCCTCTAGCCATTCAATTTGCAATTTCTATCACATATTCTGCACTTCTGGCTTAGACTGGCTCATGGCCTGAAACGAGAGGAAACCACCACTGTCTGGCCAAACTGTCTCATCTTGCAATAGGAATACTGTGTACTCCTCTGCCTTGTGATCCCACCATTGAGTCCTAGTCTTCCAGACACTGGGGGGTAAAAGCAAAGGCATCCAAACTTAGCCCTCTTTAGACCACCTTTCTGCCTCCTGGTAAGTGAAATCTTGCACTTAGCAAGTGGGGCAGAGAATTGAACACATATATGCTTGTGAGAATTGTGTAATACAGGGCAAGAAGAAAAGAGTGAGAGAGAACTGGGATGCTTTACAGATTATTTGTGATGGAGTCAAAGACGATGGTAACTAAAGCTTAAGAGGGGAGCTTAGGGAGGAGGTAGGGACAGAAGGAAATGGTAGGGGAAGGGGAAGGGGGAGGAGGCAGTGGTGGTGCAAGTAAAAAACTGGAGGGAAGAAACTGTGAGAGGTAATACAGAGAATAGGAGAAAGATGTCTGGAGACTAGTTCTCAAGATGCTCAAGGTAGAGAAGGCAGTTTCGTTTCTCAGGAAATCAAAATGAAAATTTTACCACTTTGTGCATGTATTCTTCAGGCAGCTGTATGAAAATGAAATAATTAGGCTCATTCACAGGTTACCCGGATAATTCTCCCAGATAAGACATAAAGAGAGAGCTTGACAGGTCAAACCTGCATACTCTTTTGGGTTTGCAGGGATTCAGTTCTAGTTCTTGGCCTGATATGAACTCCCTCATCATGTAATTTCAGCAGTGTGAAATACAGAGCTCATTAATTCAGTTGAAGCATTATATACTCCATATTACCTGAAGAAGCAACCTCATGATAACATGATTTCCCTCCATTCCATACTTACCTTTTTTGGAGTCTAGAACCAATATGCTTTCAAAAGTGCACCATGTAAGGATTATACAGATAAGGTGGTCAGTACAGAGAAGAGAGGCATAGACTTTCCAGAGAAAAGAGGCATAGACTTTCCAGACAAATCCATAACCCGGAAACAGAACAGAAAGATGTGATAGCAAGGTTGCTGATCTGGAGAGATGATCTAGACAGAATATCTAAAATGGAAGAAAAAGATGCTAAATTTTCATAATATTGAATCTGAGCTGGTAATCCAGCTAATAGTCACAGACACCATGCTCTTTGCTTCCCAGCTGATACAGGATAGTATTTGCATGGTTTAAGTTTAGTCAGATTATTAAAACAAATGCCTTTAATTCACAGTGCAAACACCTGTACTCACTCCAAAAGTCCATGTGAGACTGCAATGATTTGAAATACACTGGGCAGAGGTGACTTCAGGGAATCTACCTTTATATAAAGGAGAAACAAGAGAAACATAACTAGTAGGGAAAAAGTAGTACAAAAACATGAAATAAAGCCTGGAATAGCTCTAGTAACATTGTTAGAAAGACTTCCAAAGTTTTTGTGCTAAAACCTGGTGATGATACAGGCAAAAGAATTTGCTTCTTGTTGTTGTTTAGATCCTCCTATATGTACAAAATGAGACCTACAAACACTCTTCAATGCAGCTCTGTACAGAGATCCTCTGCTCTTATCATGAGCTTCTTTTCCTACAGAAACAGTTTGCAGGATCTCAAACTCAGAGAAACCACTTAAGCCAAGAAGCAATAACAATAATGAATAGCTTTTGTATCCTTCAAAATGAGTCATGTTGTTCAAAAGGTAAGAGGGATTTACTCATAATGGACAGGCAGTGATGATTCAGCAATTATATTTTCAACGGACTGTCAAACAAACTTCAATGAACTATAAGAATGCATCTGTACTGATCTCATGGAAATATACAAAGGGAGTTGTTTTTACATTATTAGAAGCAAACACATTACTCAGGCCCAGAAGTATAAAAGAGAGACTGATGGGCAGCCAAGTCTCTCAGCAGACAAGCCAAATAGATTTCTAAGCCCTCTCGAAGCTGTCTTTGCGTTCCTTCCTCAAAGAACATTTTTTAAAGCAGTCATCCAGATTTCTTTTAAGTAATACACTGCCATCATATAGATCCAGATCACTATTACTAAATGCCAAAACCACAGATACTCCATTCTGTGCTTCCAGAAATACTTGAAAATGCATCAAATGTTAAAAATGTTTGACATTACAAATCATAACATGATTAGTTCATTTCAAGTGAGTTTTCATCCATCACAAAGTTTGCATATGAAGTTTTTAGGAAAACCTTTAAGATATTTAATATCTTCCTTTGTAACACCTAGAGAAGGCTAGCCTTTAGGGAGAGAGGGAGAGAGAGTTTTGTAATACCTAGACATATAATAAAAGTAAATCCCTGCTATGACAATCTCCATCTTTTGCTGGAGTCCAGTTGATTTCAAAAGGCCCACAGAGATACTAAAGTCTATGAATGTAGGCCAGAAGTTTAGAATTCTCTGTGTGGATACAGAGAACTTTTTTCATCTACCTGAGGAAGAGCTGTGTAAGACTCAACTGCCTGTGATACAGTTCTCTTTGAGACTGAACCAACCTTTTTTGATACCTCTAGCAAATTTTAGTCAGATTAAATAATACATTTAAATGTATTGACAACCTTACAAAATGTCACAGTTTAGTTTTGTATAACCATGACTTTATAAGTTGAAATTCAGTAACAATTTAATATTTTTTAAGCTAAGAAATACTTTTTCTTCTGAAATACAGGTGAAAGAAAACTTTAAAGAGCATACGATATAAAAACATTCTAAGAAACATGGATGGAACCACTTCCAAATGACACTTAGTCAAGAATTTCTTAGAACCATCCAGCTGTGGGGGTTAGATTTCAAAGAAATTAAAATTCAGATTTATTTCTGACTGAACAAAATATGTAGTCTTCACTTCCTGTTTAAAGTAAAAGGCACTGAGCAGTCTCCACCAAAACTAATGGAAAATGGAGCCCAGGCATGGTAGCATAAGACAGACCAGCTAAGCCCCAGCACTTCTGCCTTTACTCTGCTTTTCTTATCCCATAGTATGGAATACAACAAAATGTGTTTGTGTGTGGAGAAGCCTATATGAAAGCATGAAAATATATGTCTGCACACAGCTATTCTTTACAATAATTATATTTTACAATAACTAAAATACACTTTGTTCTATGCTTTAGCATTCAGGCTCCATCTGCCAGATAAGAATATTCTGTGTGTTTGCATTGCTTGGAAAATGACAAAAAGAAAAGCAGCTGGAATCTCTGGCAAGTCATGTAGTGCTGTTCACAATAAGCATGTAGAAAGTTAAAATTAGAGTCAGAATTTGGTCTTGACATATTTTAAAAATAACTGACATTCATCCTGGGAATGTACAACATCTAGCATGCATTAGAAAGAAGATCTTTCTACATCTGAGCACACTGTAGCAAAACAAAAAAGGAACGCTTCTAACAAGCCAAAAAAGCAAACCAGCAACATGATCTTGAAATGCATAAATAGGATAATAACATGCAGGGCACAAGAAATAATCCCTCTGCTCTGCTATGTATTGCTTAGGCCACAGCTAAAGCACCATGTCCAATTTTGGATATTTCAGAATGGTTTCAGTGTGAGAGGGCTAGAGGCAACATGGTAACAGTCTTAAAGGATATAAAAGGACACTGTAAAGGAATAATATAAGTGTGTTCCCTGTCTCTTGCACAGGGCAAGAAGTAATAAACTGGAAAAAAATTAAAATTAGATATTGGGAAGTAGGGGGAGAAATCTAACCATGAATGTACTGGAAGACTGGAATAGCTTACCTGAAGACATTGCAGATTGTCTATTAGGAAATTTTTAGGAAGAAATAAGGTAATGAAGAGATAAAGAGTGAAAGAATAAATAAATAATGAATTGAAAAATTAGGAATTATAGAATTGCCACTGATCCCGTTACACTGCAGCAGGATGGGCTAGGTGACTTCTGAAAGTTCCTACCAGATCTACAGGTCCAAGATTTGTTGGAAGGAGTGATAGCATTCTAAGACTCCCTCAGAAATTGTGAAATTTCCTGAGTGTACAGTGTCTGAATGGACAGGTTCTGATTCTGTTCACATTTGGTTTCTATTAACTTTTTTCAGAACAATTTCTTACACAGCTGAAGTTTCAGTCTCTCATAACTGCATTTCATTTAATCACTCAAATACAGGGTTTTCAAATGGATCTTTTGGATTTGCCCTGGAAAAACAGGTCACACTACTGAAATTTCTCTCTCAGACTATATTTATTTGAAGTAGTTATATATTATTATAACAAACAATATTTCCTAGTGCTTTACTTATTTACAATATGTGCACAGATTGAGGGCCACTAGGAGTTTCATGCTGTCAGCATGGCCCATAGCAATTTCCCTTCTCTTTCCCTGTTCTTTTTATTTGATCCATTCATCTAGGCTTTTCTCTCACCTCCAATAAGCTTGATTGATAAAGAAATAACAACTAAAAAATACTAACAACTAAAAAAAAGTACTTCCCTTCTGCCAAAATACAATTTTAAGTCAAACACTGATAATATAGAACTGTTAGAACATAATAACAATAAAACTGACTATTTCTTGACCTCAGATTTGCTTTTAAAGTTGTGGAACATTTCCAGTAGTGTGGGTGTATAAAAGAAAGCAGGAACTCTAAATACTAACTACACCATTTTAACTTCTCTTCCTACTCACAAAACACCACTTATATACAAGCGGGTAGAGTATCAAAATATTAATACCAGTCAGATCTTCATTAACATGTGTACTAAAGCTGAGGAAATAACTAGCAAAAGATGTGCTTAAAAATGCTTTGTAACTTCAATTCCAAAATACTATTTTTCTCTACACTTATTGTGATATTCACATATCTGTACACATCATGATATTCATTATCATTAATAGCTCCCTTGATAATCAGTGATCTCCAAAAACAGCATGAAGCATCTTTGTCTAAATACACCATGAGATATGGCTACCTCTAACATGTCCTTTAATTATAGCCATATTAAAGGAGCAATTTTACCAAACGAAAGGTAATTTTTATAATTTCTAATCACATTTTTAAATGCTTTACATATTATTGGTGATTCGGCTCAGATGTCACATATTAGCTACAGGAAAGAGGAAAAGAGAAAGAAAAGAGAAAAGAAGAGAAGAGAAGAGAAGAGAAGAGAAGAGAAGAGAAGAGAAGAGAAGAGAAGAGAAGAGAAGAGAAGAGAAGAGAAGAGAGAAAAGAAAAGAAAAGAAAAGAAAAGAAAAGAAAAGAAAAGAAAAGAAAAGAAAAGAAAAGAAAAGAAAAGAAAAGAAAAGAAAAGAAAAGAAAAGAAAAGAAAAGAAAAGAAGGTGAGACAATTCCTGTCTGAGCATGACAGCAGAACAATACCCCACACAAGTATCACTCTGAACTATTTTGAAAGCAAGGTGTTTTCTGTTGTTCTTTACATGAAGCATCTGTAAAAATATATTTCTACTCTAAACATAAACTATCCCAATTTCCCCATTAAAACCAGGAACTAGCAGTAAGAATCAACACACCAGTAAATAAGAACAGTGCTACTGCCTTCCAGTTGTATTCGTATCTGGTTTGGTATGCTTGTGATGTTGCACATCAGCTCAATAGTCAGCAATAAGAAAAGGATTTATGTCTCTCTAGAATTTTGGAGATCTAAAACTTCAAGCTGAGCTTACAGAGTCACATTAACTTTTATCCAGCAATTAGAATAGGAAAGAATACTGCACAAGCATCATGGCTTAAAAAAAAAAAAAAAAAAAAAGGTGCCATTATACATATATATAATGTAATACCATCCAGTGTAGGCTTCATACTGAAAGAGCAATAAATCCAGAGTATTAATCCAGGCTTTGGAATTACCCTGTGTGGACCAGAATAACTTAACTTCTTGAATAAGGGTTAAGAATGGGAATAATAATAACAGATCATATTATTTTTTTCTGTATTTTTTAAAACTCTTGCCCTTGCTTAACATTATACAAAGTTTGCACAAATTTGCCATAAAAATAAGGCACTGGTTTATTTATTGTGTGCAAGCAAGTAGCTATAAATGAATTTATTACAAATGTCTGAGTGTCATAAAATAGTATTACATTCAGCTAAAAATGAAAATCCAAATGAGTTGCAAATCATATCATTATAGAGATTAAACCCATGGCTTACTTAAGCCTATATTTCAAATTAAATATTTCTGAATTTATGTAAAAGACTTTGAGCAGACTACTTAACAAGAGCAAGCAAAAGCTTAGCACAAAAAAATGCTGCTACAGCAGCCTGTCACCCTTCAGCCAGCAGCTTAATCCTTCTCTAAATTCTATAATGCTTTTTTCCTTCATTCTAAATATACAGTTGAAGCAGTGTATTTCCCAGAAACACTGCATCTGTGCTTTAAAACATGAGTTCAAATTCAATTTTTCAAAAGCTGAGCCAAATTTAACCTTGTTTTCATATTTGTATACCTACCACTGTAAGTGAGATAAAGAAAATTGAACTATTTGCTATCAGAAAAGTCTTGCTGCTTTTCTTAACCACAAAAAGCAGTGAGGTATTATGCATGAATGTACCAGTTCAACTACCTGTGCCATTTAATCCAATTCATGTCTCCCCCCTCCCATGCCAGCCTCATGGACTGAACAATCCCTCCAGAGCAGCACATGTTCCCTGGGAATTGCTATAAGGGCAGGCAACATACCAGTGTTTCATCAAGCCAACACTAGTCTGGGTAGTAACCATTTTCATCAGCCTGAGATGGCTCATATGTGATGAAGAGAAATACATAATCAGTGCATTTCCTTCTAAGTTATGGAACATGAAGTAATAAGCAAAAAGAAATTTACCATAAGGAAGAATCAGTGGTCTCAATGGAAAACAACAAAATAGCATACATGAATTATCCTTGTTCTTCTGGAACAAAAACATTACATTTTTCATTCCTAATCAAATCATTGGTTTGTCCAACTCATCATTCAGCTGCTGACAGCAACAAATGCTAAGTCTTTCAGAAAAAAAATGCAAAAAAATGTTGAGGAGTATAATAAAGTACCTGATTCTAGATATTTTCTCTTTCTGGTCCAAACAGTTAATATTTACAATGCCATTTATTTTTATCTTGTCCAAAATATTTGTGGCTGTTCTTAATATCTTTTGCTTTGTCCTGCTAATCTATTGGTTTTGCAGGTGTCTTGTACAAGTGAATGATTCAATTTATTTATGTGTTGCATCTAAAATATAATTCATCAGCTTCAAAAATAGGTTCTAAATCTGTGGTGCTTCTTTTTCATCTCTGTTCTAAACTTGAATTGGGAGAAGTAGTAGTTGAAAGTAGCAAATCATGTGCCTATTTTTTATACCTCTAACAATATCTGTTTGCTAATCTTTATAAAGCTACAGTCAGAGATATTTCAGCTCCTCTCATTTGGGAATCTAAACATCTTGCTTCACATTTGATCTTTTTTCTTATTTTATCCAGATTTTTGGTAGTACTTTCTAAATTTAAATGTAGTATTTCAGAGGAAAGTAAAATTTGAGGTCTCTGCATGTACATAAGCAGCTTGTTGGAAGGGACTTGCTGAGCAAGCCCATTCAGCTGCACAACATCCAAGCATGGATGGGTATGTTGGGGTATGCTTGCCATCCGATGAGGATGAACCATCACAGGGGCCCTTTTACCTCTTAAATCAGAATCTGATTTATGTCAGAAAGTGTGCACACACTGTTTCATTAAGGAGATGAGGTTTTCCTGCTAAGTAACTGGATGTTCATGACACTATTGTATGATGAATAAATATTGACATATTGTATGATGATACAATTACATGATGACTAAAGTAGTATTGTGGAAGATCATATCCTGTTGTAGCTCCACAGTTGCTAGCAGGGAGATCCCAGTGTTACAGAGTATGTGGCTGGGCTAAATGTTTTGTAATGGGTATGATGTGCATGTTTTCAGAAGCACAGACATTTCTCTAAGCAAAAGGAACATGCCCATACACTTTCTTTTCAGGCAGCTTACCTTCTAATATTCCATCTACCCGTCAGCAGTCTTGTTTAGACTTGTACAAAGTGTGTGGGGATTTTCATATTGTGTCATCAGCACTTACTATAAGGAACTGAAGGCAGATGGAATTGAAGTTGGCTGCATGCTACAGAAACCAATATGCCTTAACCATGTTGTCCCAATGGGCTGCCTAGACCTCAACAGCTCTTACTGAAGTTCATTTGAACTGACAGAGCTCATGCTTCTAAATGGGCATTCATAGATTAATTTATCTGTTTGTAATGCAAGTTGAGATAGTGCAGGCCCAATTTGCCAGATCAACTGACTGAAACAAGGCTGGTTTTGTATACTTTATGGTATATCAATAATCCAGTGGTTGCAACAGTTCTTGCTCAACTCAGTTTCCAAATTAATTTTTTTTATGGAGTAATTCAGGCCACTTGACCTAGAAGAGATGTAATAAATATAGTAAGGCTGAGATATGTTGCATATACTTAAACCCTTGGAAAAGATACCACACCATTTGGAGAGATTATGCAAATTGTCTTTATACCTTTCTCCAACCAAATGAAATATTGATATTGATACCTTTTCACCATGGGCTGCAGCCAGTGCCAAAAGACACGTGTAAGGACAACACGGATTCTATGCTGAGCATTTAAAAGATTTTGCTTTATCTTCCAGAAAACTTTTCAGCAACACACCTGAATCTCAATGAGAGGCTAATAATCTGGAATTTATTAAAAAATCCCCATTTAAACGTATATATTTCTTTTGAAAAGACATGAAAATTATAATTTCAGTATAAGAACATAGTCTCAAGAGTTTTCACAGTCACCTGAAAAGCCTCATACTAGGCAATGGCTTCTATTAAAAATGGAATCCATTCAACACAGTAGTATAGTTACAGTGTGTAAGAAAGAAGGATAGAGTGGGAACTTGCAGCCAAGGAAAAAATTATTTTATACATTTTGTAGGCAGTTCAAAGGAACCACATCAGGGCTTGTTACACTGTTGTGAGCATATATGCTTCTTATGTACAAGATACATCTTGTTATTTCTTAGTTATCATTAAGTATAAAACTGTTTTTACATTTCTTAGCAGTCACATAGAGCTGAAGACCCTAAAAAAAGACAGAAAGTATATCTAGTTACATATTTTGTATTTAAATGTTAAAAAAAATATCAACACTTCCCTAAAAATTCAACATTTAGTAATTTCCAAGAAAATTTATTTTCCAGTTTAAAAATAATTCTTATGTAGCTCTGTAAATCACTTTTGTATTAGTTTGTTTAATAAGTGTGTAATTCATGTCAATTTTGAGGATATAATTCCCTGGAATGATAATGATATTGCTGAAATACACACATACACGCTCTTAGGTTGTTTGATCTGGGTAAATGCCTGTGAACAGTGAAATATAAATTCTATATAACCACTGATTTAGTTCATATACAAAACAAAATCATTCACAGAATCACAGAATCCTTCAGATTGGAATGGCCTCTGGAGATCATCTAGTCCTTCTCAAACCATGTTCTAGATGACTCATATCAAAACGCCTCTTACTGATTCACAGTTCTACAAATTTTACTTTTCTCACCTTTTACAACAAAGGCCTTAGAACATTTTTTCAAGCTATATCTGTATACTGAAGATAAGTGCCTTGTAAATCTTTGACAAAGCAGGCATTTGGTTCATTGGAACACATCATCTATTGAAGAAACTAATCATACTCATTATTCTGAGCTGCTCATAACAAGAGATCTAGCCAGAGTCAATTTTGCTATGACATTATTTGTATCCTTCAGTCTACACAATTCATAAATTTTTATTTATACTTTGATTTTGCTATGCAATCTTTGTATAAAAGCCACATCCTTTCAAAACCAAGATCTATTAACAGCTTAGTGCAGTGAAGATACACAGGCTAAACAGCAACACTACTGGACTGATACATTACTCTAAGAAATGCAACAATCAATGTCCGTCACAGGGGACTCTAATATTCTTTATAATACTATAAACAGGCAAATACCAGTCAAGAAACTTAGGTTTCTGTTTTCCAGCCTCAGATAATGAATAATGCTTCCTGTTTCCTGGTTGTTATTCTTGAGGTTCCTTCCTCAGAGCTCAACACAGGGATGATGGGATACTTTCTCTGCGCCAGAGTGGCACATAGTTTTCATCTGTCGTGCCACCCAGACTGAATTTTTTTGCAATCACGTGACAATTACCTTTTATTGTAGTGGAATTCCTTAACTGAGCAAGATTAAAAGTGAACTGTCTGTATAACAAAGAATACTGAAGCAGAAAGAGTGGGAGGAACAGCAGCAAAATAGGGAGCATAGAGGAGGAGCAGAGAAATATCAAAAAGGGTTGTGGAGCACATTGTAGAAGAGGGTGAGAGATCATCAAAAAGTCCTCTACAAATCTACTATATTAACCAATTTCTAGGACAGAGGGTTAAGTGGTATTTCTAGTTCTATTTTGTTACTCAAAGAAGCTTCCTATATCATTAGCCTCCTTTAACTACAGTATAAAACCATCATTGCCAGGGTTTGTTGTGCATGTTTTTAGAGAAATATGTGAGACATCAATGCACATGACTATTTCTTAGGCAATGCAAACAGCAAAATTTCTTGAAATACACGAAAAAGTTTAACGGAAGCATCTAAACCACTAGACTTTGTATCTAGCCTTCTTTGGAAAGAAGGATGAACTGGCTTGGCTTTGCTAGTCTGTTAGACATATTTAAAAGAAAGCCAAGAAAAGGAAAGAGTCCGAATAGACGTCATGAAAACTAAGAAGATAAGAAAAGTTGAAGTTCTGAAAAGAACCCTTTCACCGAGCCTCCTAATAAAGACGGTCCATCTCTTCATTACCATGCTACTCATCCACCTCTGTTACTCTGCACAAAAGGGAAAAAAGCAGTCTTTATAGTTGTACATGATTATATTTTCCTTTTGTATTGAGTTCAAAGACTTTTCTAAAAAAGCAAGAGTAGATTGCTCACAATGTAATGGGCCATTCCCAGGAAATGAAAAAATGGCCTTAACGTTTTATATTAATACAATAGGTTATGTATAAAACAGGTTTTAAAAAGTTAATGCATATTAGCTTAGAACAGCCATATTTTAACACTATGCGACTGAAAGTTCCAGTAGAGCAGATGAATGAAACTACAGAAGAAAAAAACCCGCTATGACAAAGAGATAAAGGTTTAACTAAAAGGACTCAAATCTATATTTCAGGTGCCTCTTTACCTTCCATCAGGAAACGAGTTATTAGGAGTAATGAAATCAGAGATAGAAAATACAAAAAGTTTTTAGATCCTTCTGTGCAAGGCGGCGACACCGGCCTTTACTTCTTCACTTTATAATGATTCCTTTGAGTTGTGGTTCTGAAAAAGCTGTGAAACATCTTCCTGTTATTTCTTTTTCATCTTTCCAAACACTGGCCAGGAATAACCCCATTCTATTCTTTTCTTGGATTTTTGAAACACATATTGACTGTAATGACTATAAATTATCTGGTTAATGTGTTGGATTTATAAAAGTGTTAGAGCTCCTCTACGCTGCTACGAGGTGCCTTTGAGAAGGTGCAAGGCACGAGAAGAATCCAACTTTATCCATGCCTGCTTCTACTTTGGGCCACTGCAAATATTAACTTTAGAAATTTTTTTAGGTTGACTGGATTTTAGGACAGTCTCACCACATCACTCCCCACCTGATGAGCTGTTGACTCTCTCTTCAACACAAGTAGCAGTAGATGCTAGCCAGCATCACCTCCCCGGTAGTCCTGATGGTCAGTTTCTGGGTGATACTCTCCCTAAATGGGAGCTTTTAAGAATCAGATACAGATTTCTACCAAGCTCAGTTAAAATGTGCATATGTAAAAGAAGCAACTGTTTCATAGCTTTTGCCACTCTTACTGTACTGCACCAACTACTCTGAAACCACCACAAGCACTGAACCAGTAGTTTCCAGACCACATCATTACACACTGCAAAACACAGGATGCCAAGTAATAAACCTTGCAGTATCTGCATCTTCAGCCCTGATCTTTGTCTCATCTAGGACTGTAATTGAATCTCTTAAGTGCTGCATGACAGAAATAAACAGAACTGCAGAGTTACATATCCTTTCCATTAACCTATTTAATCTCCTAAATGATTGGAACAATACAAGGTTTTGGGATGAAATGTCTTAAGAAACACTATAACCACATCTTCTTACCTCAAAATTTTCTTCAGATCATTTTGATCTGAGCAGAGCCATGACTACTAGAAGGTAAAAAGAAGCATTTTAGTGTCCAGAGATAAGTTTCTAGTGGAATATTACAGGCTCTAGGTTTTCTTACCACAAAGACTAGTAGCTGTCATATTAGAAAAAATTTAAAAGACATTTTTGGTCATCTACTACATAAAGGAAAATTTCAAAACTTAAACAAGTATGCTCCTCCAACAGTTCCTCTCATCCTACTCAAAATGCAAGTCAAGAAGTAAAAAACATTTTTTAAAGTGTCACCAGTAGTCTGTTTTCAAGTGCTGGCTGACCTTATCTCTTAGGATAACTGTTTCTTTGCTGATGGCACCACTCAAATTATTTAGATACATAGTACTATTTAGGTTTTCTGACACACTTTGTGTTTGACTGTTAATTCCTGATAGAAAAGTGACCTGTATACAGAATTGTGAGCCAAGTTAAGAAGCAGGTCTGCCTATGCTAGTGAAAAGTAAAGAGTATTTAAAAACCACAGACTTAAGTACAAATTTATCTACTCAGATCTAAAATATTTAAGAGTAAAAGACTTTAAGAGTTTCTGCTCAATATCAACAATTCTGAGGAGAAATTGTATTTGACCTTCTTCATCTCTATAATAATAGTTTCCTTTATGGTATTGTTCTTCCTTGTGGTCCCAGTTAGAATTGAGACCACTGTAGATCTACACCATCTGGGTCTGTACGCGCACCACGGAAAGCCAACAACAGTCTTGTGGAGTAAAAAGTTTAAAAATCAACAGTACTTGAATATTGAGTTTTGGTTCTTCTCAGACATATATTATCAGATTGTAAACATAGTACCAAAGTGAAAATGGCAGGAGACCTGATCTCTCCCCCACTTTTCTGAGTAGTTTTATGAATCCAATTTTTCTTTGCACAAATGGCGCACATGGAGAGAACTTTTTTATTCCTATGAACGAAAGCATTTGTATGCAAATGAAACATTCAAATGCAAATTAATGTATTTGCACAAGAAGCACTTGCCCACCTGTCACACAGCCTTGGCTTTTCGACTTTCAGGGCCTGGGTGCTCCGAAGCAGAGCGTGAACAGGGGAATAAGAATGCCAGCAATATTTCAAAAAGTGAATGGCCAGTCACTGTGAACAGCAAGTGGGAAGGATAAAACAATGGTGAAAAAAATTAAGAAAAATGGAAATGTACGAAGAAGATTCTTACAATTGTTCACATGAGACATGGACACAGACCACCACTACCCAGAGCTGAAGCAGTGGCAAACTGGAAGCAAGGGAAGAGGATGTACTATAAGTGAAATCAAGGCTTTTGACAAATTCCTTTGTTTGCCTTTTTATTTAGCAGTGGTTACAAGGATAAATTTTCTCCAAAATAGTGGAATCTTAGCACACTGAAACTCTGTTGATGAGATCTAGAGAGATTCTTAAAATACCAGAAAGAAAGTTTTTTGCATTCACATATTGCCATTCTTTTTCCTTACACAAGTTATTAGCTTTTAAGAAATAAAAATCTGGTTGTTTTCTAGACTTCCCTGTGCTTTCAGTATCACTGCTACACTGACAGCATAGGGCATGAATCTCTTTCACCAGGCCAGCTTGGAATTCTAGTAACAAAAGTTTAAAATTCAGTATTGAAAAGATCTGAGTGCATTATGCAGGAGGACCTGCATCCTTTACCTCCTTATTACTAGAAGCAGCAAGACTATTCAGATAACTTCTCAACTGTTTCTCATTATGCCTTGTATGCAACCAAGGAATTGCAGCATATATCCCAAAAGTATATCCCAAGGAAAAAACACCAAAACCCTGTTGCCCTGCAATGGTTCTTCAGGAGCTGGCTGTTGACATACACATGCAGCAGGTGGACATCCAGTGAAGCATATAAATCCTGTACAGAAGGCTAAGGGAATAGGTTTTGGGGGGGCAGAGCAGCCTGCCAAAGTATGCCTGCTAGGTAACTGATGCATTGAATCTCACAAGCCCTCCTAGACCTAGTTGAAGATTTTGGGGCCATACAGTCCCCAGAGATTTTTTTTTTTCCTTTTTAATTTTAAATGTGTGATTACCCCTTACTTTCTGTCACCTGTTCTGCTTATAAACTTCTGCAGGGCCCCTCTCTCTGCTCTAATTTCCAACAAGCTGTCATGTTACCCTAACCCATGGGGCCACCTCCTCCCCAAGGCATTGAGATGACTCATGTGCATTCATGTATGCAAAGTGGCAGCTGGCCCTAAGGCCAACCAGGGATGTGACCCATCTATCAGTTACTTGATTTTCTTGAAACTCTGAACCCTGCTAAAATAGACAACTCATGCAGAGCCTCACTACTAGTAGTATTTCTGTCATTTCCTTGATTGTTTCTGGAAACAATGGTTTCTGGAAAGCTACCATTCACAAAAAAAAGGTATGGAAAAACTTGGAACATCATTCAAATTTTCATCATCTCAGATTCAAGACACTGTCCTTCTAGGAACCTCAGTTGCAAATTCAGAGTCCCCTCAGAAAAAATTCAATTTATTCTCTCTGAAATCACAGTCAGCTAGCTACTATAGAGTAGCCATCCTTACCCACACACTCCTCCTCTTTCTTTTCACTGGCTTGCCAGTCAACAATGCCTGTCTGATGAGTATCACTTAATTTTGTGTTATCAAACCCTCACAAATATCATTTCAACTAGTACAAAGCATAGTCTCAGTAAAGGTTGTTTCAATTCATTGCAAAAGTCTACAAGGTCCTCTTGTCCAATAATGCTGCAGAAAAGGAAACAATAGGGGCATGTTGTAAATTAAAAGCAGGTTGATGCCACAAAGGCAATGAATTCTTTGAACAGGATTTGCCAATATGTCTTATTATGGAGTTCAAATGTGAGATTTATACTGAAAGAATAAGAACATCCCATAAAATAGGTATGATCATGAATTTGTAAGGTTTCCTGAATGCTTCTGGAACAGCTCAATGAAGGAGGATGTTCTGATATCTGCAAAAAAAAAATAAATACTTGTGCTATTTGAAGAATGAGATGTAAAATTCAGTTAACAAATACAGAAGTCTCAACATTCCATCTTCAGCTGTTTGCAGATGCAAAATGAAAAGCCACCCAAAACCAGAAATGCTAATTTATTGCTGAATAAGCTTATTTAATTTCTTCATAGTACTTCTGTGTGTTCATGTGTATAAGTCCCAACCTGAAGCACAAGGACTCAGAAGCTGAGACTGTGGTCCAAGTTGTGTCACACTGAAAATACATACAGGTTTCTGATTAGCTGGCTGTTTGAAAAACAAACATTGAACCACATGACATTTCCCTGTCACTGGGGTTTCAAAAATTAATTAAGCCAATTGTAAATCTATAAATACCTTGAGAATTTTTTCATATAATTATATGGAACTTCAAAGCTATAATAAAGAGAAGAGTTATCCTGATTCTGCATGACCAGATAGTCCACATCAGCCACATACAGTCACTAAACCCCATTGCAGGACCAATTGAAACAATAAATTATATTTTAAATCTAATATATGATATTAGATTTAAACAATAAATCGTATTACCTTAAATATTAAGTAACAAGATAGACAAATTCAATGTAAGATATGTTCTGTAACAGCAATTAATCTCTTTTTTTTATGAAACAAACAAAAAAATATTAAATGTATAATATTTGTGAGCATTTTATGTGCCCACTGCATGGGTTAGAGCAACCATGCCACCCATTGTAGATGTAGGCAGTGAGGATGAGCTATTCCCATAGATATCCAGGTGAAATTCTTATGGAGTCCTGTATGCACACAATGACTTCAGTCCTTTTGCTGTATTTTTCTGAGAAAGAAGCAATTCCTAATGATTTGATTATATTACACAAGCAAGCCTTTCCATGTGGCATGGAAGAAAGGTTTGCTGGTATCACGCTGAATCTGTTTTTTTAATAACATTTTTTAATAACAAACATGCACTAAACCTTAAGAGGGATGTGTTTGCAGGACACTTAGCAGCTTCCCATTGTAGCCGTAAGATATTTCCATGTAAGAAGAATCATTCCCAAGTAATGTTTGAAATGAGTTCAGGAGCATTTGGTGGCTGGGCAGCTTTTGGTACATTCTTGGATTTTAGCCCATTATTTTGAAAACACTTCAGCTCACCCCAGGAGTAGGGACTGCTGGGTACCTGAGTCAAAGTGAGAAGCAAGCTACAATTCAGGATCAGAGAGTGCAAGCAGTCCTATTACATTGTATGAACTCATTTCTCACTGAAAATGTCACAGTTTGAAGGTTTTCTTTGTGACTGGAACAAATAAAAGCTTTTAGGGCCTTCTGAGAACCCAGACACCACAATATGATCAACAGGGGTAAACAACACGTGATACGTTTCTCTCCTCCATTACCAGCTCTGAATGGGAAACGAAGGGAAAGAACCTTGACAGATTTACTGCATGTTTTAGGACTTCTCTTTCCCTGAAATGATCAGTGCAGGATTTCACGCACTGCTTCTAGAAGCATGTTCACACAGACTTCCCACCTTCACACACATTGGGAATTTGAACAGTGCCTTGATTAAACATTTGATTTCTTTTTTCTTTCTCCTGAAATTGATTTCGATCTTGGTGCCTACACAAAGTGCAGCATTAATATATGTCATACGGCCTGTATAAACCCACAAGATTTTACCATGTCAGCTTTTGTAAAAATCTGGGGTTCTTAAGTCTTATAGCCACAGCATCTGTTAGATGCATTGCCTGTTTACTGGCCTGCTGCTCTAAGCAGGGCTGAGAGTTTAAATGTCCTGTTGTTGTGACCAGTGCTTATGCTGGCATGATCTGAACAGCTCCTGCTCAGATTCCAACTACAACATTTCATTAAACCATGCAGTTATCACCATAATCCCATATTAGGGCCTGAGGACCTAGCTCTGATAGTAGGGTGTATTTTCAGTTCAAAGCCTGCAGCCAGAAGATTACTAAATCCCCCAGCTGTGAGAAAATTATCTCATCCCAGAGTCAAACCAGTGAGAAAACACACAGATCTCTCAGTCTCCTCTTAGGATGAAGTAGAGTAACTTACTCCACATTTTCAGACTGGTAAAATTAATTTCCCTCAAACCTTTAAACCCACCACTGTGAGGTTTTGCATCTTCCTCAGGTGCTGGGTTAAAGATACATGACTTGGGCATCTTATATTCTCTAGGCACTCTCTAAGCACTACAGGAAAGAAAAAATCTTTCACTCCATTTCAGAGTTTCCAAATTTTTTACGCCTACCTGTCCATCCAGCTACTAATGCTTTGCCTTTGTGTAAGGGCATTACAGAGCACTTCTCACCAGAATTTATGATCCTCAATGAATCATTTAATTCATATATAATTTAGACACTCAGGACAGTTAAAAGAGTAGTCCCACCAACAAACAATGATGCTCTTCCACCAAAACAGCACCAAGTACTGCTATGGCACAATAGTAACAAACAAGGTTGCCATCCCACCCTACCAAAAAAATTTGCATATATTAACAGCCTTGCACAAAATGAGAACTAAACTCATGAGTACATTTCCAAAAATACATGCTTGGAGAGACGAGATAAACAGCAGCATCACAACAGGGAACTAGATACACTTCCAGAGGTGCAGTATCTCTTATCACACAAACCACTGTGCCAACCTGTAAGTTAAGGGCTTGGAGAAAATGTAATTTCTTTTTGCAGGAGAATAAAGCCTGTATATACAGTATGTTAAAAGTGAAATTCTAAGAGTGTTGGGAACAGAAGGCAATAAAGAAATACCTATCTTCTGTCTAATTCCACGACGTGTTAATATTAATGAGCCAAGAAAATTCTTGCCACTCATTTTCAAATGTTCATTCATGTTCTGCATTGTGCATCCAATCCTTCAGCTACTTGCTGAAGATTCAAAGACTGCGAGGGAGACAGGGTTACATGTGACTAAAAGCAAAGAAATAATATAGTGCTTTAATCACAGACTCTCCTAAATGGAAGCCATAAATTAATAATCTATACCTATACTACAGCCTTTCCTGAGAAATGTTATGGTTTTTTGCCAAATGATAATTTTAGTTCTATGTAGACTACATGAGTATCTACAGGTGTTTTAATCATCTATTTGTATATATTTATTGATAGTTTGATGGAGCATATTCGACAGCATTAATAAAAAGTACTGATCTATACCTCTCAAGTACCTTACATTGAGTCATAAGTACCATTTCAATAGGACTTATTAATGGGTTGGGGGTTTTTTGTGATTTAATGCACTATGGTTATTCTACATATATTTAGTTTTCCCATGTGAGGCTCATAAACCAGAGACCAGAGAAAAGAATGATGACAAACTATGCCACCACCAGAAAAATGTAAAAGAATATAAATTGGACATACATGCCTGTCAAATAATTAGATCAATTCTATTGAGTTTGTTTTGTGGCTGTCCATCTAGAAATATTTGCTACAATTACACAGCTGGGCAGCTGTATGCATCATATTTTGTTGGCTTGGGAATTGTGTTCTATTTTGGACAAGCCAGACAGGCATTTTGAATAAGTGGCTTTAGTGTCTTTCTTGGTAGACAGCAATAGTTGCTAAATGATTAAATGCGGGAGATGGCAAAAATAACAAGTCAGTACTAATTATGAAATTTTTAGAGTATCATAGAATAATGATGGCACACAGCTTTTGCAAGAGGAAATTATCCAGTTTTGCTATGCAATACAGATGCCCAGCGCCAAATTTGCCTGTTTGATTGGGTTGGCACTTTCCTCAGAGACTAGAAAAAGCTTCCATTAGCGTTCATTGGCCTAAATCAGAAACATCTGTTAAAAGCACAAAACATTCATGAGTTCAACAGTCAGAAACCTGCACAGGAGCAGAACCTTTCCCCTAAGGTAGGTGACAAGTCAGTCTTATGCCATCATTACTCTACATGTCAACTTATGCATATATTTTATTGAATTCCTAACTCAGCTCAAGCCTGTGTCTTTCTTTGAGCTCTCTTAGTGATATTCTAAAATTAAAATTCAGCATCCTATACATTTCTTTCTTCCTTCCTTCCAACTGGTACTTTGTTAGTCTTCACAACAGCATACAAATGCATTAGAAGTTTCAGAAAGCTAAGAAAAAACCTCACTCTTTCAATCATCCAGAACAGCTGAAATATAGTGCAAACAATCATAAACATTACTTTTTCCATGTCATGCTCTTCTCTTTTAGACAGAGATTTGATTTAGAGCATTCTGTGAAATCACTTCTAGCTGCTACAGACTTACCAGGTCCACATTATCGTTGTTTTTGAGGAAAAAGTAAGGCCCCATCTACAGGTTTTATCTATACCCTGCTATAGCAGGGTTTTAGCTATACACTGAAAATAAGCACAAAATAGAGGATTATTCAGCATGTAGCTGTGAAGTGTCCATGTTAGGGTATGTTGGGCCGGCTGTGCTAATTGCATCCAAACCCCCATGCCCACGCTCCAACTGGCACTGCTCCATCTCCACATTTACTATAGCTCTGCCTCTTTCCCTCTAATAGCTTCTGGCACATTCCCCAATCCCACTATTTCTAATACTGGCATCCCTTTGCCAAATTGTGGAGGCAGCTTGGGGAAAAGGAAAACCAAAACAAAGCAGCCATCATCTTCAGCTGAAACTCACCCGCCTGCGTGGCTGCCTTCCAACATGTCTGCCAATGCCTGGCTGCTACAGGAGCTACTGCAGGAGTTGGAAAATTGAGAGGAAGGAGCAAAAATACACAACAGGCACAGAAATTAATGTTACTGGCTTTAAAGGCAACAGCCATCTGTCTTCCTTACTGCCTGGCAGCATCAGGAGCTCCCTGCAGTGAGGATGGAGATTTGGCAGGTTTCCGTAACCCTGTTGAGCTTTTACTGTCCCTACCAGCATCCCCTGCTGCTTCTCTCCACACCCTCAGACCAATTATACTTGGACTTTTTATTGCAGCAGCAGTGCCCACACAACGTTTTACTTATGGGCACTTTAATCACCAACACCTATCAAAACCAGCAAAGTTCAACTACTGCTTAAGTGTGACATTTCTAAATCTGGAATTAATATGATTTTGCAGCCATCTTGCATCCAAATCATAAGAAAACTGGCTTTAAAATGTAGCTGAGTCAGAGTTTACACCTGAGAAAAAGAACTTGATTTAGTTTTGTGATAGCATGATTTCACCTATATTACCAAGATGTCAAGAAAAATTGTGTTATATTTTCCTTCTGTGGCTGCCATTTGAGTTTTTATTTGCATAATGCTGCTCTCCCAGGCAGAAGGTTGCCAGGAAAACAGAGCATGAAACCTGTCACAGAAATGCAACAAAGACAATTCGGAGGCTTTGTTTTCATGTAGATCTAAACTGATTTCAATGTACTTAATTGCCATAAAGATTAAAATAGACATTTTCTCAGTGTATAAGGTTATTATTAATATTTTTCATTGTGTGCCAACTTGAAGCAAAACCAGCAAGTAGTAGAATAAATTTAGCAGCTAAAAGAATGTAAGAATATACATTAGTAAAACCACCAACTATCCATAGCCACAATCTTTCCTTGAAGTATCAGCTTTTTAGTACAGTTCTTCAGGGCTGTTTCTGTTCTCAGTTATCACAGTTTTAATATAACTTACGATCACTTCCTAGAGACTTAGTTATCCGGATTTTACAAAGCGTTATCTGCTTTAGGAAAAACCAGAGTGATGCATACAGTAATCTGTCATGCAAGAGCAAGAGCAGCTGGTGTAGCTTACATAAAGTGGCAAATAGCCCAATGCAATAAAATGCAAGCATGTTCATAGCAAGAGCAACTATTGGCACAGAACAGATACCAAAATGTATTTCTATTTGAATCACAAATAAAATTATCTGTTTATCTTCTGTCATAATGAAGATAAAACAACAGGATACAATTTCTTTAAATTTGGGAGTGGCAGATTCTCTTTTAGACTTTCTTTATTTTATTTCATGTATATTTAGTGCTCCCAGTTAGAAGATCTGAGTTATCATGTAGATCTGAGCAAGTCGAAATCCAATGGGTTTGTTTACCTACCACCTTGTCACCTAAATTATGAGCGAATTTGAGTGAAGGGATGCTTGTTTGTTTGGGGCTGGGTTTTCTATTCTGCTCTGGGGTTGTTTTTTTTACATAAAAGCAGAACCTGGAATCAGTGAGGTTTTTTTCTGGTTTTGGTTAGGTTGTTTTGGGGTTTTTTTAAGGAAGGAGATTGTCTGTTCAAGCATTTAGTGCCTTTTTCGATAGCATTTAACAATCAATTGTTAAGACAATTTATTCTTTTTCTACTAGTTGTACTGCAATAGCTAAAACCACCAGGTGTACTTGGATCACAGATTACTAAATGCTCTGCCCTTGTGTTACCAGAAGCACATTTAAGAAGGCTGGAATTAGGCTGCATCCCAGCTGCAAACACACAGTAGTTGACAGTACATCCCCTGTGAGAGGGATGAGGGGCAAGACCTGCTTAAGACATCTGAAGCTATTGAAATACAGACTAAAAATAGTAGCAGTGATCTCCACCACATTGGGACCCACTCTGTTGATGGACTTAGCAGCAATTTAATCACTGACTTCAGAGGGTGCAGTTTGATGTACTTTTTTCCACAATACCTCCATAAGAAAGATGATCTTATGGTGGTCTACTCTAGATGCCATTATAAGAGTTCAGTAGTGCCTCCCGTTATGAACCCCTCTAAGGCTGTATTTTCTCTCTTTTTTCTCTTGTTAAAAGATTGTTTGCTCAGTTTGGTTCTACAAGAGTATCAGGTTTCCATTTTCTACTCAAAGCGGTCTTGTCAGAAATGCTTAGTGTCTCATAGAATTAGTCCATTATAAGTCTTTGTTTCCTTGTCATTGAAAGCAACATGAACTATGGGCCCACAAATACTGTTTTCAGTCAACTCTGTCTATAAGCCACTGGTCAAGTTATTTGCTGAGGAGTGAACTCCCTCCATGGGTCAATATTAACAGTATTGAGATAAAAGAAGGAGTTAGGGAAAGCAAAGTGGTTGCTTTAGTTTAGTTTTTCCATCTTTTTGTGGACAAAATTGTAATGATATTACAACTTAACATCCTGCCTTTTGCATAGTGGTAGCAGCAGCAGCATGGCCTAACTATATGTGACAGCCACAATGACTCGTCGTGCAGTATGTTTAATGAGCTGTGTTTAATGAGGGCTGAGACACTTCCTGGACACTGCCCGTAACTGTCCTTCTCTGAGGCTATAGTCAAACATCTAATGTGAGAAGAAACCATAGAGGCAGTATTTTCTGGCTCTTTCTGCTGTGACTACGAACTTATCCAATGTGAAATGAATGTTGGAATGACCCTGTGAAAAAAAAAGAAAATAAAAGCACAGCAAATGAAGCCACTTTTTTCTACTGAGTGGATTAACCCAGCGTCCTAGTTATGGTAGTTTTAACATTGCTATTAATAAGGCCTTTTTTGTTTCTTTTAAGGTCATATACCTTCCATGAATAAATGCCCATTTCAGTGTCACAAGTAAGTAGGATTTGGGATGTAATGCTTACTTCCTCCCATCTTCCATCTCCAAAACTTCCTAGCCAAAAAAGTTCTCCTCCTAAGGAATCTACAAGAACCTATGAGTGAATTGAAACCCACCACAAAAAGGAGCAAATCAGTCCTACTGTTAGTATCCAGAGTGCCATCAAGTCATTGGAAAGTGAATAGTACTTACACAAAGAAACTCACCCTGCAGAGAACACAGTTGGGTGGGGTTTTTTTATTATTATCCCACAGGTGTGGGTTCCAACATGTTTAGGCCTCCTCCAGCTGTACACTGAGCACCTGCAAAGCACATCAGAGTCCATTGGAGCCCATCGACAGAAAGTCATACTTTGCACTTCAATCTGTGTGAACAAAAAAAGAGGGAACAATTTAGCATGAACATTGTCATCTAGATTGTTCTTTAGAGGCTTAGCCCTTTCTGAGTTGATAGAAAGAATGAGTTGTTCCACTGGTATTTTGGCATTTTAGTGTAAATGTCTCCCGAGGCCTAAAAAGCATTTCCTGGAGAAGCAGCTACTGGGTGGGTTTTCAGCAAGCGCAGCTTGAACTTGGCACTCACTAGTAGAACTAGCACATCATACTGCTAAGGAATGGGACTTGGGACTTTTTACCTGTCACCCTCAACAGGCTCAGAGTTTTTCAAGTCTCCCTTTTCATGCCTCCTATGACATGGATCCTTGTGTAAATTTGACCTTGCTTAGGAAGGTCTCCAGCAGAGACTCTGGGGAGGAAACATTCCTTGAGCTCTCTCTCTATGCTGAAACATTAGAACTACTAATAGAGCTCCCAGCTGCTATTATAGTTTTGATAATATAAACACCTGCCTGCAGCAATGACACAACCAAAGTAATATATATTTGTCCACTATTTACAGCTAGAAATTACTTTTCAGCGCTCCAGAACCAGGCCAATTACAAACGGGTAAGCTAGAGCTAAGAGAAAGAGTAATCCTATTCTGGTCTGGCAGCCATGCAGACCTCTGGGTGCATATATGTTTTCTAAATGGTCACCTTAACTCTGCATTAAAGTTGGTTTGAAGCCAATAGCTCATTGCCCTAAGAAACTGCATTCCTTATGGGTTAATATTTCACTTGACAGGAATCCTTTCTGGCCAGAGATCAACTATGCAAACAGGTTTGTATCTCATTGTTTCCAGGAACAAGAGTTTTTCAAACCTTTCTCAAACACAGCTGAATCAAAAGATATACTCCCCACTTCTCTTCCTTCTATTTAAAACTGTGACTCCAGGTCTGCTCTGTTCTCTGAGAATAGTATGCTTCTTTATATTAGTTACATATTATTTAAGTTGGATACCATAAAAACATGGTTTTGGAGCTCACACATAAGAAGCCACTAGAATTATTTAGCCTGAAAAGGACCTTCATCCCTCTCTTTTCCATTTGGGATTATCTGGGCTCACTGGGTCTAAGCTCATGTCAGGAAATGCATCTTCCTACATCTACTATCATTATCTCCTCTGAGTAACATACAAGACAAAGATGACGTGGAACAGAGATATCACATTACCTAATCTTCTATTCCTGTCCTACAACAGGTTAGTCTAACAAAGAGCTTGACCTTACTGTTAAAAGCTGGTATATCAATGTTGCTCCTTATGCCTTACCTTACATATGATGGGCAATGGAACAGTTTGGATTTTTTGCTCCTACTTTCATGTTTTACTTTTGTCTACTACACCAGAAATTTGGGAATTAAGCTGGAAACTTAAGAGTGAGGGGAAAAACCCCAATTGAGTCAGAAAAACTAGCAGGTGGTTTGGGTAAGAAAGATTTATAAGGAAAATTAATCAATAATAGGGAAATTACAAACTCTATATTGACAATGGAGTCTGCTTTTAATAATTTCCTTAAATGCTTGCTTATTTTTGAGTGCTTTGAGTCTCCCATTCTATCTCTTAATCATTTTTACCTTTCCAGTATCTCTACACTCTGCTTACAATGACATGCTAAAATTGATACTATGACAGACATTTGTAACATTATCTAAAAACATTTTGGTAATTTGACAAAACCTGAAGAGGAAGGCTTGAAGGGAGGTTTTTGGGGGTTTTTTTTTCTGAAATAAAAAACTCTTTTCATTATGAAGCACACACTGATTAGTTCTGTTTATTGCCTTTTCTACCCAAGTCTCTTCTAGTCTTCTACCAAATCTGTTCTACCTTTCCATCTGAACTCACAAATTTAAAGTGTATGCATGGATTTAATTAAGATGTCAATGTTATCAATCTTCATTTTGCAATACCAGAGTGAATGAGCTTAAATTTTAGAAGCTCTTACTTCCCCCATCACAAGATTCTTGCAGACTAATTCTTCAAATTATTACTCGCTTTTTCTCTCAATAAAGATTGTCTCAACATAATGTTTAGCATCCTAGAACATTTAAGAAAAAGGAAAAAATGTCCAACCCCCCAAAACAATTCTGTAGTTGACAACTTCCCCATTATCACACAGGACCAGAGTACAAGGAAGCTGAGATGAATCTCTAGATCAATGCCTTCACTGTTCCAGCCAGGCCCTCTAGGTTAAGGTCTTTTCTTACTAGGGATAGAGCAATCCTGACTGACTGTTTCCATGGATAGCAGAGCTTCAGAGTGAAGGAAACCCACTGGATGTCTCACTTGCCAGACTGAAAGTGCTTTTGTAGTTGTATGGCCTTCCTGTAGCATCAGGTGTTAGCATTTGAGTTAGACATAAATATTATGATAATCTTTATCTTTTCACTCTGAAGATATTGATGAGCTAGAACTCTTAATTTTGAGAAAGTCTTCTTAAGGAACTCTGCTTAACTTAACATGTTCAAAACTAAGTTTTGAATTTTGTCAAAACTTATTTCATCACCTAGACCAGTATAACACATCGAAGCAAGGGAAAAAAAAACTAATTAAAGATTTCAGGAGAAACCAACCCACAAAATCAGAATGTATCAGCCATACAAACAGATTTTCTGTATAAAATTTCTATATATAAAACACTGAAATTGAAAACTGCATTGACAGTGATTACTATAGTATGTAGCTTCCAAAATAATGGGCTGAACAATTTCCTCCCTTGTTTATTTAATCAGGATACTTATGTCTTTTTTTTTTCCCCTAGTGATGCAGGTGTTGAGTTAACCTTTTAACTCCTGCAGAGGAAATGAGAGCAGTACAGTAATGGATTTGGTGGCTGGACATCTTTCAGCCATTACTATATGTCATTCTTCAGTTATTGCAATGTACTGATAGAACATCCATTAAAGTTAGAGATATTGTTGAAGACAAAGGTCAAAGGGGGATAATTTACAATCTAGCACTTAATTTGTTCCTTCTAATTATGAGGGGGAAAACAATCCTCACAATTATCCTACTTCCTTGAGTAACAGGGAAAAAGTGCTAACAGACCTCAGCCTGTGTGGGGAACTCCTGCCTGTGTGTGTAAGTTAAAGCTTTATGACATGATCCAAAGCCAGATGAAATAACTTACTTAAGTTGATTTCAATCATTTGGAATCAAGACTTAACTCAAAAGAGTTCTGAATAATTAGGATAACATTAGCTGCTACCTCTTTTTCTGTCAATAAATATCATGACTAGTACTGTCTTGTGAAAAGTGCTCAGTCTCTTAAACAATCACACCACATTTATTCAAAACAAGACTAAATGAGGGATAGGCCTTGTACTAGAGAGGAAAGCTTAGGCAAAGGTGCATTTTCTGTTCTGTATGAAATATATTCCCGTGGCAATTAGTGCCCAAAGTGAGTGTAGTTGTAATAATATTAAAGTCACGCAAGACAGAAAATATAAATGGACAATGACCAGACTGAATAAAGACTTGTAGTTATTTAAAGTGTGCTATACAAGTCCATAAGCTAGAACACCTTCATTTTACAATTGTCATCATTATCACAAAATATATGTAAATACAAACCACTCAGCATTATAGCTATGCTGATGCACACTCAAGAGCTTCCAAGCAAGCCATAGTGGTCCTGTTGAGTGGCAGCTGGAGTGCACAAACAGGCCTGGCTCAGTGCAGAATTGGTTAAAGAGGTGCCGTTCCACCTCAGAACCATTTCTGAATTTCTTGTATTCTGTTTCACTCAGTGTGGAACACCAAACCCTTTTACATGTTCTCATTATTAGCAATCTTTTCCACACATTTTTTCAAGCAAAAGGGGTTTAAGGGGTAATATTTTACTAAGTCTTTGAATTTCTGCAAATGAATTGGGCTACAGGAATAATTGTAGGTAATAGCAATGCATTATATGCTAGATACCTTCTCAGGTGCTTGTATATAGAGAGGGTATTTGAATAAAACTGTTTGGGTTTTATTAACTCTACTGCTTTCAGCCACATCTGCACAGAGTGCTCTAGATAAAAACAAATGCAAATGAGCAGAGAGAAAACGTGTGTAATGTGAGCACTGGGGTGTTTAGGTGTTTATGCTGTACCTCACACATACCAAACAAGTCTGCCCACTTTTTGTTTGCTGTTTACCCTTATGCAGTATGTACTCTACAAGTGTTGTAACATGTATTGGCATGTCTGACCTCTGTGTGAAGGACAAAGAAGATTCTTTGCTTCACTCCATGTGTACCATACATTAGACCAATGCAAAGCAAAGCAATAAACAAGACTTCTGATTTGGTTATACCCTCCAGACCTGATAGTGCTTCTGCCCCTTTTCTACTTGTTTTACAACAGAAAAAAAACCAAACCAAAAAGAAATCAGAGAAGGCATCAATGAGCGGGGATTTCTAAGTACAGAGCTTCCCAGTTTTGTTTAGCTTGAAACAAAGGAGGGGGTTTCTTATCTTTACGAATTAAGAGAGTACAGAACAAAGGACTACACAAATAAGATAGAAAGAACAGTACTTGTTTTTCACCTGGCCTGACCTTCCAGAGCCGAAAGTACCTTTCTTTTTTAAATTCTTGGTCATGTGGAAGAGGAAATTTTAGCTACAGTTGTTCAGTTTCATCGTGGCCAATCTGAAACATCTGCCACACAGTTGACTGAAACATTCACACCTGGAATAAAATTAAATTTGTTCAAAAAATATAATGCTACAGGGTACTTTGTCACTTGAGGAACAGGAGTCAGATACCAAAAAGTCACTGTTCACACAGTAACTCAAAAGCAACAATAATTCAGCTTTACAATCCTGATATACTTCTATAATGGTCACTTCTAAAATATATTTCCCCTTTGGACTGATTCATTTGACCATTCTACAAAGCTTATTGACTTGGGACAGTGGGTGACTCCACAGGGATACACTGCACAGCCAATTAACCACACATGTCTGAGCCAGGCTCGACACATGGAGGTGCACCTGGGATGGAAACACACAATTACAAGAACTCAGGCATTACTGAAAGGAGGTGAAAACAGAAGTGAGCCTGAAACAAGATGTTTAATAATTGTTTAAGTGGATGAAAGGGCAAACATTAAAAAAACAGGATTTTGTAGATTTTCAGGGAGGGGGAAGGTAAATGAAAGGGTTAAAAACGGAAATTAAAATGGTTAATTTTACAAATAAAAGTTCATTAGCTTTATTAAGTTGCAAAGGAGAGAGTTTTAAAGTTGTATATATGTAAAAAAGGGTTAGTGGAAAATGTTTACTGTTTGAGTTAGTCCAATTTTGCCTAGTGACAGAGAAACATATGAAGTCAGATTAGCTTCATAAAAGACACTATTTATGAATCAAATTTAATTTGTTGTTAGTTTACTACAGATTTTATGCAAATAAGTACAAATAAGCTGTCCTGATTTATTACCATAATTTGAAAAATTAAATAAAGCCTTTAATGAATATTTTAGAAGGTTGAAAAGCCAACCCAAAACTTTAAATATATATTAGCTCAGGTTAGAGGAAGATGTTGTTACAGTACCAGGAATTCATCATGAGGAAGAAAAATAATTTTTGTACAGCAATGAAGAGAATTTTAACTGCATAAATGCTGTTGTTTATTTCCTTCTTTGAAAAGGAGAGGAAAACCTCCTGAGGAGCAAAAAAAAAAAAAAAAAAACCAAACAAACTCAAGCCCTGAAACCATAGTTTGTACTACATGCAGTCAAAAAAGCCAGGACAGCTCAGCACAGCTGGGCTCTGTGCAGAGGAGTCAGTGCTGTCTGACCTGTTTTGTGCAGCCTCCAGTCCAGACCAATGAGGTGCAAATTATCTGTTCTTCAGAAGTGTGCACCAGTGCTCTGTCTCAGCTATTCTGCATTGAGTAGAATATTTTGGGTGGAGGTGTTATTTTTTTCATGTAGGTGTCATGGTAATCATGGAAGTGGTGCCAACTCACCAAACCTTCATCATTCAATAAAATTACTGTTTTAGGGAAGAGATGGCAGGTTTCGTCTTTGTCCAGGAAGAGGCCTCTCCAAAGCCACAGGACCTCATTGCAGGAGCACTGCTGATGGGCTACAGTCTTATTAATCTCCCAATAAAGGCACTTCAATCCAGGTGCATTTCTAGAAAATGTCATATCTGTAAGCAACAATACGTTTCTACCACCTCTTTTGGTGGCAGAGAGGACTGAAAGACAGTGAAAAAGTCAAATCATCAGGCAGGACTGTGTGGGGAATGCGAATGGGCAGGTCAGAATGCTGATCACTTAGGAAACAGTATTGGGATAGGAGAGTACATTTCTGCTGCAAAATTTAAATTGAACCAAGATCAGATCATCCTACTGGTATCTGGAAAGGCATACTTGCTACAGTATTTTAAAAGTATTAAACAAGAACTTTAAAAACAAGATTTTTCACGTGGATAGGGCTCTTCTAGCCCTAACAAATGTCCATGGGTGACATAGCAAGTGTTTAGATTGGTATTTATTTCAGTGTAACTTGACATTGTAAGAAATTTTATATGTATCTAATATGAAATTCTGACTCTGAAGGAAAGTAGCAGTGTCACCCTAAACTAAAGTCATAATCTTAGAAAATTTTATTATGTCTAATCCAGGCTCTTCATAGAGATGGTATCTTTGCTTCCTTTTTTACCTTCTATCTAAAATCCCTTTCTGAAGTCCTTTCAGTAATGGACTGATTCACATATTTTTGTTTCTTTCTGAAGTATCTTGGATTTTGCTTCCAAAGTCAGGAGTTATGTTTGAGTTGCATTTTCTTCACACTCTTCTTCTGGATCCTTTTGTTTCTTTCAGCTTAACATTAAGGTTCTCTTTCCCCTCTCCAGAAACCACGTTCATTCAGATCAACAGTTCACATTAGCCTATTATCCCGTCACTAACAGGAAAGGCCCAGGGAAGAATTAGGCAGGGCAAGGCTTTAGAGATGCTTTCCAAGACTAACCTCTCATTAACCAAGAGTATTTTGAACATTAAGCAATTTTCAATTCACCTACCATTTACTTGGTTATTTTAATACTTGTGACTGGAAAGATCTATTCTACCAAAATGATTTGCAGGAGCAAAATTTAATTTTGTTGTCGTTCACCTATTTCAGATGTTCTACTTACATGAGGAAGGTGCCATGAATTTAAATCAATACCATAAGGTTAAGAGATAAGTGTTTGAGAACTAATGCTTTTATCTTGTTAAACAGTGCTCTGAGATTAATGTTTAACATCTTATAGTTCTATGATGTATGTTTGATTATGACTCAATAATGACATTTGAACTATCCATACAGTGCAAACTTAAAGTCCACTGTAAAAGAGAAGTAAAATATAATGAAAATAGAAACAAACAAACAAAAAGCAACTCAGAGTGTCTTAGAGGTTCCTTTTTCATATTGTAATTTGCAGTAATACAGAGAATGGCACGGCAAGAAGACCAGTGGGTATTTTGGTTAGTTCCTGGTACAACTAAGGAAACCACAAAACCACATCAATCTCTAGTTTTCTCAACCAGTTACAACATAAAACATTTCTGATATTGTTTCTAGAACTGCAAACCACAAGAATAAAGAAAGTTTAGCTTATTTTCAGCAATTGACTTAGATTGCTTTCAGAACTGCATTGACATTTAAAGTAAATGTCTCAGTGCAGCTCTTGGGTGTGACATGAAGCAAGCCATGCAACCACTGGTACAGTGTGTGCCTCATGAAGTGTGGAAATTTAATTCTGACTATTTTCTAAAATTACTTCTGATTCCTGCAAGAATCAACATATCTCCTTGCCATATTTATGTCGTGCTACAAAGGGAAAAGATGGTTATCAGTGCATTTAAATAATCAAGTTTTATTTTCCTGTATCAACTGCTTCACAAAATAGACAGTGAGTAATACAAATTGGAGGGAAAGATTGTTCTCTATTCTTGGCAGTTTGTAAGTGACTATGTATAGCAGGACTGATGACTACTGATGTGGAGATAATGTTGTTTTCTTTGCTTAAAAGGTTACCATTACTTTATGTCTGTGTTTCTTACCCAGTGGCATGCAGCAGATACAGCCAAGCATGCATCAATCCCACAGGTTTGGAATGCTGCAGAGATAAGGAGCCAGTATCTCAGACACAAGAGGTCTCAAATTCAGCGGTTATGTCCAGCCAAGCCTCTGAATGACAGTGCTGACCCAGAAAGCATCCTGAGAGTTTTCTTAGCACTGTTCACAAAGACATCTCAAAGCAGCTATGCAAGGTGTTACAGGATTGTTTAGGATCCCTAGAGCAGAACAGATAAGCTCCATGTGTCCCAATCATTGGAGGCCTATGGACTGAAAGCAAAGCTGACCCATTTAGAAAGTGTGCACCTCCCCAGTATTGATGACATAGACAATCCCTCCACATTCAGCTATTCTGGATATGCAAGCTGCCTAACAGCTGCAGCACAATCAGAACTCCAGGAACATAGGAAATGTGTTCTGGATCTAAAAAAGTCTGAACCTTTAACCATAATTAAATCTTTCTGTAAATGGAAAACCAAACAAGGGCATATTTTTTTTGATGCATAATCAAATAGCTTTTAGTTGTAAGTATAGCAGCACTTTAAATCAATCACTGCAGTCTTTAAACTGAAAGAAACCTAGAAACAACTCTGTGTTTGACATCTGTAACAAAATGAATGCCTGGTTAGCATTCTTCCTGCCACAAATTCCATTGCTTCTTCTTTTTCCATCTGGCTATAAAAGCAGTTATGTAGAAGTTAGTTCAGTGCATGAAAACAGTATCTGTGGACCCAGCACATGTCAGGAACTGAATTTTTCTCCATTTATGAATCTTCTAGTAACATAATGAGCAGATCAAATATATGTTCCAGATAACTATATTACAACCAGTATTTTTTGTGGATTCACGATATGGTAAAGATGAATATGAGGAAAGTCACCATTATTTAGGATAGCCAAATCCAAGAAGACATCAAAGAATATCAGAAAGATTTAATAATGTAAGATGACTAACTCTGAAATAACTAGGGCCTTCAGTTTTTCCTATGGATCAATAGGTAAATGATAGAGCACAAAAAATCACTTCTTAGGTTTGTGTAAGGGACTGAAATGGTGACAATCTGAAGAATGTCTGTGACCTGTTTAAAAATGTAGTCTGGGCTAGTCTTCCATTTGGGTGTGATTCCTAGGGAAGCAGACAGACTCATATGGCAGTCCTGCTACCCTGTCACACTCACCTCTTAAACTGTTTCATCTTCATTACTCATCTATGTGAAATATTTTTGAAGTCTTCTATTAATCATCACTAGAGTAAATAAGAGCTTTATTTCTTCATTGTTCAAGAAAGAAAGCATTTAAATTATTATGTCATATAACAAATTATCAAAATGTGTTAATTCATCCTCTCATTCCTTACAGAAGCATTCAGATCATCTTCTATTGGCATAACAACATCTTTCAAAGAACAAAGATAATTTTGAAAGACTAAAGCTTTCCTTGTCTAAGTGTCTAACTAAGTGTCAACAATAAAATATAATCGAGTACTATATGATAAGCCAAAAACTGAAAGAAAATCACTTATCCGTTTTCTGAGCTATTTCCTGGGAGCTCTCTTTATAATACATTCTAATTGAGTATTGAAGTCTACCATATAGATTTTAATCTGTGGAATTTTTTTGACCCAGTACCATCCTGCTTCTAACATTAATGGATAAGTCCTTAACTATTAACTTTACTGCCAGTATGTTATTTAAAATTCAATACAAAAAACACAAAGGAGAAAACTTAAATTCCCCAAATGTATTTAAAAATCTACTTCTTAAAATATTGACCTTCAGGAAACTGAAATTAGGTTTACTTCCAAGGACTTTATATTTTGATTTTGAAGAGCTTATGCAGTATTTTTATGAATTAAAATAAACCCATTTGATGTCATGAATGCAGTTTCCTGAGGAGTTTTTGGTTTGCTTTGGTTTTTGTTTTTGTTTTAATCAAGCAGAATTGACGATTTAATAAGCATATGAGCCTATTTCTGAGCTTTCCTGTTAGAAACAGTTCTGGAAGTCTGTGACAAGGAGTGCTATTCAAGGAACACGTGATGGGCATTTAGATTTCTCAACTGTGCAGCATGGGAGATGAACCAAGGCACAGTAACTGCAATGCTTCCCAGGCCTTTTCATTTGAAGACTTCCAGTGCCTGTTGTGGCAAATCTCAGCTTGGCAATTTTCCACTTCTGGAATAACTGCCTCATCTTTCTTCATTCCTTCCCTTTATTTCTGCTGCAAGCCTAGCTCTAAAGTGCCTCAGATTTACTTTCTTTACCATGTTGCTTATGCTATTTATATTCATAGGTCCATGCCATTTATATTCTGATGCATATTTCTTAAAGGGGAAAAATATGCCTTAGGAAATGAAGACTTTTATTTTTTTCTTGCCTTTGCTTTAATCTGCATGATATTAGACTTCTAGATAACTTTTGTATGATGGGAAGATGCTCAACTGTAAATTTACCAATGCCTTTGTCCCTCACCGTGGTGCAGCACCTGCCGGCAGAGGCTCCCTGGGCTGTCACACCTGGATCTTGGCATGGCAGAAATCTGTGTGCTTCCATTGCTCTCAGAGGACTCCACTGCCCTGTCATGCTTCCTCCAGCTCTATCTGCTACTTCTTTGTAGAAAGGGAACCACTGAGAGCAACTGACTCGTGGTCGCAGGGTGTACATACTCTCCTTTCCCCAGGATACCAGCAAGCGTGGGTTTTTCAGATCTCTGACTCTTCTTTCCATTTCCTTCCTCAAGGACGTGATAGCAGCAATATTCGTGCAGATGCCAGAAAATTTAGCTGGTCCAGCCAGCATGCAGATTTCTGTGATGAAATAACTGAAAACATATTCTAAATTTCCACATTCCAATTTTGTTGCGACTCTTGAGCACTTTTTTTAGTTTGAGCTCTTCCTGCATGTGCCTCTTTTGCCTAACTAGAGCCTTTTTTTGACATCTACAATTAATGCTGTTCCTCTTTCATATAAATTACTGATGTCTCACCATTTACCTCCCATAATCTCTAATTGTGTTTGAAAGCTGACTCTCAACATCTTCATCAGGTGCTCCTTTGTCTTCTGAGTCCACTTGTAACAATTAGTTTCTCTGACACAGCTATTTATTTAGCATATCCATTTTAGTGCTCAAATAAATCTATTTACATGTTAATAAGTCTCATTCCTTCTACCACCCAGCTCAGACAGGCACTGTGTCTTTTTTAATGCCAATGTGAGTTTCAAAGGAATTAACCCATTGACTTAAGATAATACAAAATTAAAGTACTAACTTGGTTACTCTTCACATTCTATAAAAAAAATGCAGAAATCTATCTTTTCTGCTCAATTTCCTTGTATCCCATCAGCGTTATTCAGCATCTCAGAGCTGTTTGGAAAAGAGATTGTGCTTGTTCCCTTCTAACCAGATATTTAATTAAATTCAAAAAGAAATAAAGATATTTAATTGAGTTCAACCTCCCTCATCAAATATCAGCTATACTGAAATTTTTTTTATGGCTGTGCATTGCATAATTTTTAGCAAGCTTCTTGTACAGCTCAACAGAGTTATCATATGGCCATGGAATGAGTTGGAAATATATTTCTTATCTCTTGGGCCAATTTCTTGCACTATGTGGGAGAGTTTATAATCTGAATTTATGCTAGAACCAATTTTAACAGTCTGGATATTTGCCAAGACAAGATCAGATTTTGGCTCATTCTTTTATGTTTTGTGCTTTTTTTATTCCTCATTTTCTTTTCAAAACTTTGTGACATAGTCAGAAATAAGTTATAAAATTCAATTTCTAGCTAATGTGTCTGGAAAATTCTATTCAAAGCAAAGTTAGATCTTAAATAATTTGGTATGCATACTTTTATTCTATGTGCTTTGAATACCCACATTGTTAACCACAAAAGCCTGGCTAAATATATGTTAAATTGTAGACAATTTAAATTTCTTTTAGTTACTAATACAAATAATTGATTTACTCTACACTATAAGCAGCATGCTATAAAAAGTTGCTTTGGTTTGGGGTGTGTGGATTTTATACAACCCCCCTCCTTTTCTGTAAGCTATGCATGACTTACCAGTGGGAAAAATCTACTCAAATGATTGCTTTTCCAGCAACACTTAGAAAAAAAAATATATAAGCACATCTATTGTGCAACTTAATGCTTTGATTAATAACATCCATTTTACTTTCTCAAGTGGGATAACTTGACTTATGTCCCTAATGGTGTAAGTCTTTGTGAGAACCATTTTCAACAATTTGATCAAGAAATCCAGCTTCCTAGATTCAGGAATTATGATTTCAGGCATTATGATGCTCTTAAAAACCCTTCCTTCCCAAGGTACTCACTAGGCCTTTCTATAAACTAAGTCCTTTAACCTTTTACTTTGAAAGCTTGTTTGTCATTTAAAAAGGAAATAGACTTCTAAATAAGATTTCTGAACGGGGTTAATTTTCCTTTGTCAGTAAGGAACAAAAGTAGGAATTAGAATTAGCTTGGTTGTAAGATTTCATGTTGTTCTTTAACCAGCCCTTTCAAAGCAGAAGCTACCACTGGCAATGTGATTAATGGAATATATGGAATATATGGAATACCTCCCCTTCACTCCCCAGTTTCCAAGAATTGTTTGGATTTTGTGTTCCAAAATAAAAAAGAGCTGCAGTAATTAACACTCTTGCTCATTTCCACACACAGAGAAGCCAGAAAACAAGCTAAATAAAACCTTCCTAAATTGGACCAATATTATCCCCACTTACACCCTAAAAATCAACATGAATGAAGCAGGAAGCAGAAAATAAGCTACCAGTGGTAATAATTCTGAGTAATCTGTTTGCTTTAGTTTTCTATATCCACCCATTTTCCTTGTTTTTCATTTGCTTCCACTTTCTATCCAATTTAGGGCATGAACACATACAAGCCTATCCATGACATCCAGGCTTCACAGCATCGACTGATCTTCCCAGTACTCGTCATGCAAAACAGCACAAGACATCTACAACAGTTAGTTGCACCTGCAATTCACTTTTAACCCACAATATATCTTGCTAAGTCAGTGAGCACTTGTGAAATTATATTTTTCCATGGGAGGGGGTACTTTGCAAAGACAGCAGGGAAGAAAGATGAGTGATACTTTTCAAAAGATAAACATAGGTTTCCCAAACGATAAAAGAATGATGTTATCCTAGATGAAATCATTATACAGTGCTCTGTTTAGTGAAATAGCTCTTTCTGGAGTATTTTGTGGAATTTATTATTTTACTGCTACAATACTCAGGTTAGGGAGCAAAATCACAATTCTTCTTTCTTAGAAATGAAAAAGCAAATAGCAACCATTTCAATGAAATTATTCAATGTTCAAAATGTTCAATCTAGCTACTCAAAGAGCCCCAGGGAATCTTCACCTTGAGGAGTGGTACAGCCAGGCTTGAGTGGGAATCTGTGATTCTTGTCTACACCACTGGGCAAAGTGGAAAGGAGTAGCAATATGTGTTGAAAATGGAAATAGTTTCCCTACAAAAGCAGGGTCCTCATTCAGGCTTGTCAAATACTTGCTATCAAAGCTGTTCTTCAATGGCCGATTACTCTCATAAACTGGTTGGTTGTTTGGAGTTTTTTTTCCTTAAATTTCTGTCTTACACTTGGAAAACTGAGTTTTCATTATTTACCAAAAAAAAAAAAAAAAAAAAAAAAAAAAAAAAAAAAAAAAAAGCCTCCAAATGAATTTATAAACATAGGAGGTTTAGAGTAAAAACTGAAAACTGCAAATTTTTTGCGGTGAAAATAAAGGCCTTTTTTCGTTCATGTCTATTTATTGCCTCTTTTACCACTCCATGGCCAGTTTTAGAGTAAATAACAAATAGAAATCTTTGTTAAAATTAGTTCTTGTTGAAAATTTGTCTGCCTACAGGCAGAAACTATCTAATAAATATTTTCCTTCTAATTGTTATCATTTTAACAATTTACAGTGAAGTTCTCATTTATTGAGCTAATATTGAACAAATATGTTTTATTAATTGAAAACAGATCATAAGCTTTACCTCTTTAGCATAAGAGTGTATAAATGTCCTTCCTTGAAAATTAATCAGTTATATTATGGAGACCAGAATCCAGTAAATCACAATCTTCAGTGAAAGACTATAATTTCAAAGGAGGTCTAGAACCCTAGGCGTGAGAATAGATAACAAATATCTGAAAGCCACAGGCTGGGAGAAAAACGATTGCTGCAGCTTTCTGAACACACAGAATGAGGAAAACTGCATTTGTTGAAGCTGTAGAAGAGGATTCAGCAGTGCTTGGAAAGTGAGGTAACCAGACCTGATCAGTGAGTTTTAGCAATGAGTTTGAAGTATCTTAGACTTGTTTGTAAGAAGAGTGTGCTGCAGCAGCACTGGCTTTGCTTCATGGCCTAGGTAAATCAGACACATGAATGCCAGGAATGCAACCAAACAGCCAAAGAAGACCTTCTGTTTTTCAGCTTCAGTATATATTTTACAGAAAGGAAATATTTATTCAACATTTGAGAGAAGAACAGAGAAAAATTTTAAAGAGAGATTAAGTACATAGTTGTGAAGGGAGATTGAATGTTTGGGTTATTCCTGTACCAAAGAAGTAAAAAATCTAGAAAGGGTGTGTTTTGAGGTTTTGTTGGGTTTTTTTCCCCTAGGTAATTGTCCTGTGTATGTCAGTGAGACTTTTGGGGTAAAAATATTTCAAGATTTAGCCCATGTTACATTGTAAAACTGTAATTACGCAAATGGTTCTGTCATAGCAATCAAGTGTGTTTAATGTAGCATAATTTGGGAAGGAACGACTTCCCAAAGGAAGGGAAGGAGTTATCTCTATTTGTAAACATGAAGCAAATTGATTTAGTGTAGAAATATTTATCGTATTTGATTGATAGAAAGTGAAGGTATTTCTACCTACTGCATCTATGTGAATGTCTTCAACATCTGACTTAAGAGAAAATGTTCTAAGAGCTACTGCTCTTAGTAATCCCACATTTAATGCTTTTAAATATTGCTAGTAATACAATTAACTTAAAAGAAGTGTTTATGTACAGGTATGCATATATGTACATATAAATTAGTTTTGAAACATTTTTTTCAAGGCTTGCAGCAAAATATTTTGAAGTACCACTGTATGAATTAGAACTTGTTTTAAATGTAGATATTTTAATGTGATGTAATTAAACCAACGCCTGCTTTTTTAACTCATGTTCTGTAAAAAAAAAAAAGCTTTTCACTTCCTGGGAATCATTATACACTTTTATTGTGAAGCATCAAAGTGTATTCTATCTTGAAAAACATATATAAAGAGTAAGAAATATGATCAGCAAAAATAAAGCATCAGACTAAAATATAATAGTGAAAATATTGTGTATTATGTGTGAAATAAGGCGTTATGCTAATGCATACTAACATTATGTGAGTTTAGTCAGGCCTTCCTTTAACCAGTTCGAAAATACTTATCACTCTATGTAAGTACATGTAATGTCCATATGCAAATTCTTGTGTTAGAAAGGTTCAGTTCTCCATTCTGTAATTGGCTCTGGCTGCCAAGAAATATACTAACAATGAATTTCATCTGGTTTTATAGCACATCTGTTAGCAGTGGATGACAGTCAATTGGCAGAACTGATATTCCAAGCACTGGCACAAAATCAACTCCTTTTTCCCCCTTGATTTCATTAATTTCCTGCTGGTTGAACATCCCAGCCTCCCAAAGATGGTATCAGTTCATACTGGTCTTCACAACAGAGTGACATTACTGTATTTTAAGAGAATGAATGTATTTGGAAGCTATCTAATAGGATTTGTTTGAAAAGGAATGAACAGGCTACTTTCTACAGTCTGGAAATTTCCAGGTCTTTAAATGAGGATATATCTGCCGATGTGCAACACTACTGAATTCAAATGTGAGATCTCCATAAAGGAAAAAAATTTTCAGGGACAGAGTGGAGAGGTCAATGTTTATTTCCACTCCAGAGAAAATACATGAAAAATACATGAAAAGTACATGAAAAATAAGGAAGCTTCACTAAAGGCAAGTCATGACTGACTAATTTGGTGACCTTCTATGACAGATTTACAGCAGTGGTGGATGAGGGAAGAAAGAGTGACATAATCTACCTATCAAAAAGCACTTGACACTGTCTTGCACTGTCCTTGTCTCTGAACTGCAGAGGTGTGGATTAGATGGATGGAGCAGTCAGTGGGAAAGGAATTGGGTGGATGGTCACACTCAAACAGTTGTGATCAGTGGCTTGATGTCCAAGTGGAGCCAGTGACTACTGGCATTCTTCTGGGGTTGATATTGGGACAGAATTATAATATTTAAGAAAATACAGACTAAAAAAATCCTGAGGACCTAACTCATATCTATGCAAACATCTAGCAATATTTCAACTTTCTTTCCTTTCTGAAGACAAGCTTGGATGCAGCTTTTTCAACAGTCAGGTAAAAACTTACTATGTCTTGTTGGGTTTTTTTATTTAAGACAATTTGTTTCATATGAAGGATGTCAAACTAAATGCAGTTGTATAGCAAAAATATGGAAGTAAATAAGGCCTAGGTTTTCTTGGAAATAAGCAGATCACATAATTATCAACAAAGATTGTGAAGTGTTCACTTCAAAAAACTTCATGAAAAATTGAACACATGCTGTATCTAGTGCTACTCATTTCTCCAGGTTTTACTGATTAAAAAGTATGTCATACAAAGAGCAATGCAAAGAAACCCCAATCAACAACAACAACAACAACAACAACAACAAAAAAAAAAAAAAACCAAACAAACAAACAAACAAAAAAAACCCCCAAAAGCTACTGCTTTTTTTTTTTCTTTTCAAGTTGCCCCAAAAAAGGGTTTTACTTCAAAAGAGTTTTTTTATTTCTCTGTAAAACAAGGTGTTAATCACCTTGTTACACTCCAAGCTGGGATAAAGAAACACTGAAACACTCACTCAGTACATTTCTTCTTCTGCAACACATGCATGTAAACAATTGTTTCTGGCATGGAAGTTCATTGAAAGATAAAGCAAAATAGAAGTTTGTGATCAACGTTTGGTTTGTTTCTGCTAATATCAAACTAAACAACTTTGCAAGTTTTGTCTTTGATGACTCTGTATGCCCTGAAACACTGGAGCCACAGATGGAGGGGTCACACTGGCATCTTCACAAAACAGCACTAAGTGGTGCCTTCCCTTGCCCATCATCTGACTGAGACTGTGGCCTTACATGCAAGGCCTTAGACAATGTCAAACAGAATATTAAAATCTAATATTTTCTTTTGACATATCTTCAGATTACAGGCATTTTCCCACGTTTGTTCCAGTGCTATAAATGAAATAATTTCATGCCATATAAATATGCTGACTTTAGTGTAAATTCAGATACTCACATGGAAATTTTTCAAGATTAGCTTGAAACAGCATCTAAATACTTCTATAATAAATTTATGATAGAATAATAGCTGTATTATCTGTAATGGTAAATCTACTACTAATAGATCATAGAACCTGTACTATGCTGGGGAAGTATGATGTGGCCTGATTTACCCTCATTTTTGAGCATGTTCTAATAACATTTGAGCTGAACTGAGCTGCAGACACACTAACCCAAACAAGTTTAACAGATGATACAATGATGACCTCACACTGTGGTCTAGACAGGCTAACAAAATGACTGCATAACAGAAAGAAGCCTCCAGAGCAGGATAAAATAGTCTTTGATGAAGATGAACAGTGGACTTTGGGGTATATAATAAATTTATACATTAAATTTAAGTATGTTTTATAGAATAATAGTTTTTACTGAGATGTGATGAGACCACATTGATGGCTGCACCTGTTGGATAAACCAGAGGTTTGAACAGATTTTCAGACTTACTATCTACACAAACTCTAGATCTCCTCCGTAGTCCATAAATCCAGCAAAGACAAGCCAGATATACTTACTGACTTTAAGCCTACTTTAAGTGCTTTTCTTTGCAAAGGTATTTTCCAAAACTGTTTGTTCCTTAAGCAGCAAAATCGTGGACAGAAATGACTGGCATGAAACATGGTGATTTTTTTTCTTTTGATGATAATTTATTTCTTTAAAACTTTTATTTCAACAGTTAATCATCAAAAAAATCATCTAATTCTGAATTCAAAGTTTCTTATTTTATACCTTTAATTCAATTAATTTTGAAATAAGAAGAAAAGTATTTTTGATTGTTTCCTGGTGCCTAGCTCAGGGCTTGAGAGGCAACCCACAGAGAGGTATGGTTACTGGGCAGATTACAAGGTGCAGAAAATGTAGAAAAGGCCATGGCTCTGATTGATTTTTCACATGAACTTCATCATATCAAATGGATGAATATGTATTTGCCCACTAATTTGAAGGAGCTTCAAGTCACAGTATCTTATTTTAAAGAGAAGATGGCTCAAAGAATTCTTCTTTTTTAAGTGTATGCATTTAAGTACAAAATAAACTTTGTGAACAAGCACAATAACAACTTTTTATGACTACAAGCCTTTATTAGCTAGGAATAAGCTAAGGAGAATGGTGAACAAACTATGTAGCTCTCACCTAGTGACATCTAATAAAATCTTCAAATATAACCACAATGGCACTAAAGTTTAAAGAGAACACTTTACTGCTGCACTCCTATCCTGTACTTTTTTCTAAATTTCCATATACCCAGAAAGGGTCAAATTTCACAGTAGTAGTGTCTGTGAGTGTGGTTCATGTCAGCAGAGCTGTGCTCATTCCCATCACCTGAAATGGGTGTGGAGGGAAACTCCACTTTTGTCTCAGTTTGTGGAAGTGAACTAAAGCGTTGTGGCATATAGAGGAACAGTACTACATAGCAAGGCCAAATATGCAGAGTCTGATTCCAGTAGAGTTAACTTGGTCATATTTTGAACATCTGTGAAGTTTAATGTGAACTGAATGTTAAGTAAATCAACTTATTTTATTAGCAGAGCATGGCATATTGCCATTTAGTTCAACTCAACTTCTTTTCCACATCACATGCCTTTTGTGCATTTCATACATGCCTGAAAGATACTATTTCTGGAATAACTTCCAAGGGTTTTGCTATGTTTATGGAACTGATTCTAGTATTTTTCCAGAAAATCTGCATAGTTACACCATGTGTGCAAAGCTTTCACAGCAGAGAAAAAAGATCAAATCAATGAGAGTGAAACAACTCAGAGATGACCCTGTTCAAGTTTAAAATCCCTACTTTAGCCTGTATTGGGGAGTCTTTTGGGTTGGAAAACAGATGCTGAAAAATAACAGTAAAAGTCAAACAAAACACTAATAGACAAATTATTGAGCATTTGCTACTGCAGAGCTGAATGTTGCCTAGTCTTCTTCTCAGAAGTAATTTTGGGAAAAAAAATAGGAGCTATGGAGCAAGAAATATTTTCTGACTATTACTGATGTTAAAAAATGGGCAGCTACTTAAAAATGCTCAGTGGCTTGGAATGTCAGCCCAAGCACTGCGGAATGACTTTGTGGAAAGGTTTGCAGCCAAAATCATCCAGTGCACATCCATGCTTCCAAAACAGATCTTCCAAAGGCATGTTAGGTTATTGTGTGACCTGCAAATAGGACACATTAGCACATACAGAGACTTGGGTTTTTGCTGGCAGTATAAGTCTCCTTAGACCTAAGTCTTCCAAAGTCTCATTAGGACACCAGTCTTTGGAAGGATTACAAACACAGCGTAATTTACACTTACCAGCACACTTTACCACAGGGCTTTGATCTCCACCTAGAGCTACAGGGACAATAAATGTATCAGAGCTTAATTGTGCCTCAAGGCCAATACTCTTAATGCTACCGTCCTTCCTGTTACATCTTGTGATGTTTTTCTGTACTCATCTATTCGTCCCATAAGACATCCACGTGAGCAGCTCTGTGGTTTTATTTTCATGTTTAAATCCAGTTGCTGTAATCAGCTTTTTTTGTAGCCTAAACTGCAGTTGTTGTGACCATACTAAAGTACAGCTTTTCAGGCTCAGCCTGTAACTCTGCTATTAGAGGTTTAAACCTCAGTGTAGAGAAAGTCTATAATGAAAGTGAAGCTCTCTTTCATTTCCTATGATTCAGCATAGCTGTACTTGTGAATTACCCAGTTTTGCTTCCCACGCTGTGACATTTGAGACCTGCCCTCCAAGCACTGGTGGAAGGCTAAGGACTTGCCAGCTTGACATTGTAGATGGTATCACAGTCATGGTAAACCTCTGCCTTAGTGCTGGCTTGGAGGCAAAGATACACCAAGTGAGTATGTGGAGTGGCTTTTAAGGACTCTGCTCATGAATGTCATAAAAAGCACGTTACTTTCAGAGGGAACATGGTTGTATCATTATCTCAGTGCACTTTAGATTAATTGACAAAGGCATTTTTCTTTTTAAAAGTCTTAATGAAAATATTAAGGCTCATGGTGTAAGGAGGTACTAAATGCAGACACAAATTCTTTTGAAAGCAATAACTTGATTTCTTACCACTAGTTGTACTGCATTACTACTTACATGAAGACAAAGAAATAAGTGTTTTTTCCCTTAAATGTCCCTGAAATGAGTACATCCTCAGTAACTTTTGCTGTAAGAATAACACTAAAAATGATATAAGAGTGATCTGTTTAACAGTTTGTTTCTGAAGGATGTTTAGTTGAAGGTCCCTCAGTTTAGTAGTAATCTCTCAATGGTATTTCCTGCATTAAAAGTCACTGTGAATAGCCTTTCATTCTTCTGTTCCAAAAATAAGAAATACAAAACAAGCCGGTGCTTTGCAGTCAGAAAACCTAGGGACCAAATTCTGAAGTAGCTCTAGCTGTGACACCTAGGAAATCAGCCAGTCTGGTTCTTATCCCTGTGAAAAAAGACACTTCAGCCTACCAATGAAAAGAATGATTTGTTTATCTTCCCAGAGAGTACTGATATGCATCTTGAAAATGTCTAATTGCACCAATATTCTGTCGAAGTGAATCCCTTAGTAGTAGTTGCTGAAACAGTGACAACCCACCAGTTGCTAATGATGTTTTTAAAACTGTTTTAGAAGGGACAAGGCAAATGTCTGATAGCAATTTTTAAATTAGATCAGAATTTTGAACCGGTCGTTGTTTGGTCTTTTTCCATTGCAGATGCAGTTAAAGACTTCTATTCATCAGGTACTATCCTTCTCCTAGATCATTTGTTTGCTTGGATTGGCGGAATTCAAGTTCCTTTTTCCCACTTGCTTTAGGCCTTACAGTAGAAAAGACTTCAGTCATAAGTTTGCTATCTCTTGGTACATCTGGACAATGTATTATTGAATTCAAAAACTAAATTAAAAATGATGAGGGAGGGGGGAATGACATTCAGTTTAAATGAAAGCAAATTTTTGTATTTAAAAAAAAATGGTTCCTGTTAATGCAAAATATTTTCTTTAGTCTAAATGTTTCGTTTTATACATATTTTGTCCTGCAAAATATTTTTAAATGAGAAATTTATTTTCAAATAAAACCTGAATGTTTTGATTTTGAAATATCAAAATAAGCTCTAAATTTGACTAAAAATTATTTTCTCTTTGTAGTATAATTTATACCCTATATCTAAATTCTATGTCCTATTTTATCTCATTCTTTTGTTTTCACTTTATTTGACATGATTATCATTCAGACTTACCTATACAAAAATAACTGAATTTTTGGAGCTCAATTTTTTACATGTAATTTTTTAAACTTTGAATGTTTTATTACTTTTTTTCTATGTATATTCTAAATCTAGATGGTGTCAAGCAATATTTGGACTGACAGAATTTCAAAATACTGCCTCATTTATTTGAAAGTATTAGTAATTGAAGAGCACACTATATTAAAGATCTTGCTTCTCCTTTTTGCTTTCTCTAATATAACTAATACTTCAGTATGAAAGATATACAGCTAAAATGCTTCTGATTTGCTTTTAAACTGCATTGGTTTAGTTTTAGATGGCAGTTGAAACTCTAGGCTCTGTGTATTTGTTTCTTTGCTAATATATAGCTATGATTTAAGAAATACTAATGAAACTGAATATTAAAAATAAGATACCTTATTTGGACTTAGTTTCAAAGGATTTAAGGTCATTTTTTATCTGGAAAATACTTTAGGTATGTTATGCATACATAGAGAGGTACAACAAACACTTGGGGTTTTGTATAAAACTGCTTGGTCAGACAGAAACTGGAGTATCAGACTAAAAAATTCTGCTGTGAACTCTAGTATTAAAGTAGCCAGTTACCCTCCCAATGTGTGTCTCTTGGCTGACTGACTTTGGTTTTAAAAAAGATGCAACTTCAAAATAAGGCTTTTCTTGTGACTAATACATTTGTCAGGTTTCAGTCTTGTGTGTCTTATACAGGATTATCTGGAGGCTTATAAGGGGTGATCTCTTGCTATAACCTTTCCTTTGATTGAGCTTGCAAGATCTTTCTTTCTCCTCTCTCCCTCCGGCTCCCTATTTTTAAGAAACTGGTAGGAACATAACTATTGTTGAAAACTCTCAGCCTGTGTCAAATCTGGTTGAACCAGTTGTCCCATTTTCAAAAGTCCTTGCAGAGTAGGAGACGCTCAGATGCAAACAGAGACTGTATAATAGCATGTTTTTTGCACTGCAAATCAGTTAAATCAACAATAACCACAAACTCTATTCCTTAAAATCCTGTAAATCTTGTAAAAGCTATGGCAACAGTACTGTGATGATGAAGCTGAAAAAATGCACTCACAGAATTGTGTTTTCCAACAGCTTTCAGTGGGATGCTGTTATTGAGAATCCTGCCTCCTTGTCAGGCTGACGGCTGTTCTTTGTGCTTGAGAAACCCACCATTTCAGACAATTCTACAGTCTGCTCCTTTCTTTCATCCCTTGTTTTTTATCACTCATGAACTTGACAATGTAGCAAATCAGTCTGATGGTTTGGACACTTCAGGAATGGGGCTTGTGAGGTGAGGAAACTCTCAAGTATCTTCTGTTTAGGCTTCCTGGAAATAAGTAACTGCCTTTCTTTTTTTAAATGCAACTTTGAAATTCAACTGCCAGTATTTTACTTTGAGGGTCAGGAGATTCTTGAGACTTAAGGAATTCTTCTGCTTTTATCTTCAACGTGTCTTGGAGCTGTAACATAAGGAGTTTTCTTCAGTTTGCAAAGACCATTAGTAACATGTGCTGGCAGGCCAGCTGTGCTTAATGCAGGTTTCAGTGATGTTCCACCAACCTTCATTTAACATTCATGGTTCTGTGGCCAGAAGATGTGGTCAGGGTATTCATTCAGAGCATTTCTGGGGAACAGCATCCTGGGTGGGCTGTAGAAGGATGTAATAGAACTAATAATTAAATTCACCTTTCTGCAGAGAGGAGCTATGAGAGAGGGAACAAGCAGCAAAGAAAATACTGATCTATTAAATTTAACCCAGCAAGGTAGACACTGATGTATAATTCACCAAAATAGATGCTCCCTGGAGCTTTGCATGACAGATATGTTAGGGAATGAGAGAGGGCAGCCCTTCTTTGCTGGAGCTGTTCCTAAAATTCCATTTCATATCCTACATTTAAAGTTTGCTGTGGCATAAATATTACTGCAATGAGAGAGAACCAGGTAAGCTGAAGACTTGAGTCTTGAGTATTGATACCTTGTTAATAACACTGCTCATTATGACAGTTATTTGCACTAAAAGAAATCTTACTAATGTTTGTACTGATAGTGATTTTTTTTAATTAGATATTTATAGATATTAGATATTTGGCCTATAAAAGACTGCATCCACTAGTAAGAACAGCTCTATTCAGAGGGCTTTTTCTACGTAACTTGGCTCAGCTGACCACAGAAGGAGGGAATGGTAGTCTCAGGGATCGCAATAGTGAATAGGAGAAACCAAAAATAAAGCTACAGGATTAGCTATTAGGTTTCAGCTTGAACCACTGTATTTTACCTGTTGCTTCTTGAATATGCTGGGGAGAGGTTGAGGAAAGAGAATCAAAACCTGGAGTAGGCACTTACTTACCCAAGCCACTGTGCCTTCAATTTTAGAAATGAAAATAAATATTAAACAAGTATGTCATCATACACAATGGCAGACACGAGGATGTCTCAGACTTTCTCTATGGCACTGCTGGCATGCAGTAGTAATTGCGACATTACCCAGCACAATTTGAATGAAACTGAGTCAAATTTAATTAGCTCCTGTCTTTAGAGCATTTCTTCACCCACAACACTTGTAGTTTTTAGGATCCTGCTGTACAACTGTAATGTTGTATGCAAAATTCAAGCCGTTAGGAGAATCCCATTCTGAAATCTGCCCCAAGTTTGCCATCACATACTGTAACTCTCAGAGTAGTGGAGGTCTCTTTTTTGTTTGTCACTTTCTTCTAGAGTATCTTTGCATCCTTTTTTCACATGACAGCCTGGCTGGTCCAGCTCTTAAGCCTGGGAAATGTCTTTCCTGGATTTGACCATATTTAGACATGGAGCTTTTTTCCTGCAGATTTTTGTTCCATATCTGTCTGCAGTCACTGCCACACTGCCTTTACCAAAGTATTTGTCTCTCTTCATCTGATCTGAAGCTTTTTGCTCCTCCTTCATTGATCAAATGCTATTGACCATTGTGAATTGATGAAAGTAGGCTAATGGGGTGATGAGATCAGTTCCAAACATGTCTGGCATGGAACATATGCTTAGCAGTTTCTAACACTCACCTTGAATGAACAGCAGCAATTGAATTCACCAGTACTAATCCAGACCACAATATATGTGCCCATTTTAGCTACATTCAGCTACATTAATCATACAAGTATAAAAGGATGGCTGTCCTTACAAGCTGAAAGCATATAAACCATTTAAGAAATGACAGTTTCTCTAGTCTCATGTACTTACATATTTATTGGAGCTTTCTTATGGGATAATTTTATCCCAACAGCAGGACATCTCCCCCATCTAGACCTCCTGAGTCTTTTTCATTGTGCAGTTCTAGTTTAGACACTTTTGATATACCCATAGGGAGGTGTGTTGTTCCTCTGTCAACATTGCCCCCAGGCCATAAGCACAGCCATGTGTGTACCATGAAGAGATATTTTAAAACAGTTAAACCAAGATGAGTAGTCACAGGACCATTGTTTTGTTCAAAAGATCTTTAGCACTCTGTGATGATCACTGAAACCGATTCCTTTTGTACATCTGAAATAAACACTATAACTCAGTGGTGGTTTTAACAACTGGGTTTATAGAAGAAGTGCCCTCAATTTAATTGTTTATCTTGAATTTTTTTTTCTTCTTTATCTGTCTTCATTAGATTAATGAGTTCATATACAGCCACACCTTTTTTCCCCAAGAAGATTTTGTGCTGTCAAGGTCCTCCTTGAAATTTCTAATTTTTTTCCTAAGCTTAGGTAACAAAATCTAGATGCTTCTTGCTCAGGGCAAACCATTTGCTTATTCACTGTTGTTTCATCATCTTTCAAGGAAAGCACCACAGACTGAATGTGTAAGATACTCTTCCCAAGTTTTATTGCAGTTATTCACTATGATGAAATCATAAACTACGTCATCTTCCCAGACTTCTTGCTCAAAATCCAGAGGTCTTTATCTTAAATCCTTCCCATCTTTTTAATAATTGTTTCTGTAAACAAATCTATTATTTCTTTCACATTCACACTGCACTCATTTTGCAATGCAATTCAGTCTTTCTCACTAGAAAACCCAGAAAAATGATTTAGAGAAATATTGTCTTTCCTAAGGAGAACAACTAGGCAAAATAACCTGTATGTTTTCCTAATTAAGATGGGAAATCATAAAGAAATAAGACTCCTTTGATGCAATTAAGTCTGTTTTCAGGATCTCTAATTACAATTCCTGCTTTCTCATTTATGGGAGAATTCAAAACACAAGAGTATCTTTCTGCTCCAGTCTCTTTAAGCCAACACCCAGTACAAAGGCCACTGGCTTTCCGGAGCTGGTTTAGAGCTGCTTTGGGCTTAGGTTGTTCCTGAACTTTTGCCTTTTTTTTTCCTTTGAACATCTCTATATACTACCAGAAACATCTCTATATACTACCAGATTCCCTGAGCAGAATGCAGAATGTTCTCTGCCCACAGTGCTTAAACTGCTGAGCAGCTTTCAGTTTGTGAAAAAAACATTTGCTTAGTAGCTTCTTCTAGACTGTTGCTTGTAGACATATTGAAAGATGGTGGTTAAGCCTTGCAGTTTCAACCCAACCTACAAAGGCTCTAAGAAGGAGCACCTTCATAGCACGCAGGAGATCACCCCCACGTGTTTCTTAATAAGGCCTACATATGCAAAATATGAAAGCTTCGTTGCTCTTCTAGTGAAACAATTTGTATTAAAATTTTATTCAAAATGGTGCTACCAAGCGTATGCAAGACTGCTAATGGCAGATCTTGGTGAAATTCCACTGCCCCACAATGTTTGAAAACATAGAAAAAGGTCTGAATGATGTTGCCTCTGTTTTAGAAAGACTGAAATATCAATAACAAGATCTTATTGTAAAATCATGTTTAAGGCTAATTTGAAACTATCATATTTTAGATCAAGCTGTGAAATAACACAGATGTTAGATCAAGCTTGTGACTCCAAGTTAAGCCAGAGTCAATTGGGATGTCTGGGAGAATGTATAAATTTCATCACAGACTTGAGTAATATACCAGTGAAGCTATTTTGTTCAAGGAGTTAAGTGTTTAGACTTCCAAATAACTGTTACTCAATTTGGTGCCATGTGCCAACAACGGCTGCCAGGTAATTGGTAACCACCAGCACTCTTCTGTGCCCTTCTAATAATTAATTTCGTGTGAGCTTTATATATGGAACAACTGCAATCAAAATTAAAGTCATCCAAATCCTGTCTTTGACTGATAAATAGGTTGAAGCCAGTGCTTTTATTTGGACCAACAAACGAGAGAACTGAGTGTATGGAATACTGCTTGCAAAACTGCGGTTATTACTGCCTGGGGCTATCGATGACGAGCACGATTTTCCCGGTCTCGGGATCTGCCGTGACTCCCGCCCGGGGAGCGAGCGGGGGAACCCCGCGGGCTCGGCCCCGCTCCTGCGCGGGCACCGAGTGCGGGGGGCCACCTCGGCTGCGGATCCTCCTTGCTCTGATACCTGCTCGGGACAGGCTAAAAACTTGATTTTTGAAAGGAAGAGGGGGGAAAGGAATGGTTGGCACTGCTGTTGCTCCCAGCTGTCCGAGCCCCGGTGGTGGCTCGGGAGCCGCGCTGCTCTGCGCTGGCCGCCCGGGCTTTGAAAGGAGCGCGCAGCATCACAGCAGCTGGGCGCTCGCGTTCCTCCAGCTCCCCCGGCGGAGGGACCGGTGGGCAAGGGCTGCCCCGCGCCGCTCGCCTCGCCGACATGGTATCACCCGAAACCCGTATCCCGCTACGGCGTGGTATGTCCCGGGGCGGGAGGCGCTTCCCTCGGGTCGGTGGCGCCCGCCGCCCCCAGCCCCTCTCTGCCGCGGCGCTCAGACACAGGAGCAGGGGCGCGCCCGCCGCCCCCAGCCCCTCTCTGCCGCGGCGCTCAGACAGAGGAGCAGGGGCGCGCCCGCCGCTCCCTCTCTTTGTGTGCGAGCGAGCGAGGGAGGGAGGGAGCGCGCGGGCGGGCCCGAGACACAGCGCGGAGGGCGCGGAGAGCGTGAGGCCGGGGAGCGGCGCGGGCGGGCGGCGGTTCTGAGCGCGCCGCGGGGGCGGGAGGAAGGTGGAGTGAGGAGCGCGGGGCGGCGGCGGCAGGGCGGGGGGGAGTGGGGAGGGAAGGCGGGCGACTGTGGCGGCGGATAATGATGGCGTGGTGCGTGCGGCCGCTGGGCGGCCGGGAACGCTGAGGGGAAGGAGGCGGCAGGACCCCCGCCCCCAGGTAGGCTGGCTCGGAAAGTTTGGGGCGAGGTACCGGGGCGGCTCCGCTGCGCGCCCCGCAGGCCCCGCGGCGCAGAAGCGCCGCCGCGGGGAAGCCCGAACTTGGGGCCGAAACTTGCGGGTTCCCCCGTTGCGGGCGGCGCGGGGAGCCGGGGCCGCTCTGTCCCGCCCCGCCGCGGTGCCTGCGCGGGGTCCGGCCCGGGCCCGGCCTCCCCCGGGCGGCAGGAAGGGCCGGGCTGCCCCCCCCTGCCGCCAGACCCGGCCTGGCCCGGCCCGGAACCGCCGGCCCTTGGCGGAGGGGCAGCAGCCGGGGGGGCCGCCCACCGCCGCATCCCCGCCAGAGCCGCCAGGTCGGTGCCCGGGGAGCAGCTGGGTCCGTGTCCCGGCCGACACAATGGGCTTTATCCCGCAGGGAGGTCTGGGGCTGCGATTCCCACCCCGAGTTTCGGATTCGTGTCACACGCCGGCGAGGCCGCGAGTTAATGGAAACTCTCTGTCTCTCTGCAGATGGCTTTCCGGCTACCGCCATCCGCGCTGGGGATAACACCCGATGTGGCCATTCACGCGCTTTGATTTCTTTCTCTCCACGTACAGTCGCCTGCGTTCCATTTCAGTGCGAGCGGGAGGCTGACTGAGTGAAAGGCTGCTTTTGGGATCTTGTGTGGGATCTACGCTGCCTGGTGTTGGAGGGTGGAAGCTTTGTGCTAGCGAGTTGTTCTTCCCATTCTTCTTAAGGAGCGGAGGGAGCTTTCTCTACAACAATGATGAAAACCGAAGGCAAGGGGGAAAGGACTTTAAGAAGTGCTTCTCCACACCGAAATGCTTACAAATCTGATTTCCATGCTATCAAATGCTCTTTTGATGGTGTAAACAATCCTGATAACGCTTCCAACAAAACAGGCTTGCATCAGAAGCTGAGCACCTCTTCCAATGGAGGGGGAAGTGACCCACACAGTCGAGGCAGAGCTGCCACTTATGGCAACAGAGTACACAAGATCAAAAATATGTTTCTGCAAATGGGAAGCTCTTCCTCCACAACCTCTTGTGAAAGCAGTCCACCTGCTGAGACCAAATTAATCAGCCGGACCACGGCAGCGGAGTATGGATCTTCCCCAGGTAGTCCATCTTATCTCATTGTCCAAAAAAATAATCTTCTTAATACAACTACCAGCCCCAGCAGCGGTCCTGTGGATTCACTGTCTTCTTCTGCTGCTGACAAAGTCATCCGTAGCAGTGATGAGGCAGACTTGGACAAAGTTGCCCTGGCAGAAAAATTTTCGGAGACCAGGAAGCTCTTCGAGAGAAATATAAAACAGAGGAGCTCAGTGGACAGATATTCCCCCAGCAAATGTGAAAAAAATGAAGATAAGAGGAGACATGGTTCAGCTTCTGATTGCAGCAGTGTGGTGGACCACTTCAGTTTTAATACAGAAGCAAGTCCTCCAGTTGCACTGGAAAAAGTTGAAAATCAAAGTAATGAGGAGCTGAAGCAGCAACATGCTAATAGTGGTTCCAAATCTTCCTTCCTCAATGCAGGGCCCATTTCTAGGAGGCTGGAAAGCTTTCTGGGTGACAGTGATACTGAAGAATCCAAAGAAGCTTGCAAAAATGATAGTTCTCCAAATCAGGACCCTTTGAGAAGCCAGCAGACTTTGAATTCGTCTGCTATTGCTGAAGGATGTCTGGAGAAGGGTGCATTCCCCACAGTGCCTGAGTTCTGCAGAGATGAGCCAAGCAAGGCACTTGAAAAAGACAAAAGAGAGCAACTGGTACTTGAGAGAAGCCCATGGAATATGGGCAGGGTGCCTGCTCAGGAGTATCAGCAGACATCTGATAGTGTTTGCTCCTGGGTTTCTCCCACAGAGGGGACTTGCACAGAGCTTGTTGCACAAGATGAAACCTCAGGGCATGAAGAGAGAGGGTTGGAGAAAGATCACGTTGATCAAGAGAATCAAAAGCTCGTATGTCATGTCCAGGAAGGGAAGAGAAGTGACTATGCCTTGGAAGTGGTAGAAGAGTTTACAGATGACAGCAAGACCAGCTGGGAAGAAGAAAGAGATGGGATGTCTTTAAGAGATGGTCCAGTCACACAAGTACAGGATGTTCTAGAGCAGGAAGAGGATCCTGAAGAAGAGGAGCAAGCATTGGAAAAGCAAAGTGAGGACTTCAGTGATTTTGGAATAGAGAATGCAGCTTTTGATGATGACAGGGACACAGAGCCAGAAAACCAAGAGCCTGAATGCAAAGAGATTTTGGAGGGAGAGGAGGACTATATGTATGACAGTGAATATGAAGAGTTTCCTGGACTTTCTGAAGAGGAAGATCTAGTGCCAGACCGAAAAGTCAAGTTCTCAACAGCTCCTATCAAAGTAAGGACATTTGAGTTTTCTTTTTTTAAAAAATTGTTTTACAATCAAAAGTACTCAGGAAATAAATTTTGAGTTTGTGGGTTTTTTTAAGTTCTAAAAACCGTTTAAGTGTAAGTTTACAGTTTTTATTCAAAGCTAAATATAAAAGAAGTTACCACTTCAGAAAATTTATTAATTAGTCTCAAGTGATTTCTTAATTACAGCTGCTTCATAAGATAGTGTAGTGAAGCACATGAGATTTTACCTGCTGGACTTATTCAGGAGCACAGTTTTTTTAGGAATAGATATAAACACCTGACCTTTAATACTTGTTTAATACTTGCATTTGTTTAAAATTGAGGCATTGCATTAGGAGGGATTATTTTTAGTTTTCCTTTTGGCACAAAAGTTTGGAAAAAAACCCCAAAACAACAAACCCCCTTGTTTCATATTCAACAAACTTTCATATTCAACTTCAGACTTGTTTGTGGAACTAATTATAAGAAAATATCAAATGACGGTTCTTCTATTTTAAGATTATAGAATTCTCTCCAATAATAACCATATATATGTTGTTTGTTTCCAATACTGATTGGTGAATGAGCTACAGGAGTGTTAACATGAGTGTTCTGGAGTTACGAGGTTGCAGAAGTAAAAGTTAGAGGGCAGACTGGATAATAAGAAGTGCAAGTTATAACTTTAACAGATTAAAAAGATTAATGTGTCTGATCTTCCCCCACCAAGAATACCCACAAAGTAAGTAGTTCCACAACTCAAACTAGGTTTATCCATAGTCTCTTGCAGACTTGAATTATTCTCGTCTTTCTTAATCTTTGAAAGGAGAATTGAGAGACATGGATGAGGATGGAATGGGAGTCTATACAGACTTTCCTCAGCATATTTCTCTTGTACTATCGCATGAATGAAAGATATCATCTCTAATAAACAGCTTTTACACTTTGTTCATAGAGAGTCAGGACTTCCTTTTCCTGGTCAGAGGGATCTAAAAATTCTGTTGACTCTTGAACTTCCCGCAGCACAGAGCTGTAATTTCCCAGTCTGCTAACACACACCAGTGCTGTACCCCAGAAGATGTTTTGATTGTTGCAAAAAAATTTGGCAAAATTAGAGTTTTGTTGCATGTGGAGTTTTTTTATAGTCTCTCCATAGACAGGCTGACTTTATATGGCTTTCTTCTAGTTGATGTTACTTTAGTGGTGACCTGGAGCAGTGAAGGGGAGAATGCAGCTATTGAAAAGTGCTTAATGAGTCTGGTGAGGGCTGGGAGAGAGCCGGAGGGGCATCAGTCCATTTCTACATGCATTTGTGCACTCAGTAAGTGAGCAAAGTGCCGTGTAGAGTCTACTGTAAATGTGTTGTGTGACTTCCTGCTGTAGGCAGGGTTTTACTGATCATTGCTGATATCCTGCTGAAGCAGTGACTGTTAACAGACTTTTGCCTTCTCTGCTATGTCTGTGCCAGACCTGTTTGAAAGCACTAGTAGACATCTCAGTGCCAACTGTGATGGAAGCTGTTGTGCAGACAAAACTCAGGTTTTGGTAACAAGCGCTGTTCAGTTATAGCTGCCTCTCTGAAAGCCACAGGAGACAACCTGTCTCAGATTATCATTTACACAACCAAGAGATGAACAGTTAGAAGCACACTAGGGAAAAATAACATAGTTGTTGCCATAATGCCCCACTTGGATTGGCAGAATAAACTGTACTTAATAGCAGTAGTGTTACTGAGATACTTTTTAAGGCCCTTAAATTGAAGCTCGTGATACTTGCCTTCTTTTATCCCTTTCCAGTGAAACTTGGCTGTATCTTTCCTACATTTGGTATAGGGATCTCTTTTCTGCATGTTATTTTCAATAGGTTTTCCCTCTTTGTTCCTTTTGCCTAAGCAATGATTTCTGTTCCCATGTCTGCCTTTTTGCTTCATGTTTTCTATGATACTTAGTGGGAATAAGTCCTGATTATATGGTTTTGGGGATTTGTACTCTGTAAAATAAAGAATTCCAACTTTTTCATGCTTACCCAGAACTTTCTTTAGTTGTGTATTTTTAACATCTCAATAGCCCTTTGGAAAATCCCAGTTTTACCTCGCAGAAGGAAATCTCTGTCCTTCTTTGTAGATTTTGGTCCATCTTAAATTGGAAAGGAAAAAATAAATCTCAGTGGTAGCTGAAAGGTTATTCCTGATCCCCACCACAGCTTAGAGCAGTGCAGTGCCATAGTGAGAAATGTTTCCTAGTAGCTTCTTTTTTCATCTTTATTTAGACTAATAAGTTTGACTAAAACGTGACAGACATTCATAGCCACTAGAGAAGGTCTGTGATTCTTCTCATAGATGCTCCTGAGAGAGACCAGACTGCCCTTGCATTCTTGTTGTTTTCATTCTGCACCTCTCTAGTGATCACAAAGAAACCATCTGTGTCTCTTGCAGTTGCTGCATAGCAGGTATCTGGTCGAGTTGAAGAGTTCAGCTCAGGGTGTATTCAGTTCAGAATGTATTGAGCAGGAAAAAACACATTCTCAGATTTTCAGCATTCTGCAGTGATGGAGCTTTGGCCGTTTGTATTTGAAATACACAAAAGGGAGGTTGGAGATGTCTGTAGGTGAAGGATAGAACTTAAAAACACCTGAAAAGTAGCATTTATACTGCTGCAACAAAGAGAAATTGATTAATATTTCTGTTTCAAAGCGTCTAGTCAGTTGTAATATTGGCAAGGTCTTTGAGTAACAGAAGGAGGCTAGGGATCTCCCAGGGGATGTATAAAGTAGCTGACACTGTTAGCACTGCATCTGACCTGTGATGGAGGTCCATAATTCTTGACAGCTGTAGCAGGGCTTGAGAACATCATTTGATCTGATAATTTCAGGAAAGATGGAACATAATTAAACAAATACTCTGTTATTTTGTGTTGCCCTGTGCCTGTGAAAGCAAGCAAGATGAGACTTCTAAAAAGAAGTGTTTCAATTCTGTAGAAGCTGTTGATAAATGACATATGGGATTGACCAGACGTGCTTAAGTCCTGCTGCTGTTTGATCTTTTCACACCCTGGGGATCATTTTATCTCAGTTCTTATTTCTCCTGGAGTAGTTTAGAGAGTGATACAATACAGTTATTAGCAGAACTTCACAGCCTGGGTTTGTGTTATGGTACATGAGCAATTTTCAGTCTCTTGTTGCCGCATATGAAGCCAGTAAGGAATGTAAAGCACACTCAGCAGTCCAAGGTATTTGCAAGGGAACTGAACTTGTCTTTGTCTTAAAGTTTTCTGAATAAACTGCGTAAACAGTCAGCATTACACACAATGCAAATAACATCAGGTAATTCTTCTGTCATCCCTTTATATTTCATTCTGCCTTTGTAATGTAGACATTAACTTGCTTTCTGTTATGAGATTGCCTTGAAAGGCTTTAATTAACATAAATGTAATGACTGAGTGCTGTTTGACATTTGTAATTTTGAAACTTTCTGTTGGGAAAACAAATGCTTGTTTTCAAATTGATTTCTTGAAATGTTTTCACCTTTGACTGTGTCAAACTTTGTCCTCAAAGCCTTTAATAGCACAGTGACTAACTTCTGCAATGCTTTATGATCCTTAGACATTCTGTAGCTCAGGTAAGCTGGAAAGATAGTACAGCTGCTGCTGCTGTTTGCTTGTGTTTAATGATCAGTGTTATCTAGATTATGCTGCGTGGGAGTGTCTGTTCCCTGCTTTTTGTGAATAGTAATATATTTTGAGATGGTTTAGTCAAGAAAACAGTTTTAAAAAGTAAACAGAGCAAACCCCAAACCTTCATAAAGGCATTATTTTAATATGTATCACAGCTGAGCGTAAATTTATTTCATGAGGAAACTGAAAGCAGTTTCATAGTTTGTGTTGTTCTAACCAGTCAAGTTTCAGCTGCTTCTGAGAGTATGGGAATCCTTCATAATACTGCCATTTGTCTTGCACATCGCAGTAAAGCTGTTTATGTATAGCTGGACACAAATGGTGGTCTTGTTCAGCCTGTCCTGCTCTTCAATGTTTTTAGTACAAAACTGCTTGCTGTGGAAGTTAATGAAGAACTAAATGAAGATAACCCTTGAATTAGGTATCCTGTATGACAACATACCTGCAAAAGCTTTTAGGAGAGTGCAAAAATTTTCTAGACCAATATGTAGACTCTGGAATACTGTTTTAACACGATGTAACATAGTGCTTCAGCTTCATCCAGCCTCTGGTGTTTGAACCGTTCGCGTGTGTACTTAAGATGTCATACATAGAAAGGGATATGAAATACATGAAATATACTAACTGCTTGAAGATACCCAAACCCTCAGTTTCTTTGGTAATTAGAGAATTGATGGCTGCTCAATTGTTTATCAGCCATTGCTCAAGCACTTCAGTAAAGTACTTCTGTGGCATTAAGAAACAAGTATGTGATGTGGGTGAGGGTTGATGAAGGAAAGTAGAGATTTGATTTGAGAGTAGATTTAAACCGAATTGGCCGATGTGTGGGAATTCATCATTTTTTTTCTTGACAGAAATAATGTGGTTTTCCATTTTACTTTGTTTGAGATCTTTTCCAAAGACAATTTGCTTGTTTTAAATCATAGATTTTAATTGTTTTGAAGCTCTGTTTATCAACATTACAACATTTGTAACTTAACATCTAAACAACTTTTGTTCATATTTTCATCTCAATTTCTTCACGGTGCTTTTCGGTGACTTCACAAAAAATAATCCCGTTTTGTTCTGTCTACATCTGAGAGTATGGCATTCCTGCAACTTAACAGTATGAGATGTTAAAAACATGGACAGTAACTGTAGGAAGAAGGTATATATATTCAGACACATGTGAAACTTTTTTGTTGTTTTGGGTTTTTTTCATGAGAAGAAAACCTTTAAACCCTTATTGAAAGTTCAGCTTTCATATAAGTAAAATGTTTCTGGAGTTAAATGTTTATTAAGCCTAAATGAATCTAATTCTGCCTATAGGTTTACCTGTGTTACAAAGTTCTGTGTCAAATGTTTCTGGTGCCTCTGTGGTCTTTGTTTTTTGATTCCATGATGCTTGTTCAGCTGTCTGGAAAGAAGCTCTTTCAACTCAAGCTGTCTTTGGTTTTGTTTTGTTTTGTTTTGTTTTGTTTTTAATCATACATCTTCTGGTTTGATTTTTAGTAAATGTTTGATTTGTAAGTTTTACAATAGTAGATTGATTCGGCATTCAGGAGTCTTTGGATGAATGTCCTGTGCCAGGACGTGGGGCTGTAGAGCAGAAATCTAAATTGGAACAGAAGAAGTAAAGAATTTGTTTTTATATCCTGGCTCACTGCTGCAGCAGCTTGACTCTTTACATTAATATCTCAGTGTATTTCTAACTGAATTATTCTGTAGATGCAGTCTGATAACATAGCAACTGACCTGCTTAATGTATTTGATTATGCTAGAAAACTATAGAAAAATAAGAGAATGTTGAGGTTATGGAGATCAGCTGAGGGTATCACCTGCCTGTCCACACTCTCTTTTCTGTCTGTCCAGCTTCTAACTTCTAGCAATTTTACCTGGATTTAATGGGAAGGAGAGAGAGGGTTTAAAAGGTATTTTTAAAGTACTGATTGGCTTCTGGAAAATTAGCACTTGTATCAGAGGTGCATATTCATGACCTCACTGATGACAGGGCTGCAGCTTTAGTTGAAGTTACTTGTTCTTTCTGGCTTAATATTAGCTGATCACTATGTATGCCCAGCCTGTGCTGTCTTCTGCTCTGTCAGAGTAGCTGTGGGGAACAGGAGGGAGAAAAGGCAGTGAATATGAGGCACTTGATGTTTTCATGGGAGATAGTTAGAAACAGTGAGGAGGTGGTGGAGGTCAACAAAGATGAGGAAATTTATAGGAGACAAGTTCAGTAGCTCCGGAGTTAAAGTGCTGAAAGATTCAGTGGCTTTTTGATGGTGATTACTGTTGTTAGCATGTGAGAATATGTAACCTAGCCAGGTAAAGGATGAAGCAGCGGTAGCTGAAACTTTTTTGTATTTTACCTCTGGAGAGATGGAACAATGAATTATCCCTTTCCATATAATTCTAACAAAAAGGAAGGTAAACACTAAGAAGGACATCAGTAAAAAGATGCTTGCCTGCATTATCTGAGTACATATTTTGTAATCTTGAGTTAATGAGGATTGCGCTGAGTTTTTTACAGGGTTCTTACATTTTTATTTAGTAGGAAAGTATTACACAATATGTCAAATTCCTTATTTTTCAGACATTTTCTTTCATCGCCCTCTAATGTGACTTGGCCTAGTGAATTGACCCTTCTTGTTAGGAGCCGGGTATTGATCATTGCTAACGACAGTATTAATGCAGATTAGTTAATTGAGTTGATCTGGTACCCCCTCGTGACATGGTTATTTTATTGTTTGTTTTATTTTGTTTGTTAAGTAGTGCTATTGAAATACCACGTAGCTTTTGGAAGTAGAGGGAAGAATAGGATAGCAGTAGCGAGATGTCATGTCTATTGGAACAGAAGAGGGAGATAGTAAGAGTAAACTGTAAGATGTACAATATGCCTCAGTCCTACTGTTTCAGATGATTATTCATGGCCACTTCACATTTTGCCAGGCATCACAAAGACCTCAGTTTGGAAAGCTGAACTGTTTGCTCTTGGATAATTTTCCCTGAGCTCTAACTAGTGTTTTGAATGTTTTGCTTCCTGGAGTGTCAGTAAACAGGCGCATTCAAAGCCAGCGCTGTGTTTGAGGGGCAGGTGAACAGGGGTGTGGTCCGGGCTGGGTGTGCTCCGGGCAGCGTCACTGACACTGCAGGGCCTTTCTCAGACGTTCAGTGTTGCTGTAACTGCCTGTGCAGGTGTGTTGTGAGGCTTTCCAGCAAATACTCCAGGATTACATGAGAACTTTAAAGTGATGTTGATGTTGCTTCCATTCTAATTAGCTGGAAGCCCTTCCAGGCAGTTCCTGATTTCCTAATCTTACTGTTTAATTACTTTTGTAATGTTGTGCTTTTCATTAGACACAAACAAATCTATACACTGGAAATGAATGTTGGAGCTGAGGTCTTTGGACTGTGTTGTTACTCTGCAGCACTTTCATGCAAGCAGATGGTAAATTAGTGTTTGCCCTCTAACTAATTAATATTCTTCTAAAACTAACATCATACTTAAGTAGAAATTCTTCTGTGCTGTGAAGAGTTTGAAGTACGTGAAGGTCATTGTTTTTCTGTGATAATGCTATTTTCTTAGTGTTAGCACTAAGATGATATAAGAAATTTTTAGTTCTAATAGTTACAGGAACTGAACAGTAGGATCTTTTAGAAAGGCTGTGTTGGTGTTTCTTGAGTGCTGGTCTTGAGGATGTCTAGATAAACATCTTTGTAGAAGATGCAAAAACAAGTTTTGCATTCAAAAAGTGATTAATTTTTCTGGTGTGAATAATGTAGCTAGTTTTCTCTCCAGATAAATATATATGCTGTTCAAGCACTAAGTATATTTGAAAATTTATCATTCTGTGTCTTAACAATTCAAATAATTCTTTAAAATTCAGCCTTTTATAAAAACTTTTTTTGATTCAAATTAATTGCATCCATTCTGAAGGAGAAAGGTTTTAAGTAAAAAAAAAAAGTTTTCAGATAGAATTTTGCTATTCGTTGGCTTGACAGGATCCAAAAGTTATTAATGTTAGGGTAACCTCCTGGATATATAACAAGCTGTGGTAAAAGGCTTGTGAAATTCATATGGTATCCACGGTAAAATTCATCTGTTTCCCCTATGTTGAGTCAATAACTTGTGTTTGCTAAAGTATATCTTTTAAAAATACCAGTTGCAGTACTAATAATTTTACAATCTCTAGCTAGCACTGGCTTCTGAATAGTAAGATTAGAATTTCTTTTGTCTGTAATGCATTTGATTCAATGACTAAACCCTGCCAGACACAGTGCAGGGATGAACATGTTTAGCTTTCTCATCAGTCTTCTAAACTGTGAACTTATATTATTTATTATCCTTGTTTTAACTGTACTTAAATGTTACTTTTGCTACTTGGCAAGAACAACTTGCTGATCAGTTCTGTATTTTCTATATTAATACCAACATTTTTTCTCTCTCATAAAAGATGAACACAATGTTATGATTCCACATGTACACAATAAAAATTTCTGTCTTCTATCCTTGACTCCATAGTCACAGTTTTTGTATTGTGCTTTTTCTTTTCTTTCTGTTATTGCAGTGTTTGGCTTCTGGTTATAAGTTTTGCCTTTCCTCTATTCTTTGTAAATTGATGTTTTTCCTCAAAATTATTTTTTTGAAATTTGGAGAGGGGTGTGTTGTTCTTACTGCTTTGAGATGGCGCTATCTTCTTTTAATTGTGAGGTTATGATTTTTAGAATATTGCCCAGATGTTCTCATACAATTGTCAACTGTCACTTTAAGACAAAAGTATGGATTCTTTCTCTTAGTGAATTACTCAGTATTGGTTTCAGATAAGCTTTTCTTAGAAAGCTAATATGCATAAATGTTAGTAGTCTTCAGATTCATTTATGCTGATATTTTATTAATAGCAATTATAAACATCACTGGAATTTAAGGGACCAGTAGTTTTAGGTTCTGTTATCTGCTTCTGGCAGATGAAGAATTCCTATGGTCAATTTTTTATGAAAATGAACAAATTCCATGAGATTCCCAAGTACAGTTCTGTTACTTTTAAGCTGGGAAAAAAAATAATTTTCAGAAGCTCCAGAAATATTTTAATGCTGGTGGCCCAAGACTTGCAACGTACATAATGCTCTTGTTACAGTGCAACTTTGCTTCCTCAAATTTCTAGCATTTTATAAATTGTTGTGCAAGGAACTAGTAATCCCTGTGGTAATGTCATTCTTTGGTAGAGAGTAACTCCTTGCATTGTCTGCTCTGTTCGGCCACTGAGTTGAAAAGAACTAAGAAAATACATTTGTCTCCAAGATGAACTACTGCCATTCTCCACATTTTGCTCATTCAACCATTTGATAATTAAGATGTCTTTTTAACATTTTACTCGTACTGGTAATACTAGATTATATGTATATGAATTTATACATTTTTTTCATGCCCTGGTATTTGACTTGTCCTCAAGAACTCAAATAGTCTCACTAACAAGTTAGAATTTATCGACTCATGAACTTCCTTTTTATTATTAGTTTCAAATTCATCTTATTTGACTATGTTTGTGGAGATGATGCTGTTTTTCTGTTGGGATGAAAAGTAAACAGACTAGGCTGGTCTTGTTCCAAAGGGTGAATAATGGTTCTTGAAGTGCTTCTGCTGCATATCCTATTTAGTGATTTGGGGGCTGAGGAAGGTGATTAATTTAAAGAACTTGGCCACCTTTTTTCTGATAGTAGTAGAATAAGACCATTTAGATAATTTTCTTTGTCTATTTTGCAGATTTTTTTTCTGAAGCTCATGTAAGACATACTGTAAGTGTGTGATCCTTGTTGTCTTTCTGTGTCCAGTGGTTGCCTACTGGTATCTGTGTGACAGTCACAAGGAGCTTGTTTATTAGCCTTTATGCAAGACTTAGGAAGAACAGCTTCTAAGGAAGGTTCATTTATTGTGGGAGACATAAGACTTCTGAGAATGGATTTCTTCCTTCCCTTTCAGCCAAGTGGATCTAATCTTGCTTGCTTACCGGACTGGCTATATGGCCACACCACGTTTCCGGAGTAGATGTTTTGCAGGGTTTGGGAAGAGTTTGTGAAGCTGATCTCAAGTTGTAGTCTGAAGGTGATGCAGTAGGCTCCTCATGGGAAATACTGAATTATATTGGTTGCTTTTTGATAATCTGCTTCAATGACCATATTTCAGTGTTGAAGCTACTGCTCTGCAGAGCTAAAGCTATATACTAGTGAATGTAAATTCACAGGGAGAATTACAGTTAATGCTGTGGTATTTACATGATTGCAGTTACCTTTCTAGGTAGTCTTAGTGGAAAATACAGCAATTACAAAAATTTAGTAAACCGGTGTAAGTGAACTTTGTGTCAGTGCTGCCCTTTCTTGATTAGGGAGATGATGCTGCAGCTGTAATGCGTCTTTTTTGTCTTAGAGTGATGTTGAATAAAACAACCAATGGCTGCAACATTTAGCAGATAAATGGGGGTGCTATATTTTTCCTTTTTTCCCCTAACTTCTTAATTTAAATACAATTAATGAACATGCTGATATGTAAGATTAACCCTGTTATATATATAATTTATTCTTCCTTTCTAGATTTCTGTCTTTAATTTTTGTTTGTTTATCTTTTTTTTTAACAATTCAGAAACTCAGCTGGAATGAATACTAAAAATAGTAATGTATGTAGCAAGGCACTTCCTTTTCCTGGGAAACTGCATGATTCCCTTGCAGAATCAGAAAACTACATCTGTTTGAAACACTGCAATTGGCAGATGGTGTGGGGGGAGGGAAGAAGAGAGGAAGGATTTGGTGGAATGTAGTCCTAATAAAAAAAGTCACACGATATCAAAGAGGAGCTGACTGATTCCTTTTAACTATTTGGTGCATTTGCAAGATAAAATCTGTTAAAGTAATTGTGTGTTTTGAAACTTTTAAAAAGTTACTTCTGTGTAAGCTGGAAACTCTCTGACAGCAGCAGTATTTATTAAATTGATGGTTGTTTAGAAAATGATATCTCTGACAATACCACTTCAATTTCATTACAGATTGTCTTTCAATTATATGATGTTTGAAAGAGGGTGAGAAGACATTAAAAACAGTTTTCTCTTACATTTCTTAGGTTTTCAGTACTTACTCAAACGAAGACTATGATAGACGTAATGAAGATGTTGACCCTGTGGCAGCCTCAGCTGAGTATGAACTTGAGAAAAGGGTGGAAAAAATGGAAGTGTTTCCTGTGGAAATTGAAAAAGGTGCCAATCAAACCTTGAACATTTGTAAGAGATACTGTGGGAACAAAAGATGAAACCACAACTGTATATTCCTTGAATTTAGGTCTTGAATTTTTGAATATGTGTCTAGGGTTAGATCTGTGGCTAGTTCTGGTAAATTTAGTGAGTGTTAACTGGACAGGCCTCTACTAAGTGCAGATTGCCATGCTGAAGTTAGGAAGGCTACAGGGCAAAAAGGCTTTAAGTAGTTATATTTTTTTCTCTTTTTTAAGTGAATTTCTCTTATCTTTTGTGTGGAAGGACTTGGAATGCTTTGAAACAACTCGGTACTGCTAACCGTTACATCATATGTCATGCAGCTAATGTTAGATTTTTGAATCCCTTAGGTGACAGGGGTCTGGGCATCAGTATCATTGGAATGGGAGTTGGTGCTGATCAGGGACTGGAAAAACTAGGTATTTTTGTAAAAACAATAACAGATGGTGGAGCTGCTCAGAGGGATGGACGGTGAGTTTTTTGTTGAATCAGTTATGCTTTTTACAAATTTCCAACTGAGCCCAGTTGCTTTCATTAGATATGCTGAATACTGTGAATAAAAGTACAAAAGCTAAATGCAGCTGAGTGAGTATTACATTCCTGCTTTATGTTAAATTAAAAAAAAATATATTATTTATTATAGGACATTTTTGCTAAGTAACTATAGATCTGCTTACAGCACATACGAGGAACATTAAAAATGAGCCCATGTGAAGAAGTACCACAAAATCATGTTGACACCCCAGAACATTAATCACTGTGTAAATAGTATAAAAAAAATCAAGTCAAATACTGTGTAAATTTTAATTGGTGATTTGCATAGTAACAGAGGTTGAGGAGACTATTTTTAAGCAATGAATTTCGATGGACTCAGAATTTGTCATTGTAAATACTAGTGAGTTTTAAGTGATATTTGTCATGTCAAAAGTTTTTCAAGCCAAAATACTGTTGTTTAACTGATAGCTAAGCATTTATTTATTTTGCAGAATTCAAGTAAATGATCAGATTGTTGAGGTTGATGGCATAAGTCTAGTAGGAGTTACTCAGTTCTTCGCAGCCACTGTACTAAAGAACACCAAAGGCACAGTGAGGTATGTATATTTTCTCTGAAATTATAGTTTCTTTTGGTCATTTTTCATTTATGGAGAATGAAACCATAATATGAGAATTTTACAAAGATGTTGTGGAAGGCAACAGTGTAGCAAATTCATTTCTTATGCATGTGGTAAGATTTTTTGCTGCTAGATAATTTGTTGGGTTTTTTTTCCTGTAGGTTTCTGATTGGGAGAGAGAAGCCAGGAGCTGAGAGTGAAGTAGCCCGTCTCATTAGTGAGACATTAGAGCAAGAGAGATGTCTGTACGAGCAAAACTACGTTCATGATGATACAGAGCAGGTAGAACTTTGTTCATGCTCTGCTAATGGGATAAATGGGGGAGTTTAATCAAACTGAAGCAAAAAAAAGTATGACACAGAAAAATAAGCACTTCATGCACTGCTGTTATCAAGGCCCATGATTATTGCTTTATCACTAATCCAAAATATACCTTTAACTGTCAGCTGTATGTGATAGATTTGTGCATGTCTTTCTTAGCTCTCTTTTGTGGAACTTTGATGAAGGTGTTTGCAAGTCATCTTTAACACTTATCATAGGTGTGAGAAATTAAAAAGGTATGGTAACTAGTCAAGAGAAGTTTTGCAGCTGATTGGATTCCTTGATTGTAAGCTTTGGTTATTGCTACTACCATATACCATAATGCAGAAGAGTTTGTGTGTGTGTTACAGAATGTCATGATTTTCTCATTTTTTCAGGATGATGACTATGATGATGATGAGGAGGATACATATGAGTCACACTTACATGGAAAATCTGTAGAAGTTTTTGATCTTCCTGAAAATGAAGATATTGGTTTACTACTGGATATGGATTCAGCACAATCTCTTCTTAAATTTAAAGAGGTGTTGTAGTCATTTCTTAAATATTCTTTGTGATGCACTGGGGAACATCTGAACTTTGTAGGATTTGGATATAATCTCCTTCATGTTACCCCTTGTTGCTTTGGGTTTGTTTTTTTCCCAGCATCACCAATAGGCATCTCTGGTAAATGTCCACTGAAATGTAGGTCTTCTGTAATTTTTTATATCCAGTTTCTCTATGCACATTTACATTAAACAGTCGTTTGACTTAAATTAGATTTAAAAAGCCCTTGGAAACAGGTGGTAGAACCCAGCCCCAACTCTGTCCTTGTTATGTCTGAGTGTTGCATTAGATAGATGGGATGCTTCTCCTAGTTCTCCTGTGGCCCACTGGCCTTTGCATGTGTTTGCTGCCCAGTAGAATGGCTTTAGCTGCAGAGAGCATGAGGGGTGTGCAAATATGCTTGTTTTGAGTGGTCTCAAGTGTTATTTTGAGATGTTTTTCAGGAAGACAAGAAATACGTATCTAATTTCTTGGTTTAGTGCCTGCAGTCTTCTGAGAAATCTGTGTACATAAAAGCACTTGATTCTGTAGATAGGCATATTTTTGGCTTGGAGGGTATTTTTATGGTGTGTTTTTTGGAAGGAATGGATTTGTAAACCCAATAGGGCATTCCAGGCTCTGAATCACAACTTAACATAATTGGAAATAGTACAGTTCTCTTTTCCCAGGGTTTTTATAAAGGAGCATATTTGCTTTATTCAGGGCTTTGGGATTTAGTCAGGGACTTAAATGGTACAGCCTTTGGCATTTAGGAGTCCAGGCTTCTCTGGTAGATTTAAGGGCCTGTCATTTTCGCTCTGGGAGAAGAAAAATATACTGCAAAGAAACTGTTTTATCAGATACTGTTTGCTGCTATGTCAGCTTACTTTTGTGAGGGATTGGTATTTTGCTTATCTCCTGAGTTTGTTCTTTTGATAACATTGCTGATGTCGTTGAGGAAGTAGAAAGCTCCTGATCTCTAGAGAACATTTACAATTTTTCTAGGTTTGGATACATAGCAGCAAGGTGAAGCTTCTTAAGTGCTGTATTTACTTGGGATACAATTATAATCTCATGTAGAATCATTACTGTGCTGTTACTAACATAATCTAAATGAAGAATAGTCATGGATTCACCAGTTTTAATTTGGGTTTGGTACAATGTGCCTTGACAAAAAAGAAAATCTCCGCAGGGTTACAGACGGAAAGCAAGATACAAAAAACAACTAATAATAGTTAAAAAAAAAATCTTTACATTTGGCTTAAGTGTAGTCTTTTTGATTTCTTATACTCCTGTGAAGATTTGTGGTGTAAAAATACATGGCTTAATTTTAATATAAAGCCAACGCATTTATTTTGAAGTGCTAATTGTAAAAATATTAAGTATTGTTAAGTTTTTCCTTTATTCTGTGTACCAGTTGTCATCATAAGTGCATTGCTGCTTTTTCATTACCCTGGCACATTGAAATTTTACTGTACTCTTTTCAGCTTTCCTAATATATCGTCAACGATAGGATATTTTTGGGGTGATTATGTACTGTGGAACTTGTTTGAGGTTTGAGTAATTTTAATTTTTAAGTTTAATTTTTTTAAAAATAAAAGCTAATGATTACTTCTCCTATAATTAAATAATTATGTGACTTTATGCCACTCAAACAGTGGTTTGGGGAAAAAGGGAATCAGGGAGAAATACTTAAAACTATTATTTTCAAATGTAATTTTGTGTGTGCTTATACAATTTTTTTTCATCTCTTCCAGCTACAGTTAAAACATGCAGTAACGACAGCTGAAGTGAATCAGCTGAAGGAGAAAGTAAGTTTTCAAAGAATATTATTATTGGTAGGGTTTATTGTTGGGTGTTTTGTTTGGGGTATTCTTTTGTTTTGTTTTAATGGCTACTGATTTTACCAGGAATAGGCTGAATGCAAAAGGTAGCAATCTGTTTATGCCTCAGGTGCTCTCTACTATATTTTATGCTAGACAGACATTTCTCAGTTGAAGAGCTATGCTCAAATTAAAAATAATAAAAAAAAAATCAACCAAACAAAGCCCCAAAAGTCACATAAGACAACTAAAAAACCCCATCCCCCAAGTCTCCACTTTAAAATTAACACTTCAGTATTACTGCTTAGAGTAGCTGTGAATATAGTCTGAAGAGCTGTATAAAAGAGCTCATAAAAACAGATGAGAAGGTTATCAGTGGATAGAACTTGCTTTATTTGAGAATAGATTTGGCCAGACAATGGTTCGTGGCTGTCTTTCTGTTACCAGAAAGTTATCCTCTTTCCCTCCTCAAATTTCTGACCTGGTCTGGGCAGAGAGTTTTTTCCAGTAGTTTTGCTTTTTGCTTAAGGTTGGTTAAGTGCCTCTGCTTATTCTGAGAAAGGGTTTCTTGTTCTTTTTTGCTCCCTTTTCCACTGATACAGATTTATACGTGGCCTTTTTCTGAAAATACTGTGTGTGAGCACAAAGCTACTTGAGACAGTTCTCTTCTTGATTTTGGACAGTGCTCCTCCTCTTTCTTATATTCTTAGTATGTGGCCCAACTGGATTGCACAAAAGCTGTTAAAAATGTTGGTGTTAATACAACTTAAAACGCCATTTTTAATTTCAAGAAGTTCTTGGTCCTTTCAACATCCTTGTGCCATTGGCAGGTGATCTTAACTGGCTACAAAAGCAGGGATTTATTTCCTCAGTGTAAGTGATGTCCCCAGAGAAGGAGGCATGGACAAACTATGGACAAGCTATGTCTTGCCTGTTCACTCCTCTGAGGCCTGGAGGGCTACACCTGTTAACATTCCTGTGTGTGATGTAGCTGCTGTCAAGCTGAAGGAGTGGCTTCCCTTTCCTCTACTGAGGGAATATTTAGTGGTTTTGTGCATTAGCTCAAGAAAATGAAACCCTGTGCCTGCCATCATTGATTAGGAAGACCAGTGTCATATAAAGTTACCAGGGAAGATCAGCTGGTCATGCCATCTTTATTCAAAAAGCTGTTGGTAACAAAAGAGTAGGACAGGGAGCTTGACTTATACAGGTTAAGACTTTATCTGTAGTTGCCTTTGAAGGTATTCAAAATTGGCCTCTCTGGTGATATTAAGATCTGGTGAGATCTCGAACAATATAAGCTAATAATCAGATCTCGATCATTTAATCTGTCTAGAAAGATGCAATACCAATGAGGAAGCAATAAAAGACTCTTGGGTTTCAGTTCTAAACTTCCTTAGATTAGCAAGGGTTGGAAGGGTTGATGTGATTACTTTAAAAGTTGTGTGCTGTTTTAATATTACTGATAAATATGTAATTATTACTAGCTATCTCTTACTTAAACATGTATCAACAACTGTTTTTTATTTAATCTTTCAGTTTAGATTAATTTGTTATTAATCTTTTCAGTTAAAAGTTGTTGAAGCAGAAAAAAATGAATGGAAATTTAATCGAGCCCAACTACAGCAAAACTTGGATGAAAGCAGAGAGAAAATTAAAAAGTTAGAGACCTACTGGTTAGAAGCACAAAGTCTATGCAAAACAGTAAATGAGCGTCTTAAAGAGACTCAAGAACAATGCGATGCCCTTGAAAAGAAATACAACAAGGCCAAGAAATTGCTTAAAGACTACCAACAAAAGTAAGTACCCCAAAATACCAGGTCTCTATTTATTGCTCGTATGTTTTGTGCAACTTGGGGAAAGCTGTCAGCAATACCTAGGGGAATAGGATTGGCTTAACATACTTTATTTTCATTTATTGGAGTGCCGGAAAGCTGTGTGCTATAAATGCTGAATTGTTCCATGCCTTACATCACCAACTTCTGAAAAGGTTCTCTGAAAATCTTGCTGCTGCTTTTGATTCTTAGCTAAGGAAAAAATTATTTAATATTTCAATGACAACTTTATAAAAACAACTTAGTTTAAAAGCTGTAGTTTTTGGAAGGACTACTTGAAATTTGATATGAGATGTTGGGCATACCTCTTTGTGAAAGACCCTCAACTTTGACTGACTTCAATGTTCCAGATAAAGCAGGTATCAAAGGATATTTAATAATAGCCAGATACCTGTGATTTAGTGTGAGTTAGGAGTTACATCTTGTAGAAGGAGTAAAAGGAATTTTGAGAAAAGTTGGAAGTTTGGGGATATGTATCTAGCCCACTAAAACAGTATGAAAACAGTATCTTCAGTCTGGTAAAGGGTTTGGGTTTTTTAGTAGAAGTAGTATTGTTTATTGGGTATACCTGTGGGGGACTCCAGTGTCTGATTGTTCTACAACCTTTCCTCTTAGCTCAACAAGAGGTAATTGCAAAATACTTTTAGATGTGTCCTGATAATACAGAGCACAACTGTTGCTTTTGGTAGTTGCTGTAAACGTATTATACTCTTGTTCCAAATTTCTCCACTTGCTACTTCCTTTTAAAGGCAATTTATTATGATCTTTTGTGCTGTAGTCCACATCCAGAAATGTTCCTTTTCACAGTACGTTTTTGTGCCGTTTGGTGAGCTTTTTAAAGGTCTCCTTTCCCCTCTCCTCCCAAGCTTATCCGCATGGAAGTTCAAAAGTACGTGGAGATGACTGCTAACATGCTTCTTTCCATTCCCTCACCGTTTAGCAAATTCCCATTACTCGTTTGATTGTTCCTTGAGCTTTTGCATCTGTTGTAGATGTTTTATTTTCTAGTTTGGTATGTCGTTCCATATGGCACAGGCAAAAGCAGCTTTTGTTTTTGTTTCCTTCTTGTAGTCATCGTTTCATTTTGTAAAACGCAGCCATTGCAATTGCTGTAGGATGACCAAGAAACTTGAACTGCAATTTATTTTCCTACAAAGAATTTTGCTATAGCTTTTGGAAAGAAAGTACACTGTGTGTGCATGTATCTTTGTGGAAGACAGTAAGATGTAATTATTGGAGTCGTGCATGTATTTCAGGCTTAAATGCATATGCAACTTGCCACTTTTAAAATGAGAGATGGTTGTAACTTTGCAGAAAAAGTGTTGCCACACATCCTTTTTCTGCCCTGAGTAAATTACAGTCATCTGTATTTTCTTTTGAGGACAGTAGAAGCATACAAATAAACACATACGTCATTTTATGACATTATAAGATTAATGAATCAGTTATACCTTACAGACTGATTTTTGTTGCCATTGACTAATGGAATGCTTGGTAAATGGCAATTGTGCATATTTTTATTTAACATATGTTTCTACATTTCCATATATTACTATTTCATAGACATGTATATATTTCTTTCACCAGAGAAATAGAATTTATGAAGAAAGAAGAAGATCATTCAAAGCTACTTGAAGAGAGAGACCAGAAATATGCAGAGCAACTGAAAATATATCAGGAAAAAGTAAAGCAGTATTATATTTTGAAATAAACTTCTGCATTCTTGGAGACTTGTATCTCACTTCTGAATTTTAATTCTTGCAGATTTCAGAGCTTGAAAATAAATTAAAAACATATGAGAAAATGCCATATGTGTTTGAAAGTGGCAGTTTATTGGAAGATGGCTGTCAAAGTCCAGGCCAGTCTAATGAACAGTCCAAGATGAAAGAAGACAATGAAAAAGAAACCAAATCAGTAGAAGAAAGAATAGATTCTTTAGATATGTTGATTTCTGGTAAGTGGATTGTAGTATTTTTTATTTGCACTTATGGAAAATTAGGAGGAGTTATATGTGTAGAGGAGTTATATGTGGAGTTAAATGTGTAGTGGTATGTGTAGTGTATATCTGTTGTTAAGTGAAGCGTTTGCTGTTTCATACTGACTGGCTAAATGTTTTAGCTGAGTCAGTGTGGATACTTGAGTTTAGGTCCTCCCAACATTTTCAGTATGGTTGTAATGTATTTCTTAAATGTTGTGAGAAAGAGGAGATGGATGGAGAGACAACTATTAACTGTTCTTCACGTTCTTTGTTAGTGAAACTAGTAGTGGGACTAAAACACTGAGATGTCAGTTGAAACTCCATTGATTTCAAGCTATAATTCACAGTAAACTTGCTATGATTTTTTTTGTTCTTGATTTTATGCACAGAATGTTACAAAACATCAGATGGAGGTTCAAATGAGAATTAAATTTTTTAAATATTTGGTAAATTCTTACTTTGTAAAGAGTTTCCGTCCTAAAGAATTAAACTACGAAAGCGCATTTGGGGCAGAAATTTTCATCTATTTGGGAACAGAATACAGTTTTCAATCCATAAGACAATTATATTCGGTTGGATTTTATTATTTTTTAATGGAAGAAGTTGGGTTAAAGTATATTTCAAATTAAATGGAAACTGCTATTGCAATGTGTAAAATAATATATAATATAAAAAGTATTTTCATACAGTAATGGTTAACAGGTAGAATTATTCTGACTTAAATTCTGAATATTTTTCTGGACAGTGGGTTGGTGAACTTGTACCAGTTTTTGCTGGGGTTTTTGTTTACTTTTTTTTTAAAGTTTCTATTTGTTGCAGATTTTGATGCTTTTGTTGGGGATACTCCCAGATTAGACACCAGTGCCCACAAAGCAAAAGCTCAGCTTGCTTTGAAAGTAAAACGCCAGCCACCTTCTCGATCAAAGCTGAAAGAATCTCTTGTGGGTGGAACACAGACTACAAATCTACAGGTACTGACACTGATAATCACGTGCTCTGGATACTGAACATGTGTTCAGTTTTATCTGTATTTGCAATTGTAAGTGGTCTTTGTTCAGGCTGTTCCAAAGCATTGTAGTTTTCTGCTGCATCGATTGAAAAAGCCTTTTAGGATTCATAACATATCTGTGAACTCTGGGTATTTTTGTGGCACAGTTAATTTGAAGTTAGCAAAGAACTCTGCAAGCTTGTTCTGTGCTACTTCTGCTTGCTGAAAAATTTTGGTACAGTGATGTGTTGTGAAATTTACTAATTTATCTTGTTCCTTCATCTGGAACAAGTTAGGTACCAAATTTCTTCAAAAACTAAAAAGTTCTGAAACGCTTCATTATTCCATAAAATCATAATTTGAGTTCACAAGAAGTGTACCAGTAAAATGTTCTCATGTTTCTGGAAAACAGATGTAGAATTGAGGTATAGATAGGCTCTCTCAAATATTGACTGTCATAGAAGGAGAACACTGAACTAATTCAGTTAGACTGGAAACTGGCTGCATTGAATTGGACGGGCTAAGGTGTACCAGAACATTTCTGATTTGCTTAGAAAAAGATTATTTGAGATGTGTAGAAAGATGTATATAGAGGTCGGTAACAGCCTATAAAATCAGATTCGTGTGATTCAGATGGTATCTACAGGTATGTAAGTTCAAAAAATTTCCTGAACTGAAGAAATTTAATTAGCACATCCTTCCACCCTGGTGAGGAAAAAAAAAAAAAAAAAAAAGACAATAAATGAGTACATGTCATGTTTATCATAAAATAACTTTCAAATTTATTGAAGGATGAGGATTCAGAAGACAGTGTTCTCCACAGAGAATCTTCCACTATGTACCTAACTAAGACCTTAGAAATAAGTGAAAAATTACCTCTCCCCTGCCTGGATGACACAAATCAAAAGAGTGAAAAAACTGAGAAAAGAGAAAGCACAGAAAGTCCTCTAGAGTCAAGTCCTTCTGCTTCCACACACTCTTCTCCAGTACACAAACCAAACAACGAAAATAGCACAACCTGCGCTCGTTCACCTCCTCCTGAAGGGATGACTCCAAATTCTCCTCAAGGGTATCTCAAGAATGTTAAGCAAAGAGAAGCAAAAGGGAAAGGGAAAGAAGCCAAGGGTAAGACTTAAGGATTTATTATTACTTTAAATCTTTGGGATTGGAGTTTTACAAATTTTAGATGTAATCAGAAAAGGTCCTAGTACATTTTTGCAAAGCACTAGCTTCATAAGCGGCAATGTATTGGGGAGTAAGTCTGACTGATTTTCAGATTCCCAGAAAAATTCAGTGTTGGCTTTGTGCTTCCAGACATTATCCAAGTGTTTAAACAAGACACAGATTCTGAGTATTGTGGGAATTACTGCATTATTCATCGTGCCTTCTTAGAATATTTGTCACTAGAAGAAGGTTAAAGGTATAATAATCCGCTTAGTCACTACTAATGATTATTTGATAGGAATAGTTGGCATTTTTCTTATGAATAATTGAAAAAGGGATCTAGTATAATCTTTTAAATGTTTGATATTTTCTGTAATCAGCTAGTACAGTTGTATAAAGACAGATGACTGGCTGTCTTTGCCATACAGCTCAGACAAAACAGTTCTTTTAATACCCTGAAACTGGATTTGTTTTATACTGTCCTTATTTTGTATGTTTCTGTCGTCTCAAACAAAAATAATCTTAAAAAAACCCCACTTATTAAGACACATACCTAATACATATGTGATTCTGCTTTCTTTTCTACAGTTTTTTGTGATGGCAGAAGCATTGTAAACTTTTTTTTTCTAAATTGGCCCATGGAATTGCTAATTAGTGCAGTACATGAGGATTAATATTGAAAGCTTGCTCTTTGTGAGCAAAATGACACTAAATGCTGTTTCTGCTAGATTGTTGTTTTCTAACTGTATTTAAATGTCTGCCTGTTATTTTATTGAATCAATCCTTTCCATTACCTTTTCGTCCATTCATGTATCAGTCTGTGTATTAACTTACTGTGCTGTGTTTAAGAAATTACCTCTTTTCTTAAAATACTACCTCTGGAAATAGAGGTGGAAACAAAAAATCAGTATTAAAAGTAATTCTTCTGGTTTTGTATTCAAGTTGATAGGAAAAATAACCAGTTTAACTGTAGTTATAATTTATTGGATGTTATATATTTAGAAAGAGTGCTTGACTAAGCAGCTAAAGTTCTAATGTTGATCAGAAACTACTGATCAGATATCTGAAAAAAAATGGGAAAACTCTTTAGTATCCTGACTGTCAGCTATATAAGCTTTGAAAGAATCCTTCCTGAAATATATAATGGTTATTTGTTGATGGAGTAGTTGACCTTAGTTTTGTGTCCTAAACAGGATTTTTGGTTTTTATGGTCCTTGAAGGAGTCCGTGTATATCATGTCCAGAGTTGTTTTGAAGGTGGAGCTTAAAATTTACTTTGTCTCCCAAAAGGTGAACTGCATCTCTTTCACAGGTAGCTAAGTTAGGAAACACCTGATTTGCAATAAAAAAAATATATTTAAAGTCTAGTAGCCTGAGAATTTAAAATTAAGTACGTTTGGGACTTCAAGTAATCTGTCCCAGTCCACTGAGAAGAGGTCATGTGGTGCTTGTCACTTAATTTTGCATAATAATTGAAAAGTTGATATTGAACACACTTCCTTTGGCAAAAGATTGGGTCCTTAGAGATTGTATTCCAGTTTTGAAAATAGAAGTCTTGGAGGAGCTTCAAAGTCCTAGTTGTTTCTTCAGAATAGTCACAGTTTGTATGCCATTGGCAGTAAACTCAGCTTGTCAGGAGCTGTCTGCTCTCCAGGTACTGCCCATCATGTTGGTTAGGCACACAAGCTGGCAGTTTGTGTATGTAGCCCATGTTTGCAGCAGCTGGCCTGGACTAGCTACTGAACCAAAAGAAATACTAAAGGAGCATCTGTAATACTTCTGGAGTAATAAAGAAATACTAAATGCAATATTTGCTCAACTGTTGCCTTAAAAATTTGTTTCTTGCATCTTATACTGGTTATGTAGTTGTGTGTTTTGAAGTTGACATTTTGCAAAAGAAAAAGGAACTTTTTTCTGAACCTGTCAGAAACTAACTTTTGTTTGTAATTCATTAGAGCAAAATACTGTGGTTTTACCTTTCTGTAGACAGTATAGAATTATTCTTTATCAAAAGGAATATTTTTTTGAATAGCTGTCAGCAACTGTTATGTTGCCAGTTTTCAATTGCCTGGTACAGCCAGAATGATGGGAAGATGCCATAGAGAATGAATTAGGCTGGCTGTAGTGTTTTCAGTTACTATCTGTGTGTGGAAATGGGAGTTTTAACACTGTCACCCAGTATCTGACTTAGTATCTGACTTACAATCATCATTGTTAGTAGCTAAAAATTGCAGGTATTTTTACAACTACAATTTTATTTTCCACCTCTCTGTGAAAAACAGAAGACAGGAAAAATGAAGACAGGACAGCAGAAACAAATGAAGGAATACCATCAGGGAAGTCCAAAAGGAGATTTCCAGATTTTGGGTGAGATTTTACATGTGTTCCTTTGAAAATAAGTGTTTTTCTGTGTTATTTTGGAGAATATTATGTTCTCTAAATAAAACAATGTTGAGGAGTCCAGTAATACTACTTCATAACACCTTTGAAGACAGGGGTAAAGCTTGTTGAAGCCAGCTATCATTAAAGACTTAGACTGGTACTGCAATAAATGCATCATAATATAACATAAAAATCAGCTGATTTTACACAGTGATAGTGGAGTCAGTCACTGCTCAAGTTGCTGTGCACTGCTCAGGAGCATTAATGTAGCAATGAAACTGTGGTATTCCTCCTGGTTGTATCCTCTGTATGCTAGGCTTCTTTAGGCATTTTCTATGTTTATTTTGGCTATCTGTGGCTTTTGAAAGGGTACTGTCATGGTTCTTAAGTAGAATATGAATGCTAGAACTTTTTTAATTGCATGCATAATCTGCAAAATTATGTTTTGTGTAACAGTTTAAATGTGGCTTTTTGTAACTGTTGAAGTCAATGTAAAAACTAACTTTTTGATTTAAAGAAATGTTGCGCTGGGTGAATGTAAGTGCTTTATGAAATTTGTGGTTTTTCACTTCAGTGGATTGCGGAAATCTGGGGGCAAGGGTAAGAAGCAAGAAAAAGAAAATCTAAGAGGTTCTCTGGATAGCAGGTAGTTCTTTTATTATTTTATACGTACATGCTGCATTCCTAAAATTTGTAACCTAAGGATTCCTTTAAAACTGTCACTAATGTTTGACCTTAAAGTACATTCTTATTATAACAGTGGCAAAATTATGTGAAGATTTAATGATACAGAGATGAACTTCTAATCTCACAGAAGAGAGTAGAGGAGACAACATTAAAACTGTATTTTGCTTAGGAAGATGAATGTTGAATAAATTAAATTAGCAATTACTTGAAATTGTTAAATTATGTGAAATACTGTGAAAGGTTTTGAATTCGTGTTACTAAATAACTCATTATTTTGCATGGATATTTAAAGGCAACTATCAGTTTTCATTTCAGTTGTACTGTGAAACTGGTAAAAATAAGTGGTGTGCTTTGAGTTTGTTCTTGTTTTTAAGGGGATGGTTGTATATTTGAGGGGTGGCATGGGGTTTTTTGCTGTTGTTATTTAAACAGAATTTAATCTGTTTATCTCAGAGGTTCCCGAGAACTTTTGGATGACTCTGGCAACAATCTGTCTGCATCAGATTCAGATTCCCCAGTTCCTACTTGCATGCCTTTCTCTTGGTTTGGAGACAGCCACAAAGAGCCTCAGATTTCAAGTAGCAGTCTGCAGGTTACTCAGAGTGGGCAGGATGGTTGTGAGCACGGTCAAGAGAAGAACAGAAGCAAGGTAAAGATGACTAATTTGTGCTTTGAATATTTAAGTGTTCCATCTTGATAAAGTAAAAATATCAGCGGTTAGTATGTGGAGGCCTAATGACTTGTCCTTGACCACATCACCTCTTACAAACATTGGTGGAGAAGTTGGAAATACTACAGCTCTTACAAGCAGGAATTGTGTGAGTGTTCCTGTTCCCTCCTCTTCACTTGAAGCATCAGTAGAGCCTATTCAGGCTGAAGTAGTATCTAAGGAGTAATCACAGGGCATGCTTTTTCACTGGTTGGTAATGCTAAAAGTAATGCTACTTTCAGGAGAGCATAGTTTTAAAGGTCAAATCTGTTTTCCAGAGTAGTTTGTGGAGGAATTGTGCATAAATAGAGATCAGCTGTCCAAACAGTTGGCCAGCCAGTTCTTACCATAATGGAATGTAGGGTTGGAGTACCAGACAGGTGGAGGAAGATAGCATCCTAGTTTTCGTTAATAAATATAGGATTAAAGGCCAAGAAACACATCTCTATGGAACACTTTCTTCCAGGCTTCTGAGTAACTAATAATCTAATAATATAGAGCCTTTTAATCAGATCTTGAGAGTGAGGCTACGCAGTTCTGTCTATAACCATAGTTACCATCTTTACAGTTTAAACTATTTGAAGGAAACAGCTTTAGAAACTAAAAGGTGTAATGTGTGTGCTATCTGAATATTTGGTAAAACATTTTTCAATTTAAGACTGTTCCCAGCAATTTTACTGACTTCATTCTCGTTTCCTTTGGATTTTGTCAAATTGAAAATTACAGTTATTTGAGCAAGCTGGGTTTATTCTCGAGTTTCACACTTTTTCTTCACTTTGGATGACTAAAATACCGTTTTGTGTTTTGCTTTTCTTCTATGTTGTTAGAAAGAAATGAGTTGTATATCTGGAAGAGAAGCTTGCCAGGTTGTCGTCCATGAAGTCACAGATATTTTGCAGAGATTGCAGATAACAAGTTTGCTTTGCATGTTTACAGATGGTGATTGCACTAAAATGCTGTTGTAATACCTTTTTTAAAAATACTTTGTTTCCCTAGTGTAAATCTACAGTCCCTGTGATAGTTGTAAATTGTCTGCATACATCGTTTTTAGAACTTACAGGAAGTGGTTTTAGAACCATGCAATCTTTTTATAACACAGGAACTTAATAAGAGTAGGAATTTTTTAATCTCTGAAGTGGAACAGTGCTTCACAAAATACTGCCCAGTGTGCGTCAGTCTTGTGTATTTATAGCTCCTGCATTGGTCGCTTCTGTTGGACCAGTGTCCAAAAGATGTTTCTGTAAATAACCCCAGGATTTGGAAGGTATATGCATGTACTTGGATACAATTTTTTATTAAATAGGAAAGTATGGTTGGTCTCTTAATAGGTTGGTCTCTTGATAGGCTGTAGTTGGTCTCCTAATAGGCTGTTGCAAAGCTGTCAAGAGATGTTTCCTGTGTAGATAAGCAGTCAGTGGGTTTGTCTTTCAAAGTCATTGATTCAGAGGAACCCATTGGTCCCCTCTTCATTGCCCCCTTCTATTTGATTTGAATAATTTTTGTAAGCATAGTACAAGTCCCACTACTGCATTTCTACTATAAGCACCCATAATGTGCTTAAGCAGCTCTTAAAGTTTTCATATACCTACCATATACACCTCATTTTGGCAATCAAAAAGTTACACATCTTACATTCAGATTGAATGCTGTCTTCCTTTCCTGTTGTTCTGAAGTAATAGTCTTTTTCTTACTGGACTATACTTACCCAAGATGATTACCACTTGAACCTTCCAGCTGGTTTCTGGCCTACTGATTTAGGGTTTTTTGTTTCCTTCTCATGCTCCAGTATGTAATTGTTGCTGCTCTTTTCCTTAGTGCCAGTTGCAAACCAGCAGCTGGAAGATTATGCAAGTCTCCAGCTATATTCCTGCTTGGTAAAATGGTAGAACACTGGTCCTGTTGAAGGACGAATTCTCATACATTTATTAATCATAAAACCATGGTTTTCCTCTCCAATGTCAGGCTGTTTACACTTTGCATAGTTTGAGGCCTTTTGTACACATGGTAATGTGACAGTAGTTGCTGCTTCAGATAAATGACTAATCATTGTAGATCTGAACTTAGGGTTTATAATTACATTTGCACAGTAACAAGGCTTTAGCTTGTTTTCCTATGAAATGACATTAAAACTGACAAAGAAATGTGTTTGACCACTCAAAAGTGAGTCTTGTTACTAAAACAATATAAAAGCAAGGGACAAAGTCATCTTCCCAGAATTCAAGGAAAGAATACACCATTTTGTTGTTATTAACTCAAAATTTAAAAATAAAGCAATATATAATAAATATAGCAATAGCATTTATTCCTTTAACATTTGTAGTATCCCATATTATCATGTGACACATTTCTTAAACAGGAGGTAAAAGTAGAAGGCCTAAAATAAGAACTTTGTCATGTAAAAAAATCTCTGTGAAACCGAGTCCTTTGCATTGTGTATAATTTTTGTAGTTGGGTTTTAGCATTGATGTTGTAAGGAATATAATTACATTCCTTATTACCTGGTTTCTGGTTTTGCAAAATTTGCCTCTGAAAGTTACTGCACTTAAAAGGTTTTTATTTTCTTAAAATGATTCAGAAGTTAGTTTTAAACTTAAAGTTTGACAAAGTAGTGAGCCAGCTTCTTGATCCTTGTGAAAACAAGAAACACGGGAACTAAAATCCTGAGTGCTTGCAGACAGTTTTTTAATTAGTTCCTTGACCTAAATCTATCCCATTCTCTGATACACACACATACATTGTGTTTATACTCATTGTTTTTCCAGAGTACCGCATAGCTTTTGTGAGCATGTATGCAGACTTTCATATTCAATGCAAGGAAGAGCAGTGTGATATAAACTATATCCTAGTACCTTAAATGATAAGAAGCATCCCTATAAAACCTCTTCTGTCCAAATTCTGTGCTATTCAAGAGGCAAAAATTTTTGCAACTGGCTCTAAATACTTAAAAGGAAATTACTCCTATAAACTGATTGGGAGCAGAGGGAGGAGAAAACATTACAACTGGTACTCAGATGCTTTAATTTTGGCTATTTTTTTATTATTGTATCTTCTTAGTTTTGAATTGTTCTTGATTTTCTTTGTAGAGTGAACTGAGGGTGGCTAAAAGAAAAGCTCCTAAATAGACTTTCAGTTTGGGTTGAAGTTAATTTGAGCATAGGTTGATGGATAAAGTAATTATGTTGCTTCTGGTAATAATTTTTACGTCTAAAAGACTGAAGAAGACCCTAAAATTTAATGTAATTAATAAAATAATCTACATGGTAACTAGAACACCATTTATCAGTCAAGAGAAGTACTACACAGAGGTAGCAGGAAAACTCAAGTTGTGGTTTGAGGATTTTATGTTTGTTGCATTGTGGTGGTGGTGATGGCATTTTTCTTGAGCTTTGGTGTGGTGTTCTTAAGAGTGAAAATGTGTATCAATAATTTAGAGTAAAAGGGAGTGCACTTATAAAACAGAAGTAGAATAATCCAGAAAACTGAGAGTTCAGGTGAAATTAAAACCAGAACAAAAAAACAGAAGTGCTAAATGAAGATAACTGCAAAAATGTAGTTCTCTTAGTTAGCGTAACTAACTGAAGAAAAACATCTTAAAGATCAGCTTAATTCTGAATCTCAGGTTATTTATGCACATAGGGATGTGGTATGGCATCCTTACAGAGTGTAATGAGTTGATTAGAGATTGAGGGAACATTAGAGATAATACTGGTAAATAATCGCTTACTGTTTGTGGGCAGCAAAGAGTAATGCTGAGACATAAATTTTAGAAAGGCAAAAGTAGGAGGCATGTTTTTGGCAGAATTATTTTTCACTCACTAAAGAAAAATATTTTCAAGGTCACAGACTGAGTTGGAAATTGAGGGAATCAACAGAACACTACCTTCTGAAACACATTCATAGTGTTTGTGGAGGTTTCATTTTAATAAAAGTTCATCATTAATAAGTCCAACAAATGCATTTTAAATTGCTTCTCCCACAGTGTGGTATGCCTGCTGAAAAAGTAACTGATGCACTTCCTTGTGTATTTTAACACTCTTTCAGGTTATGACTCATTCTCTGCACAAGTTGCTCTTGTTGGGGATATTGCTTTAAATCTGTTACTGTATTTCTGAATTCAGAAGTTTAACAAAAAGAAGTCAGATGTTTGATGTAGTTAGCATGTTTCATATGAGTTCTAAAGGTAACTGAGTCATACTATTTTTTTAAACAAAAATCAGAATTACTAGAATGTCACCTAATGACCTGCTTTTCCAAGAAGTGAGTTAATAAAACATTATTTCCACTTGTTTGCAGAGTAGAATTGTCATAGATGATACATACCATAGCAAGCCAAGTTGTGAACTTTCAGGGTTAGTGGCAGAACCAAATCTATCAGGTCGTTCACACACTTTAACCTTCTCTTCAAATGAGGTGAGTTTCAAAGTGTGTATATGTGTGTTGTTATGTTGTTGTTCACACTACAGCATGTTTAATAGAAACAAATGTGTGTGATGTGAAACTAGATGGCTGTTCCATATTTGAATGTTGAAGAGCGCTGTAAAAAAACTGTTAATGAATCAAGGACATGCACTAGTGGATAACACATCAGCCTATGTGTTCTGGTCCTAGTTATATTATAAAAAATCAGAATTAACTCACTGATCAAATCAGAGTTTTTAATTTTTAATATAATGCCATTCTGTTCCACTGATTTAAAGCAACTTCCTGGGTGAATGAAAACTGCAGCATTTTTGACCTCACCCTTCATATCTGTGCAGGTTTGTTTTACCATAAAATTTCATCTCAATAAAAAGAAACAGAAGAAAAATTCTGAACATGGTGGTTCTGATATATAGGTAGAAATTAGATACCTGAAAGTGTGTTCATTCCCCTGGAAAACTGATTCCTTTGGCTACACCTGAAACCTAAAGTTCACACTTCGGTAGCATTCTGAAATACTTTCTCATTTGGTGTTTGACTGATGGGCATCTTAATAAATTAAATCCTTTAGTTTAGGAAAACTCATTAAAAACTGAACATAGTTATCTTACATAAAATGAATTAGAGGGCTTGCCAGACTGGTGGTTCATGAGTGTGACAGGATTTTTATTAGCTGTCTTAAGTCAGCCCTTGGTGAAAATCTTAAAATATCCCAGTAATATGTAGAAAGTCAGCACAGTCTTACAATGTTATATATTCACCAACATAAAAGTCTGTGGTGTCAAAAATCATATAACTAGTTTACAGGTTGTAGTAGTAGATTAAGTTTGTGCAGATTTTTTTTTTTTTTTTTTTGGAGATAATAGTCTTAGATCTAATGAAAACCAGAGGAACTCCAGTTAATAATCCATCTTTGCAAGTACTCCTTGCAGTTTTTTGGATGGGATGGCTCATGAACGGAATATGTGTTTCTAAAACTTTAAAGCAGTATAAATTGTAAGGCTTTATTGAAGATGTCTTCTTGAATATTATTCTTTGATCAGTATTACAAACTTTCAGTAAACTTTGGGTTCTAAAATTCAAATGAAAGCAGTCTATTATTAATTGTCCATGTGTAAAGTGATGAAATAAGCCTCTTTCTGTTATAATGAGTTCCAGTGTTCTGTCTAGTTCATATGTTGCTTATTGTCCTGGTTTTGCATGACCAGTGAAAGCTGTTTGTACCTTTTCCGTAATTACATTGAGTATCAAGGGTCTACTCTGACAAAAACAAGGAAGAAACTCCAAACTGTTTTCTCATTTGGAAAGCAGTATGTATGAAGAAAAATACACAGTTCTGTTCTTGGGGGTTTTTTTAAGTTTGTAGACTAGGTTCGGGAAAAAAATAAGTAATCAATCTTATAGCAGTTTGGGGTATTTCGAATCACAGAATAAATGAGGTTAGAAAAGACATCTGAGATTATCAGCTCCAACCTATGACTGAACACCACCTTGTCAACTAGACCATGGTACTGGGTGCCACATCAGTCTTTCCTTAAACACTTGCAGGCACAGTGACTCTACCATCTCTCTGGGCAGTCCTTTCCAATGCTTGATCAGCCTTTCTGTGAAGAAAGTCTTCCTGATGTTCAACCTGAATCTTACCTGGCTAGCTGAAGACTATGTCCTCTTGTCACTGAGTGCCTGGGAGAAGAGGCTGGCCCCCACCTGGCTATGCACTCTTTCCAGGGAGTTGTAGAGAGTGATAAGGTCCACTTGAGCCTCCCCTTCTCCAGGTTAAACACCCTCAGCTGCTCCTCATTGGACTCGTGCTCCACACTCTTCACCAGCTTCACTGTCTTTCTCTGGACACACTCCAGCACCTCAATGTCCTTTCTGAGCTGAGGGGCCCAGAACTGGACACAGCACTCAAGGTGTGACCTCACCAGTGCCCAGTAAAGGTGGAACAATCACTGCCCTGGCCCTGCTGCTCACACTATTCCTGATACAGGCCGGGATGTCTCTGGCCTTCTTGGCCACCTGGGCACACACTGGCTTGTGTTCAGCTGCTGTTGACCAGCACCCCCAGGTCCTTTCCCACTGGGCCACTCCCCATCTGCTCTGCCCCCAGCCTGCAGCACTGCATGGGGCTGTTGTGGGCAGGACCCAGCAGTTGGTCATGTTGAACCTCATGTTCTCGGTCTGGCCCATGGATCCAGCCTGTCCAGGTCCCTCTGCAGGGCTTTCCTACCCTCCAGCAGATTGATACTCTGACTAAACTTGGTGTTGTCCACAGATGTACTGAGGGTACACTCAGTCCTCTCATTCAAATCACCAACAAAGATACTGAACAGGATCCCTAACTTGAGCTCTTAATAATTTCTGCCTGATGGTTGATGTCTGGATGGGTTCCTCAGTATGCAACAGGAGTCGTGCTAGCAGTGTGACTCCAGCTTTCAGAGGAGTGGAGACAATTGCACACTGCCTTACAAATCCTGAAATTGTTGGGAAACTGGAGATGAAGCACCTCTTAGAGACATAGAGAGGGGCAGCACTGAGGAGTCTGCCTCTCTGCTGGACAGGTGCTCACAGGCAGTTTGGGGACATGACTGCGTGGTGGGAGTTCAGTTATTAGCAGCTAGCTAGTTACAGCAGAGGCACTTCACTCACAGATGGTTAGCAAGCTAGCTGAGTAATCCTTCTAATGTTCTTAATATGTTAAATGGTGTGATGGCAGTGGTGTTTTCTTGGGCTTTATATCTTTATCTCCAGAGCCTTTATTTCTTTTCTGAATCACATGCATGTTTATGCAGGAGCCCATTGTTTTCTCATGCTTCTATACCTTAGAAGGTGTTTTAATTTTGCTTTCTGAATTTGCAGCTGATCTCTTGTGTGTATAGTGGCTGTTTTGGGGACACTAACTTTGCTGTACAAACACAGCCTGGCATGTTCCTTCTGACTCTGGACATTTGAGAAAAAAATTATGTAGAGGTATTATTTAATGACTGATAAGCCTTACTCCAAAGCTGGTGTTCTTCATCTTATCCTTCTACAGTTTTCACTTTCCCATATTCTGAAAAATAGTCACAGATGCTTTCCCTTGTGTAGTAGTGAAAAATTCAAATTTTACATTATTAAGTATCTGTGAGGAGATTATGTCTTATGTGTTTTAACACAGATTCAGGTGTTGCTACAACTTCTGGTTTTAGGGTTCTGTCTTTACCAATATGAAGTAGAAGGAGTTTGTTAGCAACTGATGATGCTGAAACCCTAAGCTGCAATTCACAGCTAAGCCTGGACGATGACTCCATAGTGCAGTCTGTTAGCTGCTCTAATCTGCTGCTCGGACAAACTGATTCAGAGAACCCCCAGTATTCTGTCAGGGGACAGCAATTCTCTGATGAGATGAAAGAATCTGGGTATCTTTGTTTTTTTGACAAGAATACATCTTCAGGTGCTTACACTCTGAAATTACAGATATGAAGTTTTTGCATGGCTTGCACAGATTGAGTAAATCTAGAGTGAGTTCCAGCTGGAATAAAACACTTCACACATTTTTTCATGTAAAGGAGATATATAGATACACACCCACCCACCAACCTCAAATGATAAAAGTACATATATTAAAAAATACATATGTGACAGTATGTATTTTAGTATTTCTTGTGGATGATAGACCATTTTCTGCTGTTTGCAAATATCTTGGATGAGTAGTGGAAGCTGCCCAGTGGAGCAGTCTGACTGGTGAGAGATGCTTCTGGATACTTAAAAAGACTTCAGTTAACTGATGTTACTGATTCAAGTACCACACTGGAATTTCTTCTCTACAGACCCTGAGCTGTGTTGTGTAGCTTTTCTTTTGTGATGAAGTAACAGTGCTTCAGGACAAACAGCAGTACCTTTTCCCCTCAGAAACAAAATGAAATTGAAGCAGGGTGCCTCAAAAGCTCTTGTGAGCTGGCAGAGCATATTTTCAGTGGAAGTCTGCAACCTGCTGTGTTTCTGAAATGGTAATCTTCTATTTGGGCAGACTTTTTAAAATGTTGATGTAATAGTATTAGTTCAAAGAACGAACAATCTTCTCTTTACAAATGTACAAAATGTAATAAAACTGTACCTAGAACACTCATCAGATTAACTGGCTGCTAGAATTGCTTTTATTCTGGATTTCCATCACTTAACAATAACAATAGACTTGAAGTGCTTGATAATTCTTCATGCTGTGTAAGGTAGCATCCAGCATTGAGATAGAGCTACCTTAACCAACTAACTGAGGAAGTGTGTTCATTGTTTGGATAGGTCCAATTTACCATTTATGTTCTCTCTATGTTTCTGACTTAGTTTGTGTTGAATGTTGAAGTGTCTTGTTTATAATAAACTAGGCAAACTGATCTCAAGAACTTGACTTTTGGAGTAGAGCATGTTTAGAAATGCACTTGGTTAACCAAACTCACCTGACAACTGGAATTCAACGTACACTCAAGTAAAATATTGCTTATGGTGACTTTTCTCAATTGGTTAGGCATTGGATGATGAATTTACAACAACAGGAAAGCAAAATCAATGGCACAGTAGACCTATTTCTGAATGGACCACCCAGCAAGTATGCCACTGGTTAATGGGAATGAACATGGAGCAGTATATTACAGAGTTCACAGCTATGAACGTGGATGGGCAGCAGCTGATGCAGCTCGACAGTGAGAAGTTGAAGGTATGTCAACATCTTGGGATAGATTTGGAACTGTATAGGTTTCACTGCTTATTTAGATGTATTTTTAACCTACAAAGTCCAGTTTCCTGGTTTTGTGGTTTTTTAAGGGATAGAGTTATTTGCTTTTGTTACTTTGAGTTGCTTTTGAAATCCTTGGAGACTGTATAGGTAGATGGTAATTAGTAATTCATTGTAGAATTAAAGACAGGCTCTTTATAGCTAGAAAAATAACAAATATTGCTTCTTTGTTTGTATCTTGAGGAAATGAAGCATAATTGTCCAAGGAGTTTTGATACATCTGTCATCAACTTCAACATAAGGTCATATCAAAACAAGTTCTAGCCAATTCAAATAGAATTGCAGGATTCAGTTTTAGAAATCTGTTTCTTTGACATTTCCTCTTCAGATGAGAAGCTAAATTCCGATCTGGTGACATTTTAAACGTTTCAAGTTTTTACTCCTGCTGAAAATACATATTCTGAATTTTTTTGAGCCTTTTCTTGCCATTTTACACCTGGAAGCTGCAGTATATATGTATCCCTTATAGTGCTGGTAAACTCCTGCAGTTTTTCTTTCTTGTTAGATTATGAGACTGCATTATGGACAGGCAAGCTGTACAGCTAGAAGAGGTTCATTGGTCTATTTTGGCATAAGGCAAATCACTATTAATGATCAGTAGCAGAATTTGAGGGCTTGGGGTTGAAAAGCTGTTCTAACTTCAGTCTCCAGAATATGCCTGCATTTTAAATAGACATGCAGCACTAAATGTCCAGTATTTTATAATACTAGTGGCTGGCCTGTGAAATGGCTGTTTGCGGTTGTGGAACCTTGCACGTTGATGCTCCAGGTCCGTGTGCGCCTGGCGCGGCCGGGCTGACACTGCGCCAGTGCGGCCAGGCACCTGGAATCGCCTGCTGCCACCTGCCGTTCGCTAATCGAAGTGCACCGCCCGCTTCCTGAGCCGCTTCTTAAGTAACACACTTACAAATCCTTACAATTAAAGAGTAGTTACTGAGTAAAAATTCCTTGTGTATAAAAAGAGCTAGAAAAATATCTGGAGACTACTACCTGTGATTTTATTTTCTGGAAATTCTCAGGGCTTTACATGTTTGTAAAATGCAACACAAAACTGTTATTTCACAACTGAATAGTTGGACTTGGTTTCCTTACCTACCTTGTTACCCAGATAATCATTTGCAATGTTTGTGAGGCCCAAAGTCTTTATTTTTCAAATAAACAGACTGTCTTGTAGAAAACTGAATAACACTTTCTTACATTGTTAATGCACAAGTACTGTTGACAGTGCTGTTGAAAAAAATTACTGATGAGGTTTCATTTTGTTTTCTCCTCCAAAGGCTTTGGGAGTTTCCAGTCAAAATGACCGATCAACAATAAAGAAAAAAATTAAGGATATTAGAAAAACACAGGAAAAAATGGAAAAGCAGAAGGAAAAGGTTCAAAAGAAGGAGAAAGAAGTTCGCAAGACTGGCAGGGTGGTGGCCACTCTGGAATCAAGCTGCTAAAATGACCATTTTATTTTAGTGCAGACTTGCCTAATCCTGAGGAAGTTCAGCAGATTTGTATATAATTGTACAATTGAAGGAGGGAGGGAAAGTGCAACAGTTCAACGTGGTAGGTGGTTTTTTTTCTTTTTAATTGTGGTCCCTCCCCATTACAGCCCAATAAAATGAAATAATGTTTTCAGTATTTTTATTTCTAGTTGACTCTGCCTGTACTAATAGACAATAATTTAACTTTCTGCCTTAAGTAACATTTCTGCTTCTAAGGTGTCATATGCCCTTTTCATTTAAATTGATGTTTGTGAAAAGTAGAATACTGTATTAAAAATCATTCCAGTATTAATCAACTAGCATTTGATAGAGCTGAAGCTGATAGAGGGAAAACAGAAAAATCCTGCCAACAAATTCAGTCTGTGACAGTCTGTTTATCTGTTGCAACTAAAGATGTATAGTAAAAATTAAGTTTAAGAAAACGGTAATGTCAAATTTATTTAAATAGAAAGCATGAATTTCAAACTTAGGATTATTTTAATTCTTGTACTTCTGGAATTTCATTCAAAGGTCACTTTAGTAGTACATTTTTTTTAAAATTGTATGTGTTGCAATTTACTGGGAAAATAACAAGAAACACTCAGTAGTTTCCACAAACTACATATCCTAAGCATAATACTAATTTTTCTGTACACTACCCATATGGTGTTGGGACAAGGTTTAAGCCTATAAATAAGATCCTTTTTAACCTATTTTTCCTAAATAATACATAGTTTTATAGATTTATGCTATGAATAAGATCAATTTGCAATACATGTATTTCTCTTTTCTACATGCTACAAGATTTTTTGCGGACCAAATTTATATATTTGCTAATTTTAAGCAATACTGTTTTTCAGACTTAAAATACCAAGGGAAGAATTGTAGGAAAAATTATCACTGACGCACTGGTTTCTGCCTTGTATTTAAATGTTCAATTGTAGACTAAAGATTATTTCTCTTTAAAGGAGGATTTGATTCTTGACATAGCTTAGAACACGACTTGATGTTTTGTATATTTACATACTATTTTCTAGAGATACTACAAGAGCACTTCCTAATTTAGATTATTCCAGAAGCATAGACTAGATTAAATGTCAGTTCCACCCTAGAATGGACTAGAACAAAACTTACATAGTTCGTTTATGTGGACCAAGTTCTCCTTTAAATCTATGGACTGTTTTTCATTTTAATTAAATGAATGAACTTCACTGTTGGTGTTTCACATTTATTATTCTTTTGTATAAATGTCTTAAGAATTTCAGCAGAAGGACTGTGTGGAAATGCTTCTGCACACTAAGCATTTCCAAAATAAAGTTTGAAAATCTTGGTAATAATTACTTTTGAAAAGAGATTATATTTCAGTTTTATGTGTTCTTTGGTCAAGATTTAACTTATTTACTTTGTTCACAGTAGCTTCGAGTTGTATGACAAACTTACAGACCTTGAACCAAAGAGGAATATTGCTCTATTGATGAAAGAGAAAGGGATTAGAAATATGGAATCATCAAATGCTCAGGATCTCCCACATAAAACCACCCTTTAATTAATTCAGTCAAGAAAGTTGAGTGTTTTAACAGCTAGAACACAGAATATTGCTAGAACCCCATATTACCTTTTCTCTTTAAAGCCTACAATTGCACGCTGGGAAGAGTTTTCTCATGAAGAAGACTAGTGGAAATAATGGTTTCAGAGATTTCCCTGTGTGCAGAGCTGTCACAGGTAAGGAGGGGCCATAGCAGGGATGATAAATTCCCCTGGCAATGAGCATGAGAACACTGATTTATCACAGCCCACAGCGTTTAACGTCTGGCCGATGTTGAATGAGATGACTGGCGGCACAGAAGTAGTACCAAACCACACAATCACCCAACAAGTTTCCTTTTTACAATAGCTTTAATGAATAAATCCAGCAATTCAAAAATTAACACAAACCAAGATTAATTGTACAGTGCAAGACAGCTAATTTGCATACAAAACTATTAATCTCAGCATTTTGACAGTATGCTACTTTTCTGTAGTGATTCACTTCAACTTAACCAGTGTGCTCGCAGTGACTTCAGTATAGTATTGAAAATACTAAATACAAAAGTTGTCTTCTGCACTTCTATTTAAACCAAAAGTTATCAAAGATCAAATTTTTAACTAAGATTAAATATTGTAAATCAAAACACTACGCATTTGTGTTTTCACCACAATCATTTGGGGTGGCAGGTGAAGAGATAACTACAAATATAATTAATTATACAGCAAGTTGCTCTGGTAATCAGAATTCAATTGGTAGTTAGCTGAAAACATGAAAGAGACTTTATTACAGTAATATCTAAAATACTTAAGGGACTTTGTAGAAAACCACTTTTCTTCAGAAATATTGCTCATAGTTGTCCAATGTTTCTAAAATCAGTTTAGTTAAAAGATTTAAAGGCCAGAATGCTCAGCTTCAGACCTGAGTTTTTAAAAGCCCTTGCTGTAATTTTCAGCTTTAGTTTAGCAAAAGCAGTAGTTGCAAGTGTCCCTTCCAACACCTGTACCGGCCCCATTTTATGCTATGTGGCATTCCTCACATCCGCTTGCAGGGAGGGCCAAAGAAGAGAACAGCTCTCAGTTCTCGTCACTTACAGCCATGCAGATGGAAAGGTGTGCCAGTTTATCACCTCACATCCTTGTAAGGAGGAAAATTAGGGGCTTCAAGGTGCTCACAAGCTTGAGTGGAAAAACCCTACTGCTGTGATGGCAGTTAAGATACAATAATCCTCCCTCAGATTCAGTTTAACTGTGTATACAGCCCAGTCTGTAATGCACTTCTATTAAAGTTATCTACATTAGCTTAACCAGGGTATAAAACCAATTCATTGTTTTGCAGAACTTGGCTAGGGAGATAGCAGGTGATGAATCTGGCTCAGCTACAACTAGAGTAGCATGACTTCAATTTCCAACATCCCACCTATCCCCTTCACTTGTGGTATCTCACCTTCTGTTCTGCACAGAGATAATAATAATAAAGCAAAAGCTAGGCTTATTGTGTCTGAGAGGGATTAGGCATGTCTGCTACAGAACAAAACCCACAGAATTACATGCAGTTTAATTAACTGAGAAAAGAATTAGTTCTCAATGGCTTTAACTGCATCACTCTAAAAATGTTCAGGAAGGACAGGAATCAAGGTGCAACACAGATGTTTATGATTTGAACAAAGCTTGTACAGTAGGCATTAAGTTGATTTCTTTATTAAAAGGACTCTGCATCTGAAATACAAGACTCACTTCCCTCTCCATCTTCCCCTGTATGTTCTGATTTGTCTTTGATTAACATATTCTGGTTATCATGTTTATGTTGTAGTGTAACTTCCAGTTACTAGAAAAACGAGGCCAGAAGCATATCACAAATGCAAAGGTATTTTCAAAAACTGTTAATTCTACTTATTCTTACTTACTCCTGAGAATGTAGTTTGTACTGTCAAAGTAATAGAGATGCCCTATTACAGACAAATTTTAAAAATCCATTTATTAAAATAGTTTCCATTTACAGCTGTAGCTGTACCTGACATACCCAAGTCTGAGATCTTACAAAGGCTAGAATGTTGATACTGCATTTTGGTAAGACCGACAGAAATACAGACAAATGCAAGACAACATTTCTCTACTGTACACAAGCCATGCTATTTTTAAATTCACAATGATCAGGGCAAGATCAGTTTTTCACATCCATTATATATTCACATTACAACCAAAGAAATACAACTGATGCCACATACCTGAGATACATTATACCAGTAGTAGCAGTTAAAATCACTTTTTGAATTTTTTATCCCTACAGAGATGTGTGATTTCTACAGCTGAGAAAACCCCCTTGATATAGACAGTGTATGTAGGCAACATATCTAATTTGGCAAAATAAGCTTCAGCATGCTTAAGATAAAAGAAAGTGCCATACAGTTGCAGAGGTATAGCAATGAGCTCAATATTTCTTACACAAGTTTTTTATTAATCTGTAGAATTAACTGTATAATGGAAGAATGTTCCAGTGAGCTTTTTTTAACAGTTTTTCTAATAAAATTTTGTAATGATACAAATTAATACCAGATGTGATAGCCATTGCATTGATCCCTATAAAAACCAAAATATTGCTCTTTTACTTAGCTCTGAAAGCAGTCATAAATAGAAAGTGAAACAAATGAAGTATGACCTTTCTTTTTAAGTGCAGGTTTGAGGGGTTTGGTGGCTGTTGGTTTTTTAACTTCAGAAAAGCCTAAATAGACTGAACTTTCTGTTAGACCACTTAAAATTACTTTCATGTATTAAAGTGGCTCAACATCTTGGTATAAATTAGGTCTTCTAAATTCCCTTTAGACAAACCTACTTCTTAGGAGCTGCTGAGGAAAAAGCTACCTACTGCGAAAAGTGGTCATGTCCTTTGGCTCACTGCTTGGCACACACCAGTCATCAGCTTCGTGGTTTGCTTTATAATGTTTCCAGGCTGCTTCGTTGTATACAGGGAGTCTTTCAATTGATTCTGTTGATAAGGCCTGTAAAGAGAAAAGGCTGTAGCTGATGATTCTTTTTAATTGAAGTTACCGTAACGGAACAAGGAATTCCATTAGCAGTTCAGATTAGAGTTGCTGATAATGGAAAATGGTAGTGTGTTACATCATACCTTGATGTAAATAACTGCATCTGTACCATAGCCTTCTAAGGAATAGAGTTTCAGGTCTCCTTGGAAGTACTGTGCATACAGACGTGATATGGGTAAACCATAGCCAAAACCAGCCTGATGGGGAGAAAAAGTACACTTCCATTAATTGCATTAATCAGTGGTATTTTTCTGTTTTAACTTAATAGGTAAAATAAACTAAGCATGTTTGAGAGTAACAGGAGTTCACGTGTTAACTATTATGCCCCCACAAGCTGTTATATACCCCAAAACCAGAATAATGGATGAGTGATTGTAATTATGAGAAAACCGATTCCTTTGTTAGGCAGAGCTGGTAGATAACACTTCTTGTATTATGGTAGCTTTTTTAAGAGATGCCATTAGAGAAGACTGGGCTGTGTCTGTATCATGCCTCATGGAGCTACTAATCTAAGTACACAGTGTTCTTAAGTCAGATACATTTCATTGTCAGTATATATATATAAGGTTCAAGATACAATGTCTACAAATTTGCAGTTTATACTGAAATTCTACCAAGGCCTGGCTGCAGTGGCAGGACAGAGCCCTAAAGTGTTAAGCATGATTTTTTGTTTAAATACTAAATTTTAAAGGTAATCTCTCAGTGAACATACACAACACTCCTCTGTAAAGATCTTGTGTTTCATGAATTGCAGAGTCATCTACACACAGAACTACATATATTTTTAAATTATGTAATGTGGGAGAATAAATACAGGAAAGCTGTTCCGAAATTCTAATTTCTGAGAGCTTAGGCTTTATTCCTTTTGCATTTATTACAGTCACATGAAACCAAAGTGGATTCTTCATATGCCCTGTCACAGCTCTGTATCTTCATCCTTGCTGGAGTTGGTACAATTGACTAAACAATACAAATGAACTATGGCTTTGATCTAAAGTCATTGCTATAATTATTCTTCCTTTCACTGAGTGGCTACAGAAATAATTCTGAATCTTGCTCTCACTGCAGTATGTGCAGCATAGCTAAATATTCTGCTTGAGGTGGCTGATCTTTAGATTTAGTAGAGAAAAAGAGAATCATTAACAAATCTAAAGAGTTTTTAGTATTTTATGCTGTTTTCCAGTTATTTTTTGAAAAATACTTTAATTAAGCTTGAAATAAGTAAAAATAAAATATCACTCAATGTAATATCTATAAAATCAGTATTTCATAGCTGTGGCTAAATGGTTTTTATGACAATTAGATCTGTCCATGATGTCAGGTATAAAAGACTCGCATACCAAAGGTGTAGCTCGTGATGTCTCAACACGAGGACGGGGTGCTGTTGAATACATATAGTTGAACAGTCTGTCAATTTTCCTCATGGGAACACCACCACCACGGTCACTCATCTGGAACAAGGAGCATTTAGCTTTATATCCCTGAATACATTTTTATAAAAGACAGCTTCTCTCAAACAATAAGCCAGAGAAAGTTCCTGTAAAGTATTATTTGAAGCTGTCCCTACTTTACAGACTTTCTTTAATTCTCATCTTCAACAATGACCAAAGAGAGATGAATCCTTCCCTTTCATCCCTTATCCAAACCGTTAAATAAAATACCACCATAAGAAGCATTCATAATCTCTTGGAGGAAAGGAAATTCTGCTTGAATTGTGCATTGCTTTTATCTTCTTCATAACACACTTTTGTCTGAAGTCACAATCTATACCTTTTAGCAAATGCTAGGTTCTCTGTGTATTTTTACTCCTCAAGAATACTGCCATTTAAATATGATTTACTAAACCCTGTTACTTGAAGGAGTAAGTCAAAGCAGTTTTTTTGATACAGCTTAGTTAGACCTATGAAAAACCCAATGCTTGCAGTTGGTCTTTGAAATCAAACATGGATGTTGTACAGAAAAAGAAGTAACTGCAAACTGTTACTGTCAGGAAACTGTCAGGAGGTTTGTTTTGTGTGGAATATACAATATATATTTCCCTTTCTTCAGTTATTTCACACCTGTATAGCTCTGTCACTTGGAAAATGTTGATGTTACAATTGTATAAAGATGCTACTTCATTTTTAGTCATGGCTGCTTCTAAGCTAGGCAAGACACAAGTACAGCATGCCATTGCAGAGCTCTCAGTGTGACTGCCGCCTCTTCGTGGGGCAGCACGTGAAATTCCATAAGGGTTTTTTTACTTACACACGTCATCACATACCATCTCCTGATGGAACCACATCAGCAGCTCAGGTTACTAATATACTGCTCGTGACAGGAAAAAAAACCCTACTCAAAATAACCTTCAGAATACTAAAAAAAAAATCAGTACCTTCACAGTTAAATCCTCATTCCCCAACGTGATGTGTACATGAATTGCAGGATAAATGCATCGATCAGCATGGTGTTCCATGGTGGCTCTCATTGCATTCTGTAATTTTCAAGTACAACTTAAATCCTATTCACTTTGTATATTATCTTAAAATAATATACAAATATATAATAATAATAATAATTTGTAATAAATATAATAATTTAGCAGTTATTTTTATCATGTATTTAAGAAACACAACAAATGTATATTGGTATAAAATTGGTTTTTTGATATTCCTGGTTTATTTAGTATCAGTATATATTTAGTTTATTAGAATACAGAGACTTAAAAATCTTTAAATTTTTAAAGGAAACATGAATAGTTTAATATATAGTGTTTGTGTTCTAGAATTCTTTATGATGCACGTAGTACATGCAATATGACACAAAGTCCAAGAAAAGTCTAGGACTAAACTGCTTGAGGAAAGCTCTATAGGACCTGTTAAACATTTTGCCAGATTTGAAGATACACCATTTATGGAATATCTTATTCTCAGTTGCTTTATTAACTAACATCTTCATACATTTTAAGATTTAAGCTGTCTATTCAGAAGGTATTCAGTGGCTAGGTAAACATCTTCCAAAGCTGTTCATTTTCTATACAATTACTGTTTCTCTAATTGTACAGGGTAGCTGTGTTGCTGCAGTCTAATGGCAAGAAGTTTGTACTTGCAAAAACACACTGTCATCTAGAATCGGTTCAGAAAGTCAAAGCAATACAATCTCAGTAAACAAAGATGTATGAAAGAATTGTGTAATTAATGGTAAGTGCACAGACCTTGAAAAGTTCAAAAACCATGTGGTAGAGATGTGATGGCACATACACCACTTGCATGGGCTGTCCTGGTGACTTAGCTGGAGAGAAGAGAGTCTAAATAACTAAACAGCACATGAGATGTCTTTTATTCATTCCCATGGTAATTAAAAACATAAATTTGTATTGTTAAATTTCAAGAAGAAAAATTCAAACAGAAATCTTTTGCAAAATTGTATGTTAATCAAATGTCATAATCAGGATTTTCAAATGTTACTTTAGAAATTAATCTTAAAACCCACTATGGGGTCACTGACTAGGACATATCATAGTTGCTTTCGAATAACCTCATACGTATCAAGAAGATTGAATAGAATGTCTTGTATAAATCTTTAATGTGTTGCAAGAAATGCAGAGAGGGTGAGATGCAGTAATGTCAGGTGAAGAGATACGAAATCTTAGCAAGGGAAGGAGCCTGCTAAATTTCTTGATATCAACAGGTGTAGAATCAAAAACTTCTACTCATGTCAGTTTTCTGATTAAAGGGAGGAATGGGGAAAGCATTCTGTGAGACTTAAAAAAATGCAATTTATAACAGTAGCTACAGAGAACACATGAACTGTGTGGAAAGCAGAACATTTTACCACCAGCTCCCTAAGAAGAAACCATCACGATGTTGAAGAGCACCCCTTGAGTACATTCACTTACCATTCAACTCTTCAAGGATAAGTTCAGGAGAGCTCATGTAATATAAATCACAAAGTCTCTTGGCATTTTCATAGCCGTCTATAATAAAAAACACAGGAAGTTACATTTCCCCCTCCCACTTCTTTAGAGTCTACTGAAAAAAACCCCAAAATTTGAAAACTCTGTGCACTGCCAGAAAGATTTGTATTTTTTCATAAAAACTGCATTTATAGGAAAAAAAAAAACAAAACAGTATTTCATGTCAAATAAAACTTCTGCTCTAGGTAGTAAAGAACAAAACAATATCTGCATACCAGGATGAGTATTTGCTCTTACTATAGACATTCATGTAAGTTTTCAGGATTCTTGTTCTTATCATCTGAACTTACCTCTAATAACTTCAACAACATTGCAGTTAGGATCAATGCTTCCAATGTGTTTTGGATGAGCTGGATTAATTTTCCCACCAAACAGTAAAGCTGCCAAAAGAGAAAACATTTAATATCCAGCATAACTTTATAATTTTAGTTTGTGTCTTCAGTTTTGGTAAATAAAAATTTTACAGGCAATCTAATTTCAGTCCTCACCATACTGAAAAGCCTACTATTAAAAGCCTATTAATAAATATTTTAGGAATTGCATTAAGAATGAGTTATAAATAGCAAGGCAAATAGTATACTCCTAAGTGGCACCTTAGTATTAAGCACTTAAAGGAAAATACAGTTGACACGGTACAGATATCATTTCCCCTCCTTTCAACACTGGAACTTACAGTGCTGATTAAGGAGCATTCTGATTGAAATGCGACTCATGTAGAAGCGGTCTAAGAAATACTGCACGTTCTGAGAGGTCACTGGATCAATGCCAAAGCTCTCCTTGTATTCTATTACTCCTTGAGCCATCGTAGGAATTACATCATTGTGGCGATTCCGGATTTTTATCACAGTATCTGTAAAACTAAAATTAATACATTGTTGGTATTTCACTTTCAAGAGAATTTAATACTCCGGCAAACAGAGTGTCTGTTTACAGACATGAAGACTTACATAGAAAAATACCACACGTCTGCCTACTGCAGTAAGAAGGCAGGTCAGTTTTCAAAGACTGTTTCGGGTGACTAATGTTGAAACAATCAGTAATCCACTATTTTGACTACTTATAAAATTAGTGTTTATTTATTATCTTGATTCTGCCAAGAATCAAGATAATAGATAATAAATAAAGATATCAAGACATAAGTATCTTGGTATCCACCAAGAGAAAGAGAAAACTGTGCCAACTGTTTTCATGCAGAACAACCCATGCCTGTCAAACGGCACTTATGGTCAGCCAGCACTGACCAGGGAATTCTACAGAATGACACTGTGCTAAATGCTTAATTTCCTGTTTTAATGTACCCTTTTTAGGGACAGGGGATGACATTGCTGCAATTCTTCTGTAAAAATGTAAGAGAGGCATTTTTTTTCAGCTATTGTTTTCTTACCAGTTCTTCCATACAATATTAACAAGATGTAATACGTCACAGCAGAGCCTTACCTGTGAATAGTCCCTGAATCTTCTGAGCTTTTGTCCTTGAAGTCAAGAATCTCCTGAAGACTTTGGACATACCTTTCAATGAAGCAAACAGGATAAAGATCAATTCTAGCATGCCTCCCCAGATCTCTCTGGTTAGTAATTTGTAGACGTCCAGTGTTGCGTGTTTCCAAATCATTCTACCTGTCTCCCTGAGTTTTGTTAGATTCCTTTGAATCTAATTATGTTTTCTTCCAAAATTTCCAGAACAATAAATTCTACAATTTGATTAGAATGCATAAAATATCATCTTTGTGTTTTAAACCCAGTAGGTGATCACTTATTTGCAGCCTCATCGCGTTACTGTTAATAGAAAAATCTTTCCATTTGTTCATGATTTAAGTATTTCTGCCATCCCTTTCCTTAGATACGTATTTTTCAAGCTGAAGAATTCTATTTGGTTTCTCCTCACGTAGAAATTGTTCCAACCCTCTGATTATCCCTCTTGGTCTTTTCTGTTCAGGATGGAGCTGCATGCAATTCAGGGGAATAATGGGCTAACACAGTGGTACAATTATATTCCTCCCCATTTGTTATTTAGTTCCTAACACTGTTTTCCTTCTTGCCATCAACTGACATATCCAGAAAAATATTCCCAGTAGCATCAAAATTTATTTTTCCATTGTGAGGAAGCAAGCACACAGGGAGAGGAGGTCCTTCCCTGTGTTCTATTTTGCATTTGCCCAAAAAGAATTAATTTCCCATTTGATCAGTGTCATCTAGTATCATGAGAATATAAGCATTTCTGTTTCATTAAGAGCCTTCTTCTTCATTGATAGCTCTTTTTATATTCTCTCATCTAGTCAATCCCACTTACTGGCAGATTTTGGAAGGTATCTTAACTTTAAAAGCCTTTACAGAAATCCTAGTGCCTTCAGCAGTTGCCGAGCAATCCCTTTGTTTTGCTTTCATCTTTAAAAAGTTTATGCCTAAATTGCTTACTTGGAAGCAAACTTTACTTTTCAAATAATGTCTTTTTTACTTCATGTTCTCTCTGGTGTTTTATATTTTGCCTTTGGGAACTTCCTATTACTTTTTCTTTGTATTTTCTATACCTTTACTCTCAATCTGCAATAACCTGTCTTGTAAATGGTTTCTGCTATGTTTTGCAAACATTTTGTGCCTTAGTCTGCTTCTGTTGTTTTCTTCAACGAGCTTCTTCACTTTTAGGTGAGTTCTCTATTAAATACTGTTCTGGTGGATTTTTGATTTAAAAAAAACCAAATATTCCTCATATATGAGTATGTGCAATGCTTGATGACTTTTTAATTCCCTTTTGGGTTCTCTAATGCTCCTAAATGTTTTTTTCCCACATCTGTAAATTTAGTTTCTGGTCACACTGGTATATGTAACATCTCAGTATAAATAGGTGGTGTTCATGTAACAAGCCTATAAATGTTCTTTCAGTAGAAGAGACTGAATTCCTCCAACCTGTGTATATGCAGAAGGACACCCTTCAAGGAATGGAATGTCACTGTTCTTACCAGCTCTGCACCAGCTGAACTGAAGGTGTTCTTAGGAGGTTGTCTGGAAGCAAGCTTATTTCCTTCATTATGTTTGCCAATCTCACAGGCAACTCTTGTCGCAGAAACATAAATGAAGTCTTTTCACAAGCATTTTCAGATCCTAAGACCAATATGACATCAGAATGAAGTCAATACTTACAGTAGAGAACTACACAAACTTTCTTGCATAAGAGGCCTGTACCTTGATTTCAAAGCTGACTCAGCCAGGCTGGTAAGGCAGTGTTTGTTTCATGGCAGCAGCCCACTTGTATTTCAAAATTTATCACATACTGAAACCTTCCTGTTGTAATGAGACTCTTCAATATATAACCAGAAACTAATGCAACAGTTACAGACATGTGCTGTTCAACTTTAAATATGGCTTCTATCCATGTATATTGTTCATTTTATTTGCAGCAAACATTGACTCTAACCAGCACTGATCAAACAGTATGTCATTCTGAGCCTGTCAGAGAAGCAGATGAAACCAGCACAGGAAACTGTTTAAGAGAAAGATGCTTGAGAAAGTGTCATAGTCCCATACGCCCTGCTTTTCATCACTCATCTTAGTGAATTATCACAACTCATCCTCAAACACTTTCAGAAAATAAGTTCAGTAACATTGATTTCATTTTCAATTAAATCTGTTGTAGTTTAAATTCAGTCTTACAGGAACAGAAGTCAGGTGAATGAATTCACATGAATAGTGAGGAACAAACGAAAGTAGGACAGCTACTCTGCATAGCCATTAGGATACTGATACATTTAATTCTTTTACATTTTTAAAAGCTGGAAGTGAAAATACTGCCTCTTTTGATAACCGACCTGTCTTTTTGTAAGAATAAGTGTCATCTGTGGGAGTGGCAACTAAAGGTGGTTATTAAAATCAGGACCTGCTTTTACTCCCACAAAGCTTGTCTTCCAGGCGAGAAAGGAGGGTGCAGCGTGGGGAAGAGACGAAGAAATGCTGGGCTTCATTCCCAGACAGACTTCTTTCTAGACTTAAGCACTGTCATGTAAGCAACATGTGAACTTCCAAACCTGCCCATCTGCTGCAGTGAAGTGCATACTTGAGGTCTGCTGTTTCAAAACAGGTATCTCCTAAAAATTAACTCCTGTGTTACAGCTCAGTTCACTCCTTCAATTTGGCAAGGGGAAGTTGGGGAAGATTAAAGGAGGGGATGAGGAAAGAAAAAAGGAAGTTGGGAGTGCCTTAACTATGAAAACTCTTCACCAAGTTGAAATAGAGCAGTTTATTTTAAAGCAGGCAGACTCAGACAAATAATAAACTACACAGATGAAAGAATGTTAGTTAATAAAAAAGAGAATAATTTACAAGAAATTCCTCCACAATGGCACTTACCAGCATTATACACTGTCTACATGACCTCTGCCTAGAAACCTTTCATTCTTCTCCCTAGTCAGATTACATTTCAGGCATGACGGTTACTGGCCTTTCCCTTTTTTGTGGGTAGAATTCCACATCTTTATAATCTATAATCTTTAAATGCTTCATATACTGAAAAAATTACAATTCACAAAATAGTTTTTGAATCTGAAGGCCTTATCTTTGCAATCTTGGGTCAAATATGGAAGGCACTATAGGGCAGGCAAGTTGAACAGGCAAATGACTGTGCAGTTACAGTCTATATCTAGGCAAAGAATGATTAAAACTCCTACAGAAAATACTGTGGTCTTATAACCCAAAAACAGACCTAAATTTGCTTATAGAATATTTCAGGTTTTAAGATAGCTTTACCAGATTTTATTATTTCCTCTTTGACTGCTCTCCCTCTTGCAAAGGGATCAAAAAGAAAAAAAAAATCCTTAATGAAAACACCATCAGATTATAATGGGTACAGAATGTCTTACAGACAAATACTGTCTCTGTCTTGCACTCTTTTTTATTTCTGTTACTAGTTTTTATTCTCTGTGATTAAATCCTTAAGCAAAAGAGAGGGAAAAATATTGCAGAAGTTTTCAAGATTATTTTTACCTTATGTTCAGGTACTTAAGAGCAAAAAAGTAGCCTATCTTTTGACACAAGGAAGTAGTGTGCATTGAAAATAAACACTGATTTTACGGTAAGCATTTTATCAGTAGTGGCAAAATAATACAGCTCAAATCAAACTCTAAATTGTAAGATTCTTTGCTTAAATATACAGTAGCAACAGAACATATGGTAGAGTTCTTGTAGGAATCTGGAGTTTTAAATGTCAGCTACATTTTACTGCCACAAGCAAAATGCTGAATATGAAGCGACAGGATGAAGTGACAGGAGATAAGTGTGAGAAAGCCTTCTTTGTAAATCTTCCTTGCTTAGACAATGTTTGGGGTTCTAGGATTAGTTCTCACTAAGGTTTTACTAGCAAAACTATAAAAAATCATGAAAGTATTAACTGGTTCAATATATAACATGTAAACGTGTATGCACACCAAAGTGCCTTGGATACAGAAACAACCTCAGGCTTTGAACCTCAGGTTTTGAAATGTTTCTCAGTGTGACTTACACAAACTTTCTCTATGTGGTCTTTGCTTTGAAGCAGAATAGAACAATTTCTCTGATCCCTTTTGTTTCCAAGCTGACAGCGAAACCTGGAAGCATTAGGAGTGGTTTTGGTATTGAGTGTAAGACTGAGTATCCTGTTACTGATTTACTCATATTCAAGACTAAATTCCAAATCCTCCAGGATGGCTCTTGGTGTCTGCATCCTGTTCCTTCTCTCATACAGCTTCTAACACAGCACCGTTTGGGTAGGATGTTTCTGTAGGGTACAGGCAAGCGGCTGAGAAGTGATGACTGCTGCAGCCCCTCGGTGCCAGCTGAGGCTGCTCCATGTGTTTGGAAGATGCCTTTAAAAGGCTGCACGCTGCTTAGCAAGGGCTTAGCCAGTCTCACCTGCCTGAGCCACCGCTCTAACGCCACCAGTTGTCACAGCTGTTCCCGCCCTCTCCCCAACTCCCCGGCTTCTGCGGGAAAACACCCAACTACCCTGGGGGTGCCAAAAACTGGACTTTTCAGCTAAATTTCAACCTTGTCACAGTTACGGTCTCTGGGCATGAGCCAAGTGGGCTCCCTTGCCCCAGAAGGGAGCAGAGGCGCTCTCTGCCAGAAGGCACGGCATGTAACAACCAGGACGGCCGGGCAGCGCTGGGGGTGAGGGGCCGCGGCCGCCCCGCTCCTCACCGGCACCTGAGGGACGAGGGGCAGCGGTCACGGGCGGCTCGCCGGGGACTCACCGAAGTCCAGAAACTGCTTCATGGAGAGCGGCGAGGGGGAGAAGCGCGAGTAGAAGTCCACCTGCTGCGGGATGTTGGCGGCGGAGGCGCTGCCCGGGGCAGCCCCGCGCAGAAGGGCGCGCAGCAGCCTCATGATGCAGCTCCGAGCCCTCAGCCCGGCTCAGCCCGGCCCGGCCGCCATTTCCCGCCGCGCCGCTCCCCCGGCCCCTGCCCAGGCCGCGGCCGCCTCCGCCGGGAGGAGGTGCCCGAGGGGTGGGTGTCCCCGCCCGGCCCGGCCCCGCAGCGCCGCGGGGCGGCCAGAGGGCGGCTCGGAAGGAGCGGGGCGGGGTGCCCGGAGCTGCGCGGCCGCTGAGGCTCAGCCGGCCCCGGAGCCTTGAGGCCCCCCCGGAGAAGGCGACGCTCGTTTCGCGGAGGGGCCGGGCCGCGGACAGGTACGCGCGTTCCGGGTGCCGCCGCCTGCCCGGCGAGGGGCCGCGGGTCCGCTCCGCCCACGGGCGGGGAGCCTGAGGGGCCGCAGGAGCTGAGGGAGCGGGGCCGGGGCCCAGAGGTGCCCGTGACCCCCGGCCTGGAATGGGAACCTGCCGAGAGTGACCGGAGCGCCGGCGGGAGGGGAGGGCAGAGCCTCACCCGAGCCCTCGGCCGGGCCTCAGCAGCCAGTCCTGTGTGTTCTCGCTATCGCACCTGTGTCTGCCCAGCCGCGCGGGGCTGGGGCTTCTTTAGTTACCAAACAAAGGATAATCAAACAAACAAAAACCACAGAGGACGAATAGGGCTTCTGCCTTTACAGATGCGCTCCTGATCGGTCAGCGATGAGCACAGTGTGTGTCTGTATTGGTAGGAAAGCATCTGGACCCTGTGTCACAGTGAATCGCTTTACTGCCTGTTAAAGTGCAACATGTGAGGTACCAAACTCTGTATTGGTTGGTTCATTGTCCTGCTCTGGTAGAAATATCTAGACATTTTTGAAACTAGGCTCTCCATCAGATCTATTGGTACAGATAAATTTTGATACCTGGTAACTTGAGCTAGGTGCCTCAAAGGAGGCACCCCAGACAAAGATATTCCTGGGCGATTCTTATTACAGTCTAAACTCTGCATGCAGCAATGTGGATCAATAGCCATATCAGAGTCTGGGCCCTTCCTGGCCTTCATTGCTTTGCTGTTTTGTTACCAAGTGTTTGCCATGTGCTCATCTTCACATCCTCTTAAGTTTGTTTCTGTGGTAGTTTCAGTCAGTTCTGTAGTCCATGTTATAATGTGGTTGGTCCAGCTATTAATTTTTGAGTAATATTTAAATTACAGTTTTGTCTATTCTAACTATTAATAATGTTTAGGCTGTTAGTTCCAGGTTGCACTGTGTTCCATCTTTGACTTATGCAATATAGCCATATAGCTCAGCTTGCTATAACAATTCTAGCTACTTATGTCAAGACAGCACTTAGCTAGTTTCAAATAATATGAATTTTTCAATAATTCCTACCTTTGTTTCGGTAAGCATACCTGCTTTAATAATTTAGTATTTGATATGAGTTTAACCTCATGCCCTAGCAGAGGTTCACTCTGTTAGTTACTACATAGACCATAATTCACCCACAGGCACAGAGGTGTGAACACCTCTATACCTGTGTACAAACTTACTGTGAAAAGTTCCCCTTGAGTTCATTGGAATACCTCAAATCCATTTACATTCTCAACAGGCAAGAATTGCTCCTAGAGGGCTCTAGGGGGATGGTCTTTCCAGTCAGGCAGATTTGGGTGTTCATGAGCTCCAGGTGGTGTCCCACCTGGAGAGGGGCTGGTCACAGCCTGCTGGATGTGAGGGAGTTCAAAGGGCTTCCTTCTCTTGGTACTGGTCTTTATTAGGTCAGGAGATGCTTGGCTTTAGTTAAAAATACGTTTCCATTTTAGTTGTAAACCAAGTTTGTAACTCCCAGAGATTTTTTGGGAGAGAAGTCCAGTAGCAGTGGTGCTGCTCCATTGGCACTGCGGCTGAGGGAGGTAACTCCTGAAATCACAGTGCAGGCCTGAGGAGGCGTGGCAGGGAATGCACCATCACAGCTCCCCCATGTCTGAAGTCAGTTCACGGTGCTCCACAGAGTGACAATGTGCTCACCTCTTGCTTCTCTGCCTATAAACAGGTTAATGCTATGTTCCAGTTGTAATTTGAGGGACATTTTTGCTTACCTAATTATTATGGTTTTGTTAAATGTTATTAATATGTATCAGGAAGGCCTCTGCAACAGTGCCATCCATCAAGTTACTCTCCACACTACACCATACTGAAATACTGTTCAATAAGAAGCATTATCCCAATTTACCTTTTGCATTTCAGTGAGCAAAGTGCCCTCTTGACCTTCCATTATAATTACTGTTAACAGTAGATTGTAGCCACAGTGTAGAAACATATATAGTGTGGAATGAACTATAGTTACCATATTGATTAAAATAAAGAAAAGAAGTGAGAGTCTCCAGCCCGTGGGGAACTTTTTGATGTGTAAATCAAATTTGTTTCAGGCTGGCAATGGTTGCTCCTGTGAGGATAAGCAATCCTTTGATGGCTAACCTGATCCCCAGTGGAGATGTGCTGGCATCATTCCTGGTGCCCTTCCTGAAAAGAGAGAACAAATATATCAACAGTGGATTATGCTCTGCAGTCATTTGCTTTTTTTATTGTGGATACTTGTATTCTCCCCATAAATTTATTAAATCAATTTTCAGTATTGTTTGGTTTCCTTTAAACAAACCTTGTACCTGTGACTTGTCCATGACATGATAGTGGGGATTGATATCCTGTGGCATCCACTAGAGCAGTTTTGATACAGCAATCACATCAATCTGTTCAGTGCTTTGTTGGATTGGCCCCATTTATGGCTTTCTTACTTTTTTTTTAATGTTGCATTGAAATACAGAAAACATTTGATTCAGTCAGCCTCCAGATGCAGTTTCCTGAGCAGTAACTGCACCAATAGCAGAGAATGAAACAGGAGTAGAGAATGAAGCAGGATTAGACTGCTTTTTTCATCTCGTTTGTAATACACCTGTACCTTAATCTTTATGCTGAAGACAGAACGGCTTGTTCGCTCTGGCCAGGGAGTGGTGGCTAACTGGGCTAACAGGCAGCCTGTCTGTCTCTGCAAGACTTCTATAAATACAGCTTGTTGGCAGGTTTTGCCTATTGCTGCTTCCAGGCCACTCCAGGAACACCACAGAGTAGCTCATGCTGCTCGAGTTTGTAATAGTTTGGGACTTGGACTTGAGAATTGCTGTGCTCACAACCATTTTATGATGGTCTCTCAGCTGAGAGCCAGCACTAGTTTAAAGCAGTGCCTATAAGCAGTACATGGAGTCTTTGTAAACTGTTGCAATTTCTTATGATGCCTCTGGATTGGCTTCATCCTTTAGATGTATATGTTACTGTTTTGTTGTTTTGTGTTTCAGCTTTACAGACATGCCTTAAAAACTGGACTTCTGCCTAAAGTTATCTTTGGACAGCAGTCCCCCTGCTGCCACAAGACGTGGCAAAGGCTGCCAGAGGTTAAATAGATCATTGTGCATTGTAAGCTAGAGACCATACACAGTCACATAAACAGGGAGCACTTTTCTCAGGAAATGTTGTGCAGTCACAGAAGTAACTGTGGCTAAAAGAATGTTGGATGATTCTTTAAATGCTGTGTCCAGAGAACTATTTACCTAATGGTATTTTTCTGGTTTTGTTTAAACAATTGATACTGATCCATGTAAACATGTTCTGTTAGAATGTTGGAGAAAATTTTGAATGGTCTTTCTCATAAAACCTGTTTCTTTCATTGGTGATTTTCTAGGGGCTTGCTCTGATGTGATCCAGTGTGACACTGGCCAGAGCTCTAATGTACTAATTTCTGTAGATTCTTATGCAAACTAAAAAGGAGAAATGTAATATTTTTGTTATTTTGAATTTTCCCCACTCATATTCATGCTTATTGGTGTTGTTGAAATTCTAATACATCTGGCTCAATAATTTAAATGGGACAGAACAGTTCAGATTTCAAAAGAACTGAAAATACAACATTTAGTTGAACTTCAGTTTAATTTATTTAAGTTTTAATACTGCAGGGTGTTACATGGAAAGACTTTCTTCTTTGTTAAGATGGCACTGGAAGTCATCAGTTCTTGGGTGCTGCATGTACTAGTGCTTTTTTCCTTTTCTTTAAGGTCCGCTAAAGTAGGTGCAGCTCAGATTAAGAAAAAAAGCTTAAGTTGCCAGGTATTAATATCCTTAGAATATTTCTTTCTTTTCTTTCAATGCTTTATATTCTTGGCTGCAATGCCTGCACAGTCACCTCGCTTATCTTGCCATTTCTCTTTTCAGCTTGTGTACTTTACCTGCACAAATTGTTTGTTGTTCTTAGGTTTGTTTCCATTCTTAGGTTTCTGTGGGTAAGTTGAGCTTTTGCAATGCTAGACAAATTCTTATGGTTACATTGGTTTATGTAGCTTTGGTCTTTTTAGAGGTACAAATAAAAATACATAAAAATGTGGTCAAAAATATGGAGAGGTTTCTATAGGAGTTATCAAACTAAAGCAGATTTAAGAACAGATGGGTTTATTTTTATCCAGTGTATAATTAAACTGTGGAGTTTGTGAATTTTTGCCATGTTAAGCTTTGTGATTCAAGATCAGGAGGCAGCTGGAGAAATTTTAGGATTATCATGGATGCTCTTAGTCATGCAGTTTAGTTTTAGGTAGTCCTGTGAGGAGCTTCGTCCCTTATGGGTCTCTTCCGATTTGAGAGACTCTTAGGAAATATATACAGGATAAATATACTACAGGAAAAATACACTAACGCAGCTACTGAAGTTAGCCATTAACATTTTTGGGGAACAGGAACAGCAGGGTATTTTGTGGACAACTCTCAGCAGCTGTCAGAGGTGGATGCTGGTCTGGGGGGGATCTGTGGTCAGGTCCAGGGTGGCTGGTTTTGCTAAGCCAGAATCAGTCCGAGTGCCTGAGCAGGCTGGCAGTGATGCCCTTCTCAGCCCTGTACTGGGGAACTGTTGTACCCCTCCATGTCAAGTATCCTGGAAACATTTCTTTTAATCAACTTACCAGTTGCATTATTTAATATCTTCCTAGCAAAAATACTTTTCTGTCCCTTCCTTCCCTATCCCCCCAAAACCCTGGGATTGAGGTATAAAATAGATAGTTTGCATTGTGTAGCAATGATGAGGGAGATTTATCTTGGTCTGCAGCAGCAAGGACACCTCCCCTTGCAAAAATCCATTCTGTGTTTTCTGGGATATTTGAGGCAGGCATGGCCCTGAAGAGATGCTGCTTGCACACAACCATTTTGCACAGCTAGAAAAGAGAGAAAGAGGTCTTTCTTGCAACATGAAAAATGCAAACTGCGGATCCCCAACCTCTTCATAGTGACAATGTCACACCTTGACTGGGATTTAAGGCCCGTTACAGCAGCAATGTTTTGGGATAAGGAGTTTTGCTGTGTTTTTTTCACAAGGCTAGGACTCAGCAAGGTTTAAAAGCCTGTGAAAGGTTTATTGTAAGAATTATGACTCTGGGGCCTGGAAATATGGACATTGAAAGATCTCTGAGGACTGGGATAAAAAACCTAAAGCAACTGGTTACACAGTTGCAATTGGGAAATACTCTGCTCCCACTCTTCTTGTGCCACGCAGCCCTGCTGTCTGGTGAGGCAGCTGAAGCACGTCCAGGCACGTCCACAGGTCTCTGCTGGCTCCGAGCTCTGGCTGCAGTTGCCTGGTTTTGTCACAGCTTGGTCTCCTGCCTTCTGCAAACAACTGCTGACACACTTGCCTGCCCTGTGCTGGGAGAAGTTATTACAGTAAGTTAGCTGAGACTCCATTTTCTTCACGTGGTAAAAGGCAATTCTTTATTCACATCACTTATTTTACACAGCTTTCACAGACCTCGTGTGCAGCACCTGTTGGCTGGTAGTTTTCTTACCACTTCATTTATTGGTCGGAAGGGGATTTGTGTGTACGTGCTGAGTTTCAGGTTGTTTAAGTTTTTCCTTTCTGGGTTCTCATGGAACAGATCCTATGGTTTACACAGATGCACTTACTTTTCAACCCAAGAATAAGTTGTTGTGTTGGGGAACCTTTCATACAAGATTGTTTTCACATCGGAACTTGCAAATTGCTTAACTACACTCAGAAGAGGTAACAGGTTAGCTATTGATTTAATGGAGCAGGCCTGGTTTTATGAGGCCTTTCTTTTATAATTCTTCTACCTGTCACAACATTTCCTTTTTTAATAATTTTTAAAAGCTCATATGCTCTGATGTTAAAGCAATTTGCATCTTATTAAGACTATTACTGGTAATCTGTTAAATACGGGACAAGATACATAAAAAAAACTATTATAAGCAACAAAACTTGTTAAATCCAATCATGTCACTGACACAGTGGCTCGCAGCATGAGAAAAATAATGTCCAATGTCTCTAGGGGAAATTGAGATAAATGACCATTGTTTTAAAGTCCAAATAGTTGAGACTCAAGAGAAAGTCCATTAGCTGGAAATGTTGATCCTTGACATCACTGAATGTCCTTTTGGGAGCCTGGAAGAGGGAATAGCTGAAGAAGGTCAGTAGGAACACTTCACCATGATGATGACATAAAGCTTTTGTTGAAAAGTTTCCTCTGTAAGTCTCCAGACACAGCCATGCTCTGGCACTCCTACTTTTGCTCCTGTTCTGATTACAAAGGCTGGGTGGTGGTGAAGTCATTTCTCTTCTCAATGGGCCTCATTTTCTCGGAGGCAATTGATGTCTGATCAAATGAATAGATGACTACTTTTAACCTGTTGATGATAAAGACACATGCATATCTTCTCTTTAAGTTAATGAATTAATTAGGCTTTGCCGTTGTACACTCAATTGGGATTTCAATTTAATGATCTTTTTTCCAAATTTTTAATATAAATATTGCATTATTCAAAAGGACTGGTTGTCTTAATCTTTAATGTACATGTTGCATTATTTGAATGTTCCTAAGGTGTTAAATTCTCCTTCTTCTTGTTTTTTTAAAAATGAGATGCATGTCTTTTATTATGCGTATGAAGGGAACATCCAAACAGAACAATAAATGTAGTGAAACCAGAGACTTAGAACAATCAGGAATAATTCAAATACAACAATCAGGAATATTTCAGATAACACACATAATTAATAGCACATGTGAAATTAGGTAATTAGCAATCTCTGAAATACTGTACCATCATCCCAGAGTCTGCAAACAGCTGATAAACCTCAAATCAGTGAAGAATTGGATAATCATTTTTAGAAAATGATTCCCAAGCTCACTTCAAAAATAGGTCCAGCTGTCATATCAATCAGTTCAATTTGCTAAGTCAAAGCAACTTGAATATTGTTTTGATGCAGAAAACACCTGGGTCTGTTGGCAATTTTCTCATTCAGGTAGAGCTAAGGCCTGGCCATGGCCTAAGCTGTAACTGGGAGAAAATTCCCTAGACATATTTTAAAACAAGGCTCTTAAGAATCTTGGGGTGAAAGACTAATTGAACCATCTTAATAGCTGTCTCCTCTGAAATTCCCTCAGGATAGGGATGCTTTAAACACAGCAAACTGTTGGAGTGCTTCTGTAACAAGAACTGGGACTGCCTCTGATTACTAGGAGTAAAGGTCACAATACTATCAGTTCAGAGGAGGCTTTTGTCAAAGCTCAGATACTGTTTCTTGGAATTCAAAAATACTTAAAAATCATGAGACAGCACTGGGTGAAACCACAGAGCCAGTGCAGAGACTGGCTAGAGAGGCAGCCTGGTCTAAGAGATGCATAAGCAGCTAGAGAACAAAAAAGGATCCTGGAATGACATGTGTCTTGTAGATAATTACACAAAGAGATGGTAAAGTACATGAAAAGCTGGCTATAAGGCAATAATATCAATTTATGAATAATGCCTTCTATCATATCAGTAAATTCACACTATGTAATACTGTAGCAGACCTCACGTTTGAGATGGAGACACATCAAGGCACTGTCTCCTGTCTAATAACGTGAAAAGGTCCCGGTTTATTCTTCTTTACACTTCAGCCATCCTGATGTTAACTACTCACTGACTTTTGACTGCAGCAAACTCCCACCATAGGGCTCCTTTTGCAGACTCTGGCTGCTGGTTATTTCCTGCTAGAATATGACTGCAGGTGTTTCCTTGCTGCCTCTGACTGTAGGCTTTCACCTAGCTTGGCTTTGACTGCAAACTCACTGCAGGGCCCAGTGCAGACCCAGACTGACCTCACAGCAGAAAGTGTCTCTCCCATTTGGTCACTCTTACCAAACCGTTCCTTTTTCCTCAGGATCTTCCCCTGATGAGCTAACCCATTCTTTTATCATGCTCAGAACACAGCTCTGACTTATTAGGGGTGATGTCATCTGTAACCTTTTCTCCTTAAAATATATCAGTCATAGCTATCTAAAAAGGTTGAGATAATATTTCCTAAACATTCATGTATCTATCTATAAGAGTAAAATGAAACAAAATGCTGAACAACTTACTAGTAAAACTGTAACAACTCAGATTGAGTAACACTCAAACCTGGTATAAACTAATTTTGACAGTGATAAAGCATAACAAAATGAACTCAGTAGAACTCTGCCCCAAAAACACTTTATATTAATAAAATGTAACTCAATTATTACCTCAGTAAAACAGAAGGTACACTTAAGAAAACTCAAAGTTAATCACTGTTAATACTGAATACAACTGTGATCTATATAAAACTGGAATACAACACTGTCTAAACTTAATAGTACTGAAACCTCTGAAGGGCGCATGTAGCAAAAGGGAGAACACACCGAAAGCAAACAGAGAAAAGGTTAAAAGGCACAAAGCGCTCGTGGCTCCCCTCTCCCGGCCCGGAGCCGCCGGGGCTGTTGAAAATCCCGCGCAGAGCCGGGCGGGAGCGGCATTGGAGCTTCAGCTCCGGAAAGGAGCCGGGAGCAGGAAATGTGTCCGGGTCCTGCCTCTGCAGAGCCCGCGCTCCCCACGGAACCGAGCGGGGCTCGGGGGTCTGGAGGACAGAACTGACCCGGCGGAGCCCCCGCACAGAGCGCGGGCAAACACAGCCCGGCCCGGCCCTTTGTTCGCCTCCCTGCGGCGTCTGCGCGGGGCGTACACCGAGAGCAGTTTCAAAGGGGCTAGAACAGTTTTAGTAGTCTTTTCAACGTAAAAAACGGAATGAAAAAGTAACTTTTCCGTCGTTCGTGGGTAGCGGGAACAGAAAAGGACCTGCAGACACGGGAGGTGCTGACCCAGAGGTCTCTGGAGCCCGCGGTGGGGGCGGTGCCGCAGCTGCTGCGGTCCCTTCAGCACATTGTAATTCTTTAACGAATTTCTAATAAAATACCATGTAGGTAACGATTTTGTGACTACCATGTCTTCCCCTTGGCTGCTGCCCACAAAACCTGCCCCAGTGGCTACTGAAAGAGCTGTGGTGGTCCTTTAAATTGAAAGGTTGTATTCTCTCATAAGGTATGTCTGCTATGCTGCAACAGTTGAACATATGGGAAAGTATTACAGTTCACCACCAGTCTGTTTCTGTACCTTGGACTATATAGTGTGCGTATATTTTTATATAGATATGAACCACACACTACATATAGCAAACACTAAGTTACATATATCACATATATGCATATGTTCTGTGCACATACACTATTATATTGCTATACCATTATACCAGTATATTGTATATACTACAACTAGTCCTATTATGTATATGATATAAATGAGCATATATATAAAGCCAAATACAACAGATTTGTACAAAACTTACTGTGATCAGCTGTTTAACTGTTCTGCCAGTTGATGTATTGTCTTCTCATTATGTTTATGACAAATGTTTATGGCCATCGTGTAAAGGAGAGTAATTGTTTAATAAAAGCAGGTTGAATTCTTACCTTTGAGATGCTCGGAAGGGTCTAGCAGCATTTTCTGGTTCTAGTTTTGGAAGCTTCTTGGCCTCAACAACAGAGTGGCCTAGCATATATCCAGCTAACCTTTATCTTGGGGCTTTGTTGCACCAAAAGGTCGTTCAGCAACAATGAGCAAAGCATCCAGTGAAGGTTGACATCTTCAGGGTGGAGCCACATTTTGTCTGTTGAGTTTGGTGGGATTTTTTTCCCTGCATAAATTTTGGCTTTTTCAGAGGGCTTTTTTGGTGGACTCAAAACTACCTTGCAATTGTGTTACTGACTGTCAATATCATATTTCCACTGCTAAATACAAATAGGTATGCAAAGTCCTTGACCAATTCTGGGGGATGTATCCATCCCCACTACTTCTCAAATACTTGTCTGGCACTATGTAAGGTGATTTTTAGGAGGTGGCTTGCATGGAAGGGCCCCAGGGCAGCAGGAGTGCAAGCGCCGAGCGAGGAGAGGGGAGCCGTGTCCCGGTGGGAGCTGGCACATGGTGCTCTGGCTCTTACCAGGGCTGCCAAGGGCAGCAAGCAGCAGAGAGCCTGCAAGTGTGAGATTGTGCCTTAGCTCCTGCTGCTCCTTATCTCCCCTTGCATGGAGCAGGGCAGCCAGAGCAATGGCAATGCTGAGAGAGAACGTGCTGAAGCCTGCCAATTTCAGGCTGTTCTTCTGTGGAACTTAGTTGTGGCCACCTCAGTTAAGTATGATAAAATCACTATTACCAAGACCACCTTTAATTAAAAAAATTTATTTCACACTTCTATACAAATATCCACAGGTAATTTCTAATCATGGAATGATGTAGCATTCTTAGCTGGTATAACAAAAGTTTGAGATAAAAATATACCAGTGACATGACTTAATTTTTAAGAACTTTAACACTGCTAAGACATTCATGTTCTTAGATGAGGGCCACAATCTGGTTTTACATTCAGGGATATTTCTCAAGCTTCTTAGCCCCTGATTAGCCTGGCTTCTGATGCTGCTGAGCCTTTAAGCAAACAAGTTAGGATTCTAGAAGCTCAAAAATTAGTAATGTCTGAATTAATATGTAAGCGTTCATAAAGTCAGGGTCATAAAATACTGAAATTATCTAGTTTAATAGACTCATCTTTCTTAACACTAAAGGTAGCTTTTTAGGTGACCACACCTTCCAAGAAGGTACATTCAAAGTTAGCAGTAAAAATAAGATACTTGACAACTGTGCTCCTAGCAGGTTTTACCCTATGAGGGGAAAAAGTACCAAGAGGTTTTTGCATAGTTCATATTACAAGCAAATAACATGCATACTTTTTGAGCAGGATTTTGTTTTACATGGAATACACAACTGTCAGCTAAATCTTTGTTCTTCAATAGTACCAAGGCTTTGGAATATGGGTAAAAAAGTAAACTCTTTAAATCATTTTCTCAGTTATGCTACAATTACCGGATTACTAATAACATAGTTCTACTTTTATCAACATTCAGGTATTCAAGATGATTCAGTAGTCTCAACATGGATCAGCTCAGATCCTGACAGTTAAGGTAAGTAAGGCATCTGTAGCCTCCTTCAAGTGCTATACAACAGTTGCAGTAGTCAATTCCTTTTGCCAACCAGGAAGTCCTTATAAAGCTGGAAAGAAGTTTCCAAAGGACTTTTGGTATCTAAATGGTATCTAAAACACTACTTCAGCATGGTGTCCAAATTGATAAACAGTCCACAGTAATATACAAATCATGCTACAGTACCTGATGTTGCAAGCATCAGGAGAAGAAAGCACCCATACGCATCATTTGCATAAATATTTACATTTTAGAAAGCACTGGCACCTTCAGTGATTTATTAAAAAGCAGTGAAAGCCTCAGGTCTCATAATTTGAAGTTCAAAAACAGAAACACAAAAACCAGAACATTGGATTTAAAAATTCAGTAGTCTTTGGCCTACCAGTTCGTCAAAGACAATGATTTATAATAAAAATAAATACAAAAAATGACTAAAAATATATATATACAGAAAGTACATCTAATATTCAAGCCTCTCTTAAAAAAAACCTGTGTATATTTGTTGTGAGCATGAATCACACAATCTGATCTTAAAAAAAAAAAAAAAACCAGCAAAAAACAAAACACCACCAAAAATCAAGCAACATGACCCATTGCACGTGTAATTTAAGATGATGCTTTTTGTTAAACCCTAACTACTGCAGCAGGCAAAGGTTATGACTAAAGCAAACTTCCAGGTCTTCAGCTATTCTTGAACAAAGTCTGATAAGGCCACTGTGTGTTTATAAAACACTGTGCATTGAGGGAACAATGGAGAACTGGTCTTAACCTTAATCATGCATTCCTTAAATAACTAGGAAGAAAGTCAGGATCACGGGAGGATCAAAAGGTCTGCTGTAGTGGTTTTGCTTCTTTTGCAGAAAAGACCCCAAATCAGCATAATATTTTCTAAAGTGTGGGTTAGATTTAAGGGGGATGAAGACGCAGTGTGGAAATTAAATAAGGCAAATAAAGTCTGTTGAAGCCATTTTAACTGTGCAAATAAAAGCCTCAATATAAGTAGTAATATCTACAATCAAATGGTGACTGTCCGTAGTGTTCGCAGGTCTAACTCCATCAGTATTTCATGAATGAAAACTTTAACCTCTACCTGAACGTCGTGGATAAACAACATTTTTGCCTAAGAATAACTTTCATTTTCATTCCATTTGGTGAACCACTGTTTTGTCTCAAGGTCTTGGCTTTTCTCATCTTTGATCTGTCGCTCCTCTTTTCGAATTCTTACAGCGTGATAGCGGGGGACACTGTCATCGTACCTGGACCGCCGGAAGAACCCGCACTGCGCCGAGAAGGAAAAGAACAGCTTAGCTCTGAGTTCCTGCCAAAGTACTGCAACTGCAGAGGCAGTGAATTCTTCCTTGACACAAATATGCACGTAAGAAAATTGAAAACAAAAGTATGTAGGCCAAATGTAGCATATTTAGCTGTACAAACGTGAGCCAAGAGGTCTGCATTAGCTGTTCAGCAGCAGTTAAGACAAAGGGCGTGCTCTGACTATCCATGGTAACCAAATACCTTAAAAATATTCCCTCCAGTTACAAAGCTGTTCATTCATCTAATGAAGACATTTACTGCTACACACGGAAAAGCTGATTCTCCTGAATCAAAGGTAGGTGTGTACTTCAGTGTCTTATATGGTGACATGATTTACCCTTAAGAACTTACAGAAAGACTTCCAGAACACTGAAGAAAAGTTATCCTAAGGGCACTGGTTTTCAAAGCACCTTTTCCACTTCAGTCACCTCAACTAACTACACATATGCTGTATTAGAAAAAGGAGTCTTGCTTAGTTTGCCATGGGATGTCATCCTGGATGAAATTTTTAACAGCTTATTTGTGTTCTGCAATTTTTTTATTCAAAACTGCTGTAAAAACTGATTCTGAATATCAAGGAATGGACTAAAATTAATTTCCAAAACAAAAGGGAGCTATGGCCACAGTATTACAAAGATAATGACAGGTACACACTCAACTGTACTCAACTTGATCCTTATGGATCAAGATTCAGGTTAGGAGACATTGTGCCATCCAGCTGTTGTTAGATACTGCTTGGGGTAAGAACATGCTAAAGTGGGCAAGGTTTTGTTCATAGGGTGCTGGATTTTTTGGCTTGTTTGGTCAATGGTTTGGGGTTTTTTTAATATTAGAACTTAGATGGAACTGATTTTTTAAAAAAATTACAGTGAGTAAAGACCAAATCTTTAGCCATCTCATAGTTTCATTAAACACTGATTTGAAATAATTCATACAGAATTCCTCCCCACCCCCCTCATCCCAAGCGCACTTATGGATACAATGTACGTGCATCTTAAGTGGAATAAAGGTTGCTGGAGGCATAAATCATCATGCATCTTGTAACTTCAGCAAAGTGTTTTCCTAGAGACATGCACCTTGGAACTCAAGTAGAACAGATGTTTCCACAGCAATAAATTCTCATTATGAAAACCCTTCTCCGATGTAAGCAACATGTGTCTTTCAGCATGCACTAAAGGTTAGTAAAGCAAATTTATGCATTGTCCATGTAATCTTATCTTTACATCTTAACTCTACAGCATTGATTCCCATCTTGCAAGCTTAAAGACTTACTTGTAATGTTAAAGCATAATTTAAAAAAATACTAAAGCCTACTGCAACAGATCACCATGTTTTTTTAAAAAAATAAGTAAGCATTTTAGACCAGGGTAAAACCTCTGTGTGTTCACATGCACCAAAAGCTGAAAATCTATTGCCAGAAGGAGCAAGCAAGTATGATAGCTTGAAATCCACAAGTTAATAGAACTTATGCAGAAGAAGCTTCACAGTTAGCCACTGCAACCATAGCATGTGCCACAGCTAGAAATTAAAAAATATCATCAGTTACCAATTACAGAAGTAGATCAGTATTATGCATCAGAAGTAAGCCTCTCTTTATCAGATGGCTGAGCATGGATCTCAGCCTTGTGATATGTGGCATCGTAATGATCTTTCTTATTTCTCTTGAAGAAACCACACTACAAGGAAGCAAGGTATTTAGTCAATTTTGTGGACCAGAAGTCAAACCTATCAAAACTGACTTAACTCTGTCAACTGCCTTTATCCCTTCACAGGTTAAAAAAAAAAAAAAAAATCATAAGAACTCAGCTGTTTCTAGATCTGAGAACTTCTTGGGGTAACTTGATCTATACAATAACAGAATTAAATAACCTGAGTTATTAATTAATAGCCTGAGAATATTATTTTAGAGGCATTTTGATAAATTCATAGAGAATCTGTTTGCGTCTTTTTAAAGAAAAGCTACAATAAAGTATGTCCATAGCAAGTGAAGGTGGCAGTGAAGAGCAGAAAGAAGCCTGTATATACAGAAACCTGTTTGTGGACTAGTGCACGGGACAGACAAAACCACAGGGTGCAGAACAAAACCAGTTACTGCTTTGACTCCTTCAATGCAAGCCTTTGTCTTAAACCAGTGATGTATCTGTCTTTCCAGTACGATGTTTGTCTTTCATAGAACAGCACAGTCTGCATCATCAAAAACAGCATTTTATGCTGTGTGTGCATGTGAAAAATGTTTGCATTTTCATGCACAGCAAGTAAAACACTAGTAGAATCTAAGAGCCCACACTTTACTCCTCCACACATCAGGAATGTGAAGGAGCAGCTGGGCATTTTTTAGACATTAGGAAATCAGAACTATCCTAAGGGAAGTAACCTGCAGCAAATAGCTCCTCAAAGCTAACTGCTGCAGTTGCACTGGGAAAAAAAGTGACAGAATATTCTTCACCTCCTCTTCCTTAATTAATAACCTTCTGCCATCCCATAACAGCAAATGTTAACTGCCTACACCTGTAAAAACCTGTAAGAATAAAAGGACTGCTCTATTATACTTGGGACCACAAATAATTGGCATTCTTATAAAGATCATTAGGACAAAGGTACTTGATTTTTTCTTTTGCAAGTAGTTAACCATTTGTTATTCCTCTTTATTTTTTCCTTTAAGGTTTCTAAGATAAAAGAGCAGTAATAAGAAATTCAGCAGCACACTTGACTATGTATTAATACTGTGCTTTTGGTTATCTTCATCTGCTATCAGTTTAATGGTATTTCTGATGTTATGAGAACAGAGCCCTACTAAAACATTTGTAAATAGCTCACATGAAGTTGTACACCTAACTGCAGAGGCTCCCAACAGCTGTATCCATCTGTATCAAACTATGGCCTCTGAGCATTTGTCTCAAGTGTCATCTGGAATTCAAAATACTTCCTTTTGAGGATGTGAAAACAGAAAAATTATGTAACAAGTCTGCCTGTACAACCATTTTCATTCCAAGTGTTGCAAAACTGAGGAACTGACAGTGTATGATTTGTGCAGTTTCCCCCTATTTTGAGTCCCAAATACATAATAATTTACTTAATTAGTTTGCTACCTTGTCAGTTATAGACCAGAAAATAAAAAATAACCAGATGAATAAAAGCTCACCTTCCACAGTAAGAATACCAAGAGTGCAAGCATGAGTATTCCAGCAAGGATAGCCACTGCAATGATCCACCACGGAACTCCTGCATAAAGGGTTACTGGTTTTGCAGGAAATACAGTCACACGCACCTGCAGGATGGAAAATGTGCAGGTGGAAGGAGTATTTTAGAAGACACATGTTTAATTAGAAAGCTGTAATTTATATAGTCTTATCTCTCCTCTAACAAGATGTCTTCTACAAAATGCTTTTGAAGAAAAAGTTCCCACTGGTATCATTTGAATATGGTAATGAATTTTTTTCAACCCCATTAAAAGGTAAAAATTATCAATAATTCAAAACTAAATTAAAAAGTTAAAACTTTTAGCTAGTTTTGTTTTAAATTTGTTTCATTCCTGGTCTTTGGAGATAAGCTAGAACAATCACAACCATTGACATGATTAACATTAAACACTGAACCTACCTGGGCAACTTCATTTGTGAGTTTAACGTTCTTGGCTACTGCAGGAACACTGATAGAAGCCCTAACAACAATGTCAAGGTAATTCATTTTTGAGTATTCCTGTTCCAAAATAAAACATGGATATTAGATACAGAACAGAAAGAACTGACCTTCCAAAAAGAGCAGGTAAGAGGACTCACCTCTAAGAAGGTGCTGTTCCACAGTCGGGAACGCAGCACAATGGATGCCTTGCTGTCGAAACCCTTCAGGGGACACTTTATGTCCACACAGCGTGCATTCGCACCGCAGCTCTGCAATTACACATTGCTACATGTAAATGAGATCATGTCTTCACTCATGGTTTAAACCTCACACCAAGATTAAAAATTGGATTATATGCATCATACCTACATGCAACAACCACTATCTGTTTGTACTGACAGCAATGGGAAAATGATGTGAAGATATTACTATTTGCTTATTTTAATGTAACTATGCAGATATTCTTTCCAAGTTCTTTCTCACAGTAGATAATCTAAGTGTTCAAATTTTAAAAGCATTGGTGTTTGGGTGGAAGATAAAAAGAAGGCAAAGAGAGCATTTCTTTCACTCTGCCAAACTTTGAAAAGCTCTCTTCAGAGTGCAGAGGGAGGTATCTGACAAGAATACAGCAACATCCTTACCAAGGTCTTGTATTTTCTTTCTGAGAATAAAGAAAATGCCTGGCTGTCTGTCATCTGCTTCTCTGCAACTTCACGCTTCCTCCTTGAATTATGGGATTCCTAAAAAGAGAAAAAAGTAAAAAACTAAAAAGCAGCTTATCATAAGAATCTTTTAATTTATACAAGAAGAGAAACTAACTAGAGCTCAGTGTTTTCTTCTCTCAGATTCACCACATGACTGATGGCATTATATATCTCTACGTACCTACATCTACTGCTAAGAATAAAATTTGACATTACCTGAAGAAAGACCTGTCTTCTTTAATAGGGCAAGGGGAGGTGTAGATTTATAAAGTTTTCAATGCTATTTCCATTTTTATTTCTAGATAAAGGTTATTAGTGGTACTCTGCTAAAAGAGTAAGATGCGCTATGGTCAGCAGATGGAATTTTTTTTTAACTGCATACTAATTACACTCCATGTTATATTAACTAATAAAATTATCTTACAAGAACAGGTTTATGTTTATGTTTATTTATTTCTCTTTAATGGTGAAGACAGAGTAACATACCGCAAGACGCAAACTGTTGATTTCATTCTCAGGTTGACAGGAGACTTTTTCCAAGCCTTTGGAGTCTATTTTCATCAAATAAAGCAGCCATTTGCCATTACTAATTTCTTTCGGCCACTGGATGTCCAGGGAAGCAGTGCCAAATGTTTTCAGTGGTCTGCCTAAGTTAGCTACCTGTTAAAACAAACATTCTTTAAACTGTGAAATACTTTTCAGAAGGGTTTTCTTCCTGAAAACATTATTGACTTGGACAAGCTTTAAGCACGCAGCTAACAGGAAATTTAGATCAGATGAAAGGCAGTCAAAATAGTACAAAGTGTATACTAAAACTAGCATACTTGAATAGCAAGTAAATACATAAAAGGATTAGAATTCCCTAACATGAACTTTTAGTTATTGATTTTTAGAAATAAATCGTCATGTGAAACGACAAATTCAGTTTAGAGTTAACCAGTGAGTTGTGTAACTGAGGCAAATTGCAAGTTTCTGAGGAACTCTGACACAGAAAACAAGCTCTTGCTCTTGTAAGTCTGAAAGTTTTTTCACAATCTCTTTTTTACTTTCTTAGTGTTACTGATCATGCTAGCAAGTTTTAAATCCGATATTTTAACTGCTGCTGCTATAATACATGGACCAGCTACAGAAAGAAATAAAGGACTGAACGAGATGATCTTTAATTTCTCTTAGTCTCCTCCTTGCTGTATTATGCAGAAGACCAAGACAGTGAAATAGACTCACACACTCGAGGGGCTCAGGCAGCACCTCCTTGTGCTGGCTCTGTGCTCAGCCCGTTCTTGCTGCCTGTGTGCACCAGCCAATGCCTGGGCAGCCCCAGGCACGTTCTGCTTTGTTTGCAGGCAGCCTCAGGCCACTTCCTCAAATATGATCATAAAACATCAAGGCCTAAAAAAGCTCTAGTCCACAGTCAAACTGCATGTTCTGATCAGGAAGTAACGATTTTGGGACAAAGAAAGCAAATTTCATTGTAGCAACTTTTCTAAGTATTCATATGCATAAATCAAGAAACTGTGCATTTGATTAAAAGCAGCTTTGGCATTAATCTAAATTACTCACTCTGAATTCATACTCTATGAGGTTTCCAATATCATCTTCAGATTTCATAGCACTCTCACCAATGATGTTACCTCCAAAATATACCTGAGAAGGCTTAGCAACTCTGTTCAGGTGGGGGTGGGAAAGAAGAATAATCAGATTTTAATGAGTCTGAAGCAAAACTGTCCCCAGACCCCCCAGTTTGTCATGCTATCAACACTTACCCAGTGAGTGATAAAAGCAATTCAAGAACCACTTTAGCACTGGCTGTAATTGGAGTCAAATTAACTTGAGTGCTTGTTCTGCAATGAAAAAGAAACAATGGTGTTCATTTTACAAATTTAGTAGGTTTCTCTCTACTGTTACTTCTGTGAATCAAACAAATGAATTCAAAATGTTTACAACTGTATATCAAAGCAAAGTAGAGGCACATGCACACAAAGAAAACTTACGTTTCCAGTTTCAGGTTAATGTCTAAGTCTGTTGTATCAACATTAACTTTAGTGGTACTTAAGATCAGATAAAAGGTTACCTGAACAAGAAAGAAGATAATGAAATATATGAGCTCTTAATAAGACATACTGATACATGAAATTTTATAGGAAATTTCAGTATTAACTTCTAGAGTTAAAAAAACAGATCCAAATCACATTTCCAGTTTTGACACACAGGAACTTTGGTTGACTGCAGTCAGAACAAGATTTTACAACTTGAGTAAAGTAAGTGCAACTTACATTAGAATTTCTTTTGAAAGGATTTCCAAGTTCACACTCTGCTTGAGAACCATTTTGGTTAGCACCACACGTTAGTTGTTTTTCCTGATGAAACAGAATACATTTACAAATAAAAATATGCTGAAAATATTGTAAATTTTTAAGGTTTTTTTCTCTTAAAAATACTTACAGGATAACCCCTCATCTCTCTGAATGCAGAGTATGTCAGACTGTCTGGAAAAGTTGCAATTAGTTTAGCTTCATATGCATCTTCACCATCTCTTTGTGGATTTTTTACATCAGATGGATTATTTGTCACTGTTATTTCCAGGGCAATATCTTTCTGGTCTTTCAGAACAAGCACTGGCATGCCATTTTCCCTACAGAAACAGAATGTACAGGGTTCTGTGCATTAGGAAAACAAATATGTATGCAAGTTTGCTTCTTATGATGGTTTATCCAAATACTATTTCCTCTTATTAGGGAAGAATTATGGTAAATCTATGAACATAAACAGTCATATGTTTCTTCCCCCACACCAATATTTCATCTGACAGTGGCCAGCAGTTAAGAGGACAGAACAGGCTGATAAATCCCTCAAGTAATCAGGAGCTTATAGTATTTCTGAACCAGCACTTGCATCTGGCTAATGTAGTGATGAATTTTCTCCAAATCAATCTACTGACCTGCTTTTCTCTTGTAAAGTTTACATGAGTTTGGCTTCCGAGCGTGGCACTCACTGCCGAAAACATCTGACTGCTACCAGTAAATAAACTTACTTCCTTCTGTTAGTTTTAGCCCCATTCTAATTTCACTGGCCCTTCAGGAAGGAGGGATGCAGCAGGGTGCTGGGGCATGTGTTAAAATGAAATCATTATCCATTTCTCTGTAACTACTTCTCTTGGGCTATTAGACTGTACTCTATTGAGTTGTCATAGAGTCAGGTTTCATCTGCAAAATAATTATCAGTGTCACACAATAAACTACTGCAAGGCCGGTTTAGAATATAATTTCTCCAGCTGTTAAATTGTTTTTTTTTCTTTTAGCCCACTCCTGGCACTTGGTATCCATTCAACTCTGAACCACTTTTCTTCTCAAGCTCTTCCCCTCTGTCCCCATTCCTCACACTAACAAATCAACACTAATTCCAAGTGCTGTGCTTGCCAGACAGAAAAAAAGCTGCTCTTTCCCAAAATCCTCTCCTAAAAGTTCTTTTAAGCACTTGTTAATAATTTTAACTTTAGAAGTGCAGTAATCGAGACTTACAGTGGTAAATAAGTAAACCTGTCTTCATTTCCCTCCCTCGTACAAAACCGGTACTGAAGTTTAAGATTGCTGTGACATTCATTGTCTTCTCCACATCCTTCTTTTAAGAACTCCACCTAAATAAAACCAAAGAAAATTTACTGCCTGACACACAATAGTAGCTTAAAATGAGTACCTTGTTATGTTGGACAAGTGTTCCCAGCAGGAGACAATGAATTTCCATTTTTAATCAAAAGTACATTTCCTCCTGAACTTATATTGGGGAGAAGGAAGAAACCGAGGAGCTATGCCATCTTCACTTTTGTTGCAAAAGAACAATAGTACATAGTTCATAACGTGTTGTAACAAGTTCAGAACAAAATATAAAATGATAATCCAATAGTTACATGTCCAGTGCCACCACAGTTATTTCCTTTGGACATAATTTAGTTTTCTACAGTCTTTAAAATTAATTTGTAGAAGTATAGATTTATGTGACTATATAATATCAAAGGCTTACTTTTGTGGTCTCTGTTTCAGATTCATTTGAATCTAGAATTGGTATAAGATCTGGAAGTGCACTCTCTTTTCTCTTCGATGATGACTCCAGGCCAGCAATTTTAACATTGACTGATATTGGAATAGGACGTAGCTTATCTTTAATTTTTTCCTGTTAAAATATTTTAAATTGCATAGTTAGTGTACAGTGCAGAGAAGAAGAAAACAACACAAACATGAGCTTTTGATACTGTATATAAATTCAGCATTTTCTAAACATGCAGGAAGCCCTACGATCTTTTTTCCTATGGCTTCCCAATCTTATGATTTCTCTCACCATTAAGAATTCCTAGGAACCACAGATAGTAATTCAGGAAGGCAAAATTCACGAAGCTAGAGTAAAATAACACACTGGAACAGGTTTGAGTAATATGGTCTAGTGAAAGGTGTCCAAGCCCATGGCATGCGAGTTGGAATTAGATGATCCTTAGGGTCCCTTTAACCCAAACCGTTCTATGATTCTATTCTATTCATAAATTAAAATTCTTCAAGCTGCTGTGGTCAAAAGCAGCATTGGAGGCTGACTCATTCCTGCTGAACCATGGAGAGGGAATCTGTTTAGCCTCTGGTGCAATACCACCTCTAAGTGCCACTACAGCAGCCAAGTCAAGAGAGCACATACCAAGTTTCCTTGCCCTGCCCATTCATCCACTCCAAAACCTATGGGTTAAAATTCTTTTCCTGAACAGTCACACTATAAAATTCTGTAACAATTATTTCTGTTGGAAGCAGCTCTCTGTTTTTGGCACTTAGTCCCTCTCTATTCTAAATTAGTTCAGTTCTATTGACCTCCACAGTGTATTGCAGTAGCTACAGTTTTTATTCATGCCTTACAAGACAGGCAACAGGAGGAGGCAGCATGTATGCAGAGAATAGTAAACTATGGTGGGATTCTATTTTTGAAGTTTATATTGCATATGACTTTGAAATTATATACAAAGTTATATACAAAGGTTCCTTCCATCAGGCTGAAAAAAAAAAAAAAAAGAATTCTTTTGTTTTAAGTGGATCTAACTGAAACAGAAATCAAATACTCTCCCTTACCTGCAGTATAAGCCTTGTAGTCACACACTCCCATGAGTTCTGTCCCCTGAGGGTTGTACTTGCAGTGAACTGATCAGAGGAGTGGTCACTGAAGCGCACCCTGGAGGGCAGGCCCAGCTTCCGCCTCTCGTTCTCCACTTCAAACATGTAATTGATCTCTGTGTGAAAAAATAAAGTAGGTCACTATAAAAAAAAGAGTCATTGCCATATTAAAAAGAACTTTAGTTTCACCCTATATGATCTTAAGCATTACTTTAGAAGACTGTTCCAGCCAGTGCTGCGCTTCACAAACTGTTCTCAGTCATTTAAAAAACTTTCTCCATGTCAGTTTTGTCCTGCCACAGTTGAGAGCCAGGTACCCCGTGTGTGAATCTAAAGAAAATTCCTAACCCAAGTCCTGTTCTTCCCTACGTAAACCTTTCCCTAACGGATATGGCAGAGCTGGCTGCGGGAGCTGTAATTGCTGTGCGGAGCCAGCAGAGGGCTGAGCTACCCACTTAAACACCCCGACCGCGCTGTAGGGGATTCCTGTTGGGTCCCTAATGCCACTTGAGAGTCAGCAGGATAGTTACAACACTGAAAGCAGAAGTGCAGCTAGAGCTGCCCAGTTGTGTGCTGAGGCATGTTTCCCTAGATCTGAATTTGGTGCATCTTTTAATGATTGCTTCACTGAGCTAACAGAGCGCTGCACAGATGGAAACAGCACTGAGTGTGCCAAGACACTGAGCACTGCAAGTGCTTCACCTGCTGAAGGACCAGCACCTCATTCAGGCACAGCCTTTGGATTTTAAAAGTAACTGAGAAACTCAAGACAGAAGAAAGGTCATTGGGTTAAAGTTGTTCTCATTTCTTCTCAAAATCCTACACAGTTCTCCACGAGGTAGTAACAGCAGCATTTTAACAAGTGCTTTACATTTTTGTGGCACAGTCTTTCAGTTTTCTCCTATTAATGCAGCTTTTTTAATTTCAGTTAATGATTTCCACAAAACCATTTTCATGAATACAGGATAGGTTCATAGGGTAAGCCTCCAATAAGAAATAATGCTCACTAAAGATGTATAAAATCAGCCTTAAAATTTTTTCTCTAAAGCAGCACTAACCTAGAGAGGCAAAATGCTCTGGGTCTATAGAGCAGCCATTCACTCACTGGCAGTTGTAATACTTAGAAAGCTTTAGTCTGTCATCCACAGAACAGGTTAACACACCAGCATGACTAAATACAGACTGTGCAACAGCTGAGCTTAGCACTGAGTCATATTTTAAATCTGTCACTGTCTGAGTCACTATAATTTGAGTAATATTTTTCCATTCTAAACTTTAAAGAAAAAAAAACAAAAACAAACCATGTGACAAAACAGATGAAAAATATAGATCTTTAGAACTTACTTATTCTTGGATTTAAATCTCTGGGGTTTGCAGTATATTGAAAACATGCTTTTACATCCATCCTGTAAAAAGTGCCGAGAAATTAGTATTAACTTTTAATAAGGCAAGGTTCAACAGAATGAAAAGTTTTAACCGATCAGTCCTATGACTGTGGTATTTGCTACTTACTAGACTGAATTACAAAGCAAGAAAAAATGGTTAATACGCAATTAAGCATTTGTCTTACATGTCTGTTCAAGACAAAGTTGTTCAAGCCAAGATATTTGTGTCAGAAGCCTGAAGAGACAAGGTGACATTTCCAAAAATGGATGTTATTAAAAGGATATGTTCCACACCTTTTCTTTAGCACAGTAGCCTGAAGAAATTACGGAAGTCAGAATGAACATATGCAGGTTAAGCAAATGTATCTGCATGACTCTCATATCCCTTCACTTAAACATGATCACTGAATGAATTTTGACAGCAGAAAGCTCAATACACCAAGGCTTCTGATAGAGTAATTTCTTTTTCATTTACCTTATTTCACCATGGTCCTCAGGGTTCTTTTTCTTTAGATCAATTCTATCAGGCTGTACTGTAATGTTTCTTCTAATGCTTATCACAGGCCGAGATCTTCGTTTGGGGGAAAAATGGGGAAGAAAAAAATGATGTAAAAGAAGAAGTTGTTTCTGTTAAGATTAATGAAATCATTCATGTGAGTATCAGATTCCCTCCACACTTATATTGCTTTGCAAAAAACACTCCAAGAAACACAGTTTCCCTTTGATATTGGTTAGAAAAAACCCTGAAAACTATTAAGGGCTAAACAAAGCAAAGGTCACCAAGGACAACTACAGACCCCGTGGGGGAAGCGGGCTAGACTAATGTGATCTTGTTGTCATTCTATACACTTTAAAAAAATAGAAAATTCAGTGGTGGTTTCTACCACCAGTAGTAATTCACTTCTGTGAACAACTATAGGTACTACAGTTCATTCAGATCCATGTTCACAAGAGCTTTAATTTGGAGCCTGGTGGCTCTTGGGAAATGATGTTTTCATTTCCTGATTCCTCTGCATGTAGGCTGTAACCATACTTCTGCCTGACAGCTTGTATTTTCTCTTCCTTTTCTGGAAGGGAGAAGACATTTCACATGAACAAATGAATGAGCTGATCCTGTTCTCACTGAAGCATCCAAAGGTTGCTTAAAATAGCTGAGAAGCCATCTGCTCCATTTAACTGGGCCACTCCTTTCACTTTGTCACCATAAGGGGTTTCTGTTCTCACCTTGATAAAAGTTTTTGTCCTGCCTTTATCAGCAAAATATTAAAGATCCTTTTGAGTTATCAGAATGCTAAATAATCTAACCAACCCCTCTACCACCTACTCCGTTCTCTTCCACAAGCCTTGTGAGTTGCTTTTCTTGGGGGCTGTTCCAGTGTATTTAAGAACATTACAATTATGTGCACAGATACTATACACCTTAGAGATGGGAGCATAAATTGTAGGAAGGGTTGTTCTGAAAAGTAAAGCTGTTTGTCCCAGAATTCAGATAAACAGTTTTGGAGTTTCTGCTTCTCCTCCTTTGAGACCTGACAACAACCACCAAAATCCTGAGCTTGATGTAGCATTCACAGTTCTGATGCTGAGACAGTCAGTCTTTTCCTGCCTATTACTAGTGATTCAGCTTAACAGTACATTAAACTGGAAAAAAAGCAGAGGTCTGCAAAAGACTGACTACATGCCTAATTAAGGCATGTGCTAGAGAAATCCCAAAGGATCCTGGCTGTAGGGCTTCCCCACTGTCATGGGCCCCAGTGCAAGCTCAGCAAGGCTGTTTGTGCCTCACTGGCTTGGATCCTCAGCTACAAAAGTGGGGGCTGGTTCTGTTTTCTTCTATCTTCAGTAAAGCACAATTAGATTATATAAGAGCAGCAAATGTATTAGTTAACATCCCCTTAAGGAATTACTTATCACCCTTAAATTCCATTCAAAGACAGACATCCAAGTTACAACAGGGCAAAACTAAGGTGCAAGTACAGTGCCCACATCAGCACTCTACAGGAACTGTTCATATTCACCCTCTTACCCTGTATTCATTCTAAGGCAGGTTCTCAAGTGGAGGAGGGGGATAAAGTAACAAACCAATTTATGGAATCCCTGCCACTCTCCCCTTCCCTCAAATTTCCAGTTTCTGGTAGGAAAAGTACACTCACAGCCAAACAGCTTTTTGTTACTTCTAAGCAAATTATTTTTAAGAAACTAAAACCAAAGCCCTGGCGTGATTAATTTAATAAATTCCATATATAATACCTGTACACGTTTACAGAATCTGACAGGGAACCAACAGCAACATCAGGGTAGGAATTTTTATCCAGATCCATATTTCCAGCAATAGAGTAACCAAAGAAATTGGTGTTTGTTTTTTCACCATCAAGAATCTAAAAAGCAAACAGGTTGAAGGAATTCAGACATTTAAAAGTGGTAAGTGCTAAGACATTAAAAAGGTGACATAAGTAACAAATGAACATAACTGCCTTGTGGCCAGAGAAAAAAGAGGGAAGAGATACAATGATACAGGACCTGTTAAATAGGACCTCTGTGTTCAGTTCAGCTAAAGGATACTGAAGTGCCAAGATGAGTTGCTCTTCTTCCATAAAGTTACTTGGCAATAGCAGTGAGTACCAGAAATTACTGATTGCAGAGAGCTTAGTTCATCTTTATTTACAGTATTTATGGACTATAAACAAACATATAGTTTCTTTGAACAGAAAAAGTATTCTATAAAGTATTACAAAGTACTCAAGCAGTATTCTAGGGAGTATAATGAAGTTCCATTCCCACCCTGCAAATTGGACAGTGACCCTCAAAAACAAAACAAAAAACCCAAACATTATTTAAGAAGGAAGCGAAACAGGAAGTAACGAAAGAAAAAACAAAGAAACTAATTGTTTTCAAATCACCAGATGCATTTTTTAAAAATACAGAATTTATTTATCTACACATCTGTTTCCTCCTGGACATATTACTGGTCCCAATGGATGGCCCCAGAAATACAAATATATATTAATATCAAGAATTCCTAATCTTCCCTGTCAGCAATGCAGTCTTTGGAGAGCCCTGTGACTTTCCTGCATACCCACCACATCAATAATAGCAATGGAAAGGAAGATGGATAGCCCTGACATATTCCTTTAATTTAGTTCAAGAGTAATTAGATAGTAAAGGTTATTTGATTACCTGTGCTGGTTTTGTATTTATTCCATTCTTGGATCCATGATAAATGTACACTTTGCCAAAACCATCATACGGGGCTCCTACTGCAATATCTGGTGAAAATAAGTTGCAATATCTAAAATCATTCTTGCTCTTTCTGCAGCATGCAATCAAAAGGTAAGATGTTTCAAGTCTGGCATGGGCCAAACAATCTCACACATTTTTACTGTCATTGTTTGCCATTTACCTGGGTATCCATCCTGATTAATGTCCCCTACATTTTCAACTGCAAGTCCAAACATGGAGTCAGTGGTTCCGTTTAAGCGGAGAGGCTTCACCCCTGCCCATTTGCCTTGGCGGTTCATGTAGATGTACACAGCACCCCCAATATCCCCACTTCTGTCAAAGTACTGCGGGGCCCCAACAACGATGTCCTGCCACCTTACAATTGAAAGAAAAAAAAAAAAGCAGTGCTTTTGTAGAAGAACTCAGAAAAATAACTGCTCAGACTATAAGCTCAAGGTCAACTGCCCAAAGAGCTGCTGAACAAAGACTAAAATGCGCATTAAACTGGTTGGGCATCAACAGCCCCACTGACACTGCAAGCCGGTTTATTCCCTTGATGGCATACAAGGACCTTCTGTGGCCTTCTTGGAGTATGAGACTGGTTTCCTATTTCTCTGTTTACAATAACTGTTTAAATAAAACTCTTTATAGAAAGATCATGACACTCTGTCTTGACTGATTCTCAAGACACCATTTCCTCCAGGAAAACATGTAAGGTGGGATTTATCATTCTTATATTTCTAATGTGAAAAACCAAAGCAGAAATAAACAAGATCGCTATCCTTTATTATACAGGCAACAGGAGTTAACCACAGCCATACCCATCACTGTTGAGGTCCACAACAGCAACGTCATAGCCAAAAGAGGAGGCCAGCCCTTCTCCTTCAAGTATGTGCTCCAGGGAAAGTGCTCTCTGATTTTTTTCTTTTTTCAGTAAAACAACTGCTCCGCTGTGGTTGGCCCTTGGGGCACCAGACACAAAAGTCATCTCATCTTGGGAGACGATTCCTTTACCAGAGTCCAAAGAGAAACCTTTAACAGAGAAAGAAATAAAATATAAATTAACTAAGTAACAGCTTGCATCCTACTATGAAAAAATAAACATTTCCCCTGCTATATTGAAGTGGTATATGGAATACAAGTTTTGTCTAAAACAGTGTGCTATGGCTGGGAATTCCCCATTTTTGTTTGCACTGCTGGATGTGTATTTGCAAGTTAATGCTCCTCTATACATTACATTTAGCATTTCCCCACAAAACACAGAACTTCATTGCTCACTTGGTCCTGCTTTTCACAGACACCAAATACAGGATATATACAGCTTAGACACAACTACAGCTTCACCACTTGAATATAGCTTGAGTACTTCACCTCTGGCAAAATTATCAGAAAACCTCTTAAGTCAAGTCAGTATTTTTCTATTTCAAACATGCAATTGTACTGCACAAGCATTCACAAATGAATGATGTATGCAGTATTTGAGAATCAGCCTACACAGTAATGGTGAAATGGGCAATTTTAAATTAATGCAGCCCTAAACATGACATGTTCAAAATAATTTAGTCTTACAATACATTTTAAAATGTGAAAAACCAAGTTAAAAGACTATACTGCACATGCCAATATAGCCAAAGTAGAAAACTGCCCACTTTGCAAGTAAGGAAGATACCAACCAGCAAATGGGAGTCTCCCTCTGAAACACTTCACCACTACTATGGAAATTCTCAATTACAGCAATTTACAATGAGACAGTTCCAGAAAAAACTTAAGGCGTCCCAGCTGGAGGAGGGATGAGAGGGTTTGGAGAAATGCATGACAAATGAGCATTTCTCTGAATCCTTGTTACTTCACTGTCTCCCCTTTATCTGAATCCGTTTTTTTCATGCTTTACTTACAATGTATTTGATATGAAAGGGAATAGAGGGGAGAGGATCATGACAAAGGTCTGGAGATTATGTCTGACCAGATGCTGCCACCTCAATGGTCACAAACCTAAGTAGCTATTCATCATTACATCCACTGACTTGTCCACCTGTATGCTGGGAGGCAATGTTTTGTACACAAACTGATCTGGATGAGTATCAGATACAGCTGTCAAAAATAGAAGACCTATAAATATGAGTGAAAGATTGAAGAGAAAATAAATAGTAGTTAAGCAAAGCACCTATAACCACATTTGCTTACGGTCTAAACAGACAGAACAGTAATGCCTGGGATAAGCTGGCTTGCCTGGAAATGGTTCTGACTATTACAAATTAAGGCAGCATTTACATTTAGGAGATAAATGCAACTGGAAAAAGTTAGTATGACTGTTCATACCAAAGGCACCAGCCTCCACAGCACTCCTCACCTTAGCAATTCTTATTCCACCAGATGATGGTATCAGCTTGTCAAACATAAGCTCTTAGGATGATTTTTCTAGTTACCTTTACACCCATTAATTACTGCTGATAGTTAACAGAAGTTTATGCTCTCTTTCTTCTTACGTATGTAGCTCCAAGTTTACTCTCTTCTTGACTTGCTTTTTTACTTTTTACATTAGCAATGCCCTTCCCATCTGTTCTGCTTTCCATCACTCAGCCAAAAGCAGTGGATCAACACACCACAGAAATCTGCACTGGAACAGAAGGATTCTTTACACTTAATGCCTTTCCAAAAATGCAGCATGGCCTTAACAGTGTATCTCACTGGTGTACAGAAAGGTCACTGGCCTGATGATATATTCCTGCTTTCCTGACTGCACAAAGAGCAAGATATTCACCTCCTCCAACACACACACAAGTAAAATATAAACAGTACTTACAGTATTTTAAAGGTCTGTTAAAAGCCACTGGAGTTTTAGAAACGTGAAGAATAAAAGAATTGCACTTACCTACCAGGAGAGAAAATCTGCAGCCTTAATAGTTACATCCAGAAACTCAAATTTTGATAAACTTTCTGATACCGTGTGACTAAGGACTACAGACCCATTCATTGTACTGACCCATCAATGTGATAATAATCACTCCCTGAGACTCCATAGGCCCTCAGCACAGCTCTTGAATCTCACATTACAACAGCAGCTCTTCTAGGTACCTCAGCAGTATCATCTTACACTTAAAACTGGCCCATAAATGTGGAGGGAGGCTGTGAATTATCCAGAACAGTTAACTTGTTACAGGGTCCATAATGGAACATCTGCTCCCATTTGAGATCATCACACCAGGCTGGAATCACAAATGCTGAAGAGACCTCAAGAGATTTACCACGTTACTTAATCCTACCTAAGTAACTGTTAGCTGGAACAGGAACTAGATTCTTATCCTGGCGGCTCTCATCACCAACTTCGTAAGGCCCATCATCAAAGATACCCAGATCATAAAATGTCTGATTCTTTTGCTCTGCACGAACCACCCCTGAAAAAATGAAATGATAAAATAAAAGCAAACGAATGATAAGTGAGGAAAAAACCAAATGTTCCCAACTTATATTAATTATGATGAATGATATAGTGACTGCTGTTAAAATGGGACCAATACAGAATAGTGCACTGGGTTAGTGTTTCATCTCTGTTCTGTGTGCCAGAAGCTCATACTGCTCTACAGAGAAGCCATACAATGATCTGGAAAACATGGAATACTAAGGAAATTCTCAAAGAAAACACTGAACCAGTCTGGTCGTAAACCACCCTTATCCTGTTATTTCTTAGCCTTATAAAGTTTCTCTTAAAAAGGAGTATACAGGAATTTTTAAAAAATTACATTTCATTATGACAAACACCAGTAATATATTTAGAAACAGTATTTAAGAAGAAAAAAGCCATTGTTCAATAAAAGGTGTGCTTCCCTTTTATCAATTGGCATAATTAAGGTTTTGGCAAGCACAAGCATGCTTTTCCATTATACAGAAGAGTACTCTTTAGGACTGTCCTAGCACTTCTCTGCAATTAAAGTAAAATGGTGTCTGCACTCAGTATGCTGTTTCAGGTCAGTCAGACTTTGTTGACAGATCCATGGAAGATTAGGTTTTCACTAAAGTACACCTTGTGCCAGAGCTGAAGGCACTGATTTTGCACGGTTCATACACCAGGCACAGGTGTACGAGGTGGAAAAATGCAGTGCTTGGAGGATCAGATGTTCTCAAGAGGAAAGTATTTACAGCTGTTGGTGTAATGAAGTGTGATGGGAAAAATCACTTCAAGAGACTGAACTGGCCATTAATATGCTTCTGAATATAAACTAACAAAGAGCATCTAGGGTTTTTTCCCCTTCTGTTCTGGAATATCTCCTAGATGACAGAGAGTAATTTGGCTCTTAGATTATCCATGAAATTTTACATGGACATGCACGGATTTAGATATGAATACATGTAGTATTGCTGTTATCCTCCTGCAACCCTTCAGTATTTATTTTGGAAAGTACTCGTTTCCACAAACTGCACAAAGAATAAAGGGGAGAATACTGCAGAATCAACAAAGAGTTCAGCAACTATCTAAAATTTGCTCAAATGCAGAAAAAGGGCTGGTCAAGTAATTCATACAAATTTAGTAGTTTGTTCCTGTATGGAAGTGTCTAAGTAAGCCCTCAATCCCACTGTAAGATTAGGACTAATAAGGGGAAAATTTGCTGTACATATGTACAAAGTTCCATTATCTATTCATAAATACACATAAAGATATTTAAAGAAGCTTCAGTAAATGCTGATAGACAAGCATAACATTTTGTAAAAACAGGGTAAAATCATTACATCCCTATTACCTCCTGTCCCCTTAAAAAAAAAATAAACTTTGGCCGCAACCTTTTTGAGCAGTCTCAGAGGAAATGGGAAGGGTAGGCAGGAAGGAAGCCAAGTCATACCTTTCCAGTTGTAAGTGCCTGGGGCACCAAACACAATATAATGATAGTCTCTAGTAAAAGTAGCAGCGACACCTTGCTGACAGGAACCAAACTTCTCGTGGCCTCTTAAACGACCATCACAAAAACTCCATACTCCATTATCCATATCATCCTTAATAGTGAGATCCTGGCTCAGCACATAGCACCTTCCAATGATATCCCGGGTTTCCTGCACTGTGTTCACATACTGCCTTTTCTCATAGCGATGTGCACACGTCTGCAAGACAGAAGAAATAATGTCTGATGTTTGTGTGTGTTGCACACGGGTCACCACACAAGGCAGGGCTCCTCTAGCAGTCCCTCCTGCTACCAATGTCACCCTGCAGACACACCTAAGGGCAGAGTCCAGTGTTCCTTACAGGCAACATATGGGAAAGGTTACAGATACAGATACAAGTCAAAGCAGACTGCTTCGTGGTCAAGGAAGGCCACAGGGTTAAATCCCTAAAGCCCCTCCTGATACCAAATCCCTCTCTTTCAAGAAGTAAGGAGAAAACCACCCTCTTTGTCAAAGAAAGAAGTGGCTGCTTCCCAACAGCTCTGAGTTAAAGGACTGAAACACCTGTGCCGGACTCAAAAAGCTGATTCAACTACCATCTACCCAAGATTTCTCAGAACTTGAGCCTTACAGAAAAGTGCTACTAAGCAGAGGCTGAAAGCTTTTCCAGTGAAGAGGAGGGAAGTTGCCCCTACTTCCTCTGTTGGATGTTCCATTTACAGCATAACTGTCACTGGGGCAGAGCTGAAGCACTAAACACATCCTGTTCCTTATCCTTTTAGATTATCCCCTGGGAAAAGAATTCTAATCAAATATTTAACACAAAGGATGAATAGCCACTGGCTAAGCATGTAACCACCAAACTATTGTAAAAAAATGTGAACCATCAAATGCCTTTGCCAGCAGTGTTTCTGGAAGAGTAAGATGTAGCAGGTTGTGTGAAGAGCACAAGCAAGTCAGGTTTCTCAGCTGACAAACCTTTTCTGTGGCTCCTATCAAGACCTACATATTAGGCAAACAGGCAGCTGCTCCACATTAGAGCACTGCAGTACTGTCCTGCTGCAGTGACCTCCAGGCTGCTCACATCTCATCTAATAAGTGCATTCCCCACTTACAAAGAAAAGACACAGCAGCATTAGATGATGACTGATTAATCAGTGAACAGGCCTGCTTCCATGTGGTCCCTCCCACTTTGGGTTCTGAGCAGGCCAAAGCTAGTTATTACTGCCTCTAAATCCTTAAATAACCAGATTCACATCCTGAAGTCGCCTGCCTCCAGGTTTGGAAGCAGTGACATTAACCTCCAATTAGATGAGGAAGCTTCACTGCACACCTATTTTATGATGTATCTGGTATCCTGCAGCACCACAAGAGGTTTTTATTTAACTGAGAATAGTACTTTTAAAACTCTTTCTCTCCCAACTCCTAAAAACTTTTTCTCTCTGTTTAATATAAAATAAAGAGTATCTATGTATTGTGTAAAACAAAGAATAGCAAGTAGTCTTACTGCAGCACAATCTACCGCAGTGCAATGACCGTATTAATTCACAGGAGCTACTCAGTGAAAGTCTCCTGATAAAAGCTGAAGTGAGGCTGGTCATCTTGGAAAACAGGCTGGTGATAACCTGCTGCTTTTACAGCCTTATACACTGTTCTTCCCAATTTCTAGGAAGCAGAAATACAGCAGCCAGTAGTATGTAAAATAAAAAAAAGTGTATATGACAAAAAAAAAAAGTGTACGTCTTGAAAATAAACTGTCCATCCCAGATTGTTACAAAGGTTATAAAGAGAGGCTAAGTCATAGAAAAATAATTTGAAGCTCTTACAACCTCAAATGCCTTATTTTGCTAAGGAGACATTTAAGTCCTTCCCTACAAGAAATCAAAGGAGTAAACTTAGGCAAGTTGCCTTTCAGCAAGCTGCACAGAAACGCAGACCATTCAAAACATGTGCTGTATAGACCCCAGATGTTTTTGTAAGTTAGTCCTTTAGCACTTACCACCACATTTCCTCCTGGGCCCTGACTTTGGACAGTTACACCCATCCATTGGTCTTCTTTACTCTCCATCTTCGGGTCAGCTGCAGAGTATCATAAAACAGCTTCAAATATTAACAGTTCACTACATTTTCTTTTTTCTGAGTTTTTGTTTGGTTTTTTTGTTTTTTTTTTTTCTTGAAGCCTGTGTCAGGAGAGACTATTCATACAGAACACCAGATAGTCTGCAGGTGGCAGTGTCTGTACATTTTATCACTAACAACACCCATTTTATTAAACTTCTAGCTTATCACTTCATGTAACATCGATTTACAAACGAGTAAGAATCTATCAAGAATTAAGTATCTCATACTACACCTTAGCAATTAAGCTACAAATTACTCTGATGCAAAAAGTAGTTGTGTATAAATCCGTAGAAGCAACTGTCTGATACACTGCCTCAGAAAAGGGCATCAAACAAGAAGAATGAGACGACTGTTTCAATTCAAAACAAAAGCACTGATGAACTTACTCTCCTCATCAAATTTGACACGCATGCAATTTGTATTTGGAGATGAAATGTCACAGCTGTAGAGCCCTCCTGTTCTGTTGGCTTGTTGGGCTGGAAAGGCCTTTTCCCGAGGAGCTCCAACCAACAATCTGCAAGGAAAGCAAAATGATTTAAAGGAATGTGTAGACGGAATATTAAAAAAGAGAAAGGCAACAGAATTAGGAAGTGTTTTCACCATGTTGCAAGAGGTTTGACACGCCAACATTTGAGGATGGATGAAGAGCTGCACCCAGCACTGCTCTTCTAAAAACAGCAAAGGTGGGGAGGGGGAGGGGAGAAGCTGTATAGCAGCAATGCAGATTACAATTACTGGACCATAATTATGCATATAATGCAGATTATAATTATTGCAAGCCAGTACCTGTATTGTTATTACTGTTATTATTTTTGCAATATTCACTGAAAATAGTTGATAAAAAGTAGGTGTCTGGCAGTTTTGGGAAAAATAATCTTTTTATCATGGCATCAAGTGGGGTATTTTTTGCCTTACTAGTTGATAAATCATTGATAAGAGTGGGAAAAGTCACTAAAATGACCAGAAACCCCTACAACAGTAAATACAATTGTTCTCAGGCTGTCTTCTAGTTTTACACCTGTCCTACGCCACTGTTTGCCTGAATTTAATGAAATTGATGTGTTATCGGAAACCATGCTTTTTTTAAACCACAAAATTTTATCTGTATTGTGAAACAACCAAATTTTCACTATTTCTATAGGACTAAATTCTCCCACAATCCATAATTTATCCTCCTCATGAAGGTAAGCCCCCTGAATGCTGGAACCTTCAGGTTTGGACCATACGCAGGACACCATGTAGGTGGGGTTTGGTTTAAAAGGTTTTCTGCTTTTACCTCTATGTCTGTCTGCCACCTTTTTCAAACATTTTTTCAGAAACACAGCAGTCATCAGAAAAGTTTGTAAACAACTGTGCTTTTAGAAAGACCATCAACAACTAAATTTTCTAATTTTGGCAACAGTTCATTTAACTGTAATCTCTTAAGAGTAATTCTTCTGCAAAGCATCTATTTCCGAATTCTTCCTAATGGCAGACTAAATACATTTTCTCCTCAGTTCTGGTATTGCCCAGGGAAAGATAGATGACTTTTTTTTTAATTTAACAACCATAACTTTAAGAAAGCAGAGGTATTTTATTTTCTAACTTACAGAAATTTTTATTACTTCTACTTTTCATTCAAAGCCTGGGGGAGTAAAAATTATGTATTAACTTACAGAAATCAAACCTTTTGTTTCAACATTGCAAACAAAACTAAAAGCTTCTTGATTTTAAATACCTAATTTGGTTTAATTCATCCACATGCATACTACTGATAGTGGTGGTACTGGGTCAATAAAATAAACCCTGTTCCTTTCTACAGGATAGTGAGACTGTCCCTCTCTCTAGCTGAATGACCTTTTACAGCATACCACGATCCTGATGGCAAGAGAGGATCTTGCCATATTGAAGCACTGAGGGAATAAGCAGCGTAGCCAACAGAACCCGGAGTGGGAAGATGTGCCACCTGCCATAAAATGCCACAAACATTCAATGGCATCTCAGACACCAGTGAGGTCAGCAGATGAAAAATGAAATTGCTCAGCCTTTTTAAAAAATGTAATGTTTCCATCCAACACAATCTCAAAGGAAACAGGCAACCTTAGATTCTTCCCAATGCCCATACCCCCCATCCAAATATTGTCTACATTATTTTCCACTATAACAAAAATTTCAAAGCAGACTTATTTAAACTTTCCAGATTTCAAAGAACTGTTATCAAGAATCCTGTCACTAATCTTCAAGGTTCATCAAAAACAAAAACTTCAATTCTCTTAAGTACTTTACTGCAACTCCTTAAAACACAGGCTAACAGAAGTGCACACCATGAGTAAGTGCTCACAAAGGATTAGATCAGTTCAAGTATAATATGATAAATCCTGAAATGTATTTTCAAGTAGCTACCAAAGATCCATTAAAAACTGGCACAACTCCTTTGTACTCGTTTACTACTTTTCTGCCCTAAAGACCAGAGCAGACTAAACCTATGCCTCTGGGTTCTGCAAGACAACAATTATAAATGTTACGAGGATTATCAACGCTATCAGCAATCTAAGTAAGAAAGCCACACGCATCTAATCTTTGGCTGAATAAATCAAGCAAAATAAAAATTCCTTGCAAACACACTGCCACTTCTGATCAACAGAGCTGCTGCTCAGCTTGCCTACCTTTTAAAAGGTATATTTGAAAAATCAAAGTTCTATTATAAAAGCCAAATGGCTTAATTTAAAAATAAAAAGTGTGCACAGAACTATGGAAGTATGACATGAACCATGCATCAGTGTGAATTTCAGCATGACTGCAGTAGTACAGATGAATCAGCTCATATACTGATCTGTGCTACGTGCTCAACAGAGTCCTTCCAGAGAGAGGACACATTCCAGTCATTACTCTGTGGCTACTTACTCAGCTGTGATTTAATAAAAGAATTTTAATCAAGTTTGAGCTCATTATGCCAAAACCAGGTTAGCTTTTTCTGCAGCTATGCATGTTCCATTTTAGCTTTCTCATCGGCAAGCAAAACCTTCTGCAGGTCAGAGGTAAGGGGAGAGTGAGGAGATGCTCTTCCAGCTATCACTATCTCCTCATATTGGCAGATGAAACACAGACACTTAAAACCTAGGAACTTTTCCTCTGCAAATATAAAGTGACAAAAACAAATTCTTAATTTCTCTTCATCCATGCTCACAGCATGATTCGTTTTATTCACTGGGACTTCTCCCTGAAGGTCTGTGGACACGGTCTACTGTAACTACTTTCAATTAAGTTTCAATGCCCAAAATCACGTTCCAGAATCCATATTCAGATAACAAAATAATGCCCCAATGTCAAGAATGCAGAGTGGGAGATGAAAACCCAACACTCCAACATACAGACAATTTTACTGATTTTTCTATCCCATGGCAGGTTTGCCTTGTTACTCTAAAGAAAACAGAAGCTCAGCCACACAGTACACTGAACATAAACATCTCTGAGCATCAGTTCCTTTAATTTAAAAGAAGCATCTATCAAGTGACAATGTTAGGGGGGAAAAAAATCTGAATTTTCTCATAAAACTGGCATAAAACTGGAATATTTTTTAGCTCTAGTTATAATTAAAACATGCACCTTTCAATTTCAAACATAAATTCTAATTTTTAACCAAATCAATCAGTCCAGTTGCTCTATTGATTAGAATTATTTTAACTACTGATTTCTCTTAATTACTTCTTGAAGATGCATAATAATAACTGAGGTCTCATTGTGAATTATGAGCATCTGCTGACTTATAGGAACAGATTGACTCCCTTACAGCCCCAGATTCATAGCCAATATAAAACAATCTCCTAAGATTAGAGCTCCAGGACTGGCACATAGTGCCGTTTGAACTAATTGAGCTTACTGAGGTGCAGTTTTGGCTCAGGTGGGTGCTGCCTGTCCTGTACAGATACCAGTGACCCCAGCTGTACCGGGGGCTGTACCAGGGGCTGTACCTGCGTGTGCAAGGTGCAGCTGGAACGCAACAGGGAGAGCTGGCCCACGCTCTCAAGACAGGGACCAGCAGAGCACCACAGTCCTCCATGGAACCCAATGTACAGCTACACCTACTCTACCTCACTGTGGTGTTACATTACACCCCAACACAACAGCTGAGGCAAGAAAAGCTCCATTTCACCACTTATGCCAAGCACTACTCAAGTCTCAGGAAAAGTATTAAGACATTTTATTGACTTTATCTACATCTGGAGCAAACCTTTGGATAAGTGTGTGTAGAAAACATGCTTCGTAAACTCACGTATTTCCAAGAAGCAGAAGAAGGTGAGAGCTCACTGCCCACTGCCATTCAGGTAGGCACCAGGCCTCAGAATGTCAATTGCTGTTGACCAGTGTCACAAAAATGTAACTACAAGTCCGGTTACAGGTGCACAGTCTGTGAACTGTAGGTCTAGCTCCATTTAGAAGAGCCAGCTGGATTCTGGAACACCATGATTTATTGACTGCAACGTACAAAGCTCCTCTGGACTGAGGGTGAGAATGCATTAACTGCAGAGTGGCTACATACAGTACTAACAGTGCCATTGTAATCATAAGCTTAATATCCCAGGTGACCACCCAGCACAGCTGAAGGCAAAAGGCTTACCAAACAGTGTCCCTACTGGGGAGGGCGTGGAGGAGAAACCTGTCCATCTGTCCCTGCAATTTTGCTCAAATTCTCATCCCCCACTGGATGCAGACGTGGGGTACTTTTATGCCTTATTCACTCTAACAGTGCTAAGTGCTGTGGGCGGGACTGTGGTCAAATACTCCTTTCTTTGTGGGCACATTTGCAGAATGTATCTTGGTAGGAAGTGTACTTGGTTAGTACAGAACATTTCTGGGTATCAGGCAGAAGAAACATGACACTCGCACCCCTGATGCCACAGCAACACAAACCACAAGACCTCCATCCGATTTCCTCACTTGCACCTAAAAGCACCATCATGGCATATTGAGCTTTGCATGTTCTTCACTACTTTGTGCTTCCAACGACCAGTATTCAGCAAAAACAGTTAGGTGAACACTGAGAAGAAAGGGTGTAACTTCATTTAGTCAGATATGGCCCAAAAGAGTTGTTAAAATCCAAAGTAAAATACCCGAGTTTTCCACTTCAACATATACTACATTACATACATACACTAGAATATTAAGCAGTAGGGTGCAGATTTTAAAACCCTCCCTGCTTTAAATTGGTAATTCTTGAAATGTTTAGCTGGTAGCTGTGGCTCCTTCTCAGCTAATGAAAACAACAGTGAGAACTGGGAGTGGTTTCTGCTCACAGCTATCTGAACTCTCTCCAATACTAGTCATAAAACTATACTGGTCTCTTCCAAAAGGAAAGTCAAAGTTAAGATGAGAAAACCATATCAAAAGAAATCCAGAAATCCTCCAAGCTCCTGGAAGTATTCCCTCACTCCACAGTGAAATTCTTTTCTTCACTTACAGCCTGGAACTGTCCAAGGGTAACATATGATTTTTGCAACATACTTCAGAGAACAAAAATTATCAGCAATTCGTTACAGTTCTATTTTGGAATAAACACTCAAAAGAAATCAAGTAAAAGGAAGGAGAAGATCTTCCATTTTTTTTTTTAGAAAGTAAATCCTGCTCAAAGTAACAGGCTTTCTCTGAGTAAATTACATTTTGATTTGAACAAATACAAAAAATACCACAGTCTGCACTGAACTCAAGATACTCTGCTATCTCCCGAAGTTTTCTTCATTCCTTAAATTCTTTCCTTTTCCATGGCATCCTTTTACCCAAACAAGGCACCACATCTTTGCCAGCCTTTCTTTAAAACTAAAAGCAACACATCTGTAGTGCCCACTCTAAGCCTTAATAGACTGGTGTAGAAATCATCAATGTGTTTCCTGGGTAAGAAACCATTAACCATTTCCACACACAGGCCAAATTAAATAGTCACTTGTGTAAGTAACTTCCAGTTTTGCAGGCTCCATTAAGCACAAGTTTCAAATTTAGTATTGCTCTTCTCACGTAAGAATGCTGCCACTGCCAACTTTGCACTTCATTATGTTTCCTGAAAGACTCCACAAGAGGGACAAATTTGGAAACTGACAAACACTAAATGCCATGAAATGTCTCACCCTTGACCGGACAGTTAGATTCCTACATCCTTTCTCTCCCCAGTTCCAGTGCCCTCTTGGGAACAAGTTTCACTAGATTTAGCAAAATGAAGAAAATAGAGTAACTAGCTCTAACTCAGTTTAAATTTTACTACAAAATCACCAGTCAGAAATCATTTATCAAATGTTTGAACCTCCAAGCAGACTCCTAATCACAATGTGGGTATCTACAGCCCTCCACCTGAGCTATATTTTCAGTCCTCTGTACTGATTTGGTCTCAACTGTTTTTAATATTAACAAACACGGAAGATGGATGCATTTAACCACCACAATATTTCAACATAATTGAAGTTGGTCAGTGGGACAAATATTGTTTGTGAATATTGGTGGCACCACCCCCTGCTTCATGCTTGGATTTGGCATTCCAACAGAAACAAGTCACAGGACAAGAGCACCACAGATTAATTAGCACAGAGATTGTCCCTCCACTCAGGCTGCTAATGGGAACTGGAGCTGAACCACAGGCTCCTCCAAAAAACCCCCTCCCCAGCAAAATACAACCAGTAACTGCATCAGCAGGGAGCTTGTCTGTGATGCTTTTTACAGAGACACCCATCATGATCAGTACATTATAACAGCTATTTTAAGTGACTGAATACTCTCCTGATCTGCTACTCCATAGCTACATTTTGGAATTAAGAATGCAAAGCTGTGGCCAAGTACATCATTAATCTCCGTTGCCTGGAGGCTTGGCACTTGAAGGATTGCAATTTTCATTTTATTTCTTCACCCTTTTTTAGGAAACATTATGATAGAGGCTGGAAAAAGAAGCCAAAAGCAGCGCAAGGACTAGGGCAAGCTACTACAAAGCAAAACTGGAACTACAAAGATACCTGTTGTTCTGGAAAGGCCACTTATTATTGACTTTCTGAAAGTCACATGGAAAAATAAACACTTTCCCATCATGGTCCAGAGCCCAGCCTGTCTGGATTTGAAAAAGGTTTTGCAAATCTCATTTCCATTGGTACAAAGCATTTTTCTTAGAAGAAATGGTACAGCCTGCTCCAAATTTGTGTTTCAAAATCCAGTTTCCCATTTCAGACACCACTCTCTGGTTTTAATCAGCAGATACCTCATAGTTTTCATACTGTCAAATAGCAACTGCAACTTGTATACTATTTACAAGTTTAATTCCTCCCTTACAATCTATACATTTTTCAAATTTAAAAGGAAGAACACCCGTGCCAGGAACAGACCTGACTATGAACCGGTACTGTAAAATATGTATTAGACAGTTTTACAATTAATTTATGATAAACTTATGGAAGAAATTATGTTAAAGGAATTTTCACTCAGATTTTCTAACACGGCAGTGCCTGATCCTGCATGAAATGCTCTTACAACAAAACGCAGTTTAACTCAAGAAGTGACAAGTGCACCATCTCAAGAAAACTAACTTGGGAGCCGAAGTCCTGGCACTTCTAGCTCAGCCCTGCCCACAGTCACCTTGTCTGCAGCAGAAGGACTGAACTACGGGAGTCCCACCACAGCCAGCCGGGCACAACCCACAATTGCAAATGCACTAAGCTGCAGGTCCTGATAGCAGCAGGACAAGCCAGCAAGGACAGCTGCAGCAAAGCAGGCAGGGTGACCCAGCAGTCCCCAGCTACCTACAAGCACAGAGAGAGTGAAGAGGCCATCCCTGCTGTCCCACCACCGCAGCCTTGCTCTGCTGCCAGCAGCCCACACGGCAGGGCCCCCCCTGGCCATCGCCTCCTCCAGTGCTGCCCCGCTCTGCGGCAGAACTCTGCAGAAGCAGCTGCTGTACAAAGTCTGTGCTGTGATCAGTGTCTTGGGGACGTGGCTCACTCCACAGGCTTAAGTAAACAAGTGCATAACAGAAATTAGGAATTACTGTCTCCTGCACTTGGGCTGCTAGCCATTCATGCGATAGAAAATCCCAGAATTCATTTAAACTTCCTCACATTTGCAGGACTTGTCTTCGTATCCCGACTACACATGGCATCTCTATATGAAGTTCGTAAAAAAGAAATATCACATCATACATTAGGTGCATGTTTTAGAAAACAAACACGAAAGCAATGAAAACATGGAAACAGTTGCTCACTTTCTTCTTTTTTTTGAGGAGGAAAAAAAAAAATCTGAAAGCAGTGCACCCAGTCAGTATTTGAAGGCACTACTTGTTTGAGAGGTAACAACCTTAACAGGCATATACTGTTCATTCAAAGTGCCAAAAGCCATTTTTTTAAAAATTATAGCAGCTCTAATTCAGCACAAAACAAATATTTGGATTGAAATGTCATTCCTCTATTTCATTCACAGAATAAAGTACATCAGTTTCATTTATCACCATAATTAAACTCTTAAAAGGCATGAAAGAAGTACAGCAAGAAGGATGGACATTTTACTGTAGAATCAATGGGCAATATAACACACTACAGCAACTAATACAGCCCTGCAGAATTTGAAGTGCAACTGCTCCCGATGCTAACCCAAGCCATAGTTCCTTCATTCATACATCCAATTTATGAGATTCCCCCCTGCTCCTCTTTTTCTAGGCTTACCACCATCTCCCTAGGAATTGTAGGGGGAATACCAAGACAGCTAGAAATCTCCTGTACTACACACACAACGACATAAATTCTGGCTAATTCACGGTGTGAAGAGAAGTTGATCACATTTAGCTGAAACATACCAAGCAGCACCCCAGGGGCAAGGAAGCTTACTCATACCAGACCAACACTGGCATCCCTGAGCTGAGCTGTGCCCTGCCCAGCTGCCAACCTAAGCCCATGGGCGACAGGAGTACCCTGTGGGAGTGGGCAAAAGAACTCCGCACATGTAGAAAAAGTGTGGACCTTCCTGATCCGTAATCCTTAGTCAGAGAGTGTAATCCTTAGTCAGAGAAGGAGCACAAGAACAGCCATCAAACACACACTTCAACAGCCTGAAGGCACTTGCATGCTAAAGCACAGTTAAAATTACTCCTTCAGTCTTAAAGCCATCATAGCCCTGGGCTAAATACCTATAATCCACAGTTTGAGTAAGACTTTTCTTCAAGCCATGAACTTAATGACAACAGCAGATGTGTCACCGGTAACATGACGCATTATGCCCCCACGCCTTCAAATTAACTGAAAACACAGGCACTCAAGTCACTTAGAAGAACAACACTCCAATAAGGTATTTTCCTAGGAGAAAAAGGTCATATAAATGCCTGTGCAGCTGGGATGCTCAGAGAGCCCTTTTTTATGTTCCATGCAGATACTCAAACACTGATCGAACAGATCAACAGAATTAAATTATACATTCACAAGAAACTGCTCTTTATACACACCTGTGGAAGAAGAAACCATAATATTTTACTATTAATAGGAAGTACAAACTGAGAATTTCAAGCTTTAAAAACTTAAGAACAAGATTTTTTGCAAAATAACTTACATTTGAGACTATGCCAAGAAACCTCCTGCATCCTCTCACTCTGTATACTGCTACTGCTCCACATGCACACATACATACTTTTTTTTTCTTTTGCCACTCCCCACATTCTCACTTGAGCAGAATCTAGAATTAATTCGGTTTTTTCAGGTTATTTTTAATACCCTATGTTCCTGTAAGCTGCAAATTGTGCAAACAGTATTGCAGCTATTTCTAGGACTGGATCTGATCTGACAACAAAAGTATTCTTCCACTATATGCAGGAACACAGCTTGGCTGGGAAGAGAAGAAACTTACATCTTCAGCAATATTCTGGGACCACACTACCTAATTATCAAACATTTCTCTAACAAAAAAGTAAACTGAGTGGATAAAAAGATTACAGGGACTTGCAAAATTACACCATATTTGTAGTAGCATCTACAGGAGTTGACCGCATATGAAAAAAATATACCAAATTTATTTTAGCATCTTTGGCCAAGAAAATGTGGTTTTCACTTGAGGGTTTTTTCGCACTACACAGAATGGCTTTCCACACACTCTGCTAGACATCACTGATATCTAGGAGCCAGCAGACTGAACCACTACACAGATTCAGCTGCACTGATGACAAAGTGCAAGGCTAACCAATCTTTACAATTCCCTTGGCAGAGTATTGTGAAAAGAGCAGTAAGAAAAGGATACGAAAAATTCAACCTCACATGATGATGGTGTCTTTGCTATCTGCAACAGCTGGTTGCCACTTTTGACCACTTCCAGGATAAACATGCATTTCCCTCAGACCTTTGACCCATGCATGTGCTGCTGAGCAAACAACCCCGGGCAATACAGGAGTGAGCTGTTTGCAGCATATTTGCAATTCTTTGTTTTCTAAAGATATACTTTATAGACCTACTTTTGAGGAAGGTGACAATGACAGATGAAACATGCAGAGACTAACTACATACAGCTCCATTTCCAAAAAAAAGTCATCTTCACTGAAAAGGAAGTAACACTCAGTCTAAGAAAATACCGCCATTCCTATGGACAGTAGCCATCAGCAAATTCAACAATGCTGATCATTCCTATCTGCTGTTCTCTATTTCTTAGATGATCTCCAAACTTCCTGAAAATAGAAAATAAATGCAAGGAATATAGCTGAAGAGTACCCTAGAAACTCGCTAGCTGGCAGTGAAACCCAGTGCAGGATCTGTCCATGTTACCCTGGAGAGACCAGAGTACATTTTTATGCTGTAGATGGCATCTTGACAGAGCCCACCCCATAAACCCCTCCTTCTTTTCTCCTTGATTCGGCAGACCTTCTCCCTTTCCAACACAATCTAATCATCCTCACTCACATTAGCTCAACTCCTTAAAGGAAATCAACATTAGGAAATTACATATTTTTAGAAGCAGTTCTGTAGAAGGAAACATGAAAAACAGCCACAGTTCCAGCAGATGCAAAAATGACCACTGCATAATGGAGTAAATGCTCCAAAAATCACAATGCAAGAAGCAGCACCTTTCGCCTGTCACTGTTATTTTGATACAAAAATCTGCCTCAGGTACTTCACAGCAGAATACACACAGCCTGTCCTTTAAGCTAAACCAACATAACTGCATTTTTTCCGAAGTCTCTTTTCCAGAGCAATTGCTATGGAATTCTCAAAATAATCTTAGAAAATGTGATACTCACCATACCTTAAACCCAAGAGAAGTGCATTTTAACAAGAACACAATAGGTTTTATGCTAGAGCTGCAAAAGGAGCTTTATTAACCTATGGTATAGTTCATTTATTTTAACATACAGAATGACTCCCTTAAAAATGGAAGTTAAACCTTTTTTTCATGTTCACATTTGTTTTTCTAAGCTATATTATTCTCCCATTACTTTCAAAGCAGTAACTTGCTTATGTATATTGCATCAGAAATATTCATTGCTAATAAAGGAATCATTCAGTGTTTTCCAGACTATTCTGCATAGTTCTTTCATCAAATATTCCTGTGCTGTTACCTGCCCTTGCTAAATACCACAATAAGGTGCTCATTTTCCAGCTAACATTTCACAGTACAGACCACCATCTGCTCATTCAATAATATGGATTTTTACTTACTTTCTCTTAAACTGACATTTGCCTAATAGCCTAATCTCGGTCTTGTCCCTTCCACAGAGTATGTCCTCAAAGTGGCATTTTTACAGTTATGGCTAGAATGATCCAGGCTGGTTATGAAACATTTAAACAATGGCGGATTTAAAAATTAAAATCTTTCAAAATGTTTCAAAATGAATGATGTATCTCAATAAGAATTTACCAAAATGCATTCCTTACAAAACTTACAGTTGCTCTGGCACATGCAGGTGGAATTTAACAGAGGAAAAAAGAATGGCCCATGCTGGCTGGTGAACAATTTACTGCTGTAATATGCCAGGCAACCCAATATACTAATTTCATTTATTTGGTGGAGAAATCAGATAGCAACAAATTAGATCAGTAATCATTCTTCTCTGCTTGTTAGGCCTTGTGAAAAAAACATCTTTGAGAAGCCAACCTACCTGTCTGGCTTCTGCCACCAATAACCAAGAATATAACTCCAAATCATACTGGGGAAAAAGCCAGCCTTCTACAGTTTGCTGCTCCTGTAACAACTACCCACCTCTTAAGCAATGTAAATTTGTCTCACTTCTTTCACTCATGATATTAGCACAATGGATCTTCCGTAAAAATCTGCCCCCTACCACTACAAGGAAACTCTTCAACTACTCCTCCCTCCTCCTTCTCAACTTCATTTGATCCTGACCTTTGCCACAGGACATCTATCTTGAACACTTAAGATAGACAAACTCCTCTACTATCACTAAGAAAGCAAATAAGCATACTAAGCAGGTTATCCAAGAATAGTTTGCGCAGACAAAATGAGAGAGACACTCAAGAGAAGAAAATACTAGGTGCAGTAACACAGTAAAATCGCAGCCTAAATAAAAAGGAAATTTATTACAAATCCTTTATTTTTTAATTGACAGAAGCACTAACTAAAGACCATCCTATTACAGCTTTTAAACCTGATGTAAACATGCATTGTTATTAACTCAGTTCACCCAAAGTCTGAACTACGCTACACCACTTCTGCAAGCACCAATTGTCCTCTTCCACTGCAGATCAACATAATCCAGCTCTTTGTTGCTGGAGCAAAGCGTCTCTGAGTCCAAGCCCTCAGAGAACACAAAAGTACCGGCTAAATGCCACTGAGGATGCACTGCAGCAGTACAGCAACATCAGCAGTCCTGCTGACCCAAGGCAACTTTGTTATGTATTGATATAATAGCTCACAGTAAAGATGTGCAGTGTCAGCAAAACTTGTGACAAGTAAAAAATTTCAATAAGACACTGCAATTTTTAGGATTTTATGGCTGGTAATGGTCAGCGCAGTCTTGACATAAAGTGCCTATCCACAGCCTTTAATACAGCTTTTCAGCTGATGGGAGAATCCTGAATGTTGGTAACTACAGTATCTTCCTTTTTTTACCTTACACTATAACAAGAAGCCTACCTGAATTCAGCTCTATACTTCTACTGAAAATAATATCAGAATTACTTGCAAGTAGATCTTTGTGGGTCCCTTGCAAGTAAGTCAGGATATTTTGTGATTGTATCATTCTAAACCACAAATAAAAACTGGCTAATGGGTGTTTACAGTCCAGGTGTACACCTGGACTGACGTTAAGGGTCTTTTCAAACCCAAGTGATTCTAGGACTCTATAAAAGTAATATTCAAATTTAGATATTCTTGATGCTTGTGGTTTAATTCAAGATGCTTAAATCATTGTGAATTACAACCAAACTGGAATACTGCCTTGCTGGACATCTTACATGGAGTATGCATATGTACAGACCATATTTCTATATATTCGATAAAATTACATATATGTGACTACATTCATTACATATATAGTGAGTAGCTAGTAACTATATTTTTATTACACTAGTAATATATTTATAACATATAGTAGATAATATATGCATAATCAGTGTCATCCCATCTAGAAATGCTGGATACACTCACATTTTCATCTCAGGACCCATCTGCATTTTAACCACATTTCTCTACAGCTATGCCTTCCCCCAGTCTCAGACACCTCTAAGTTACAAATCTTCTTCTAGTCTGCAGATGAAATGCACTGCTGTTGTGTCACCACTCCCCTGCAGAACCAGAACTCTCTTTCATCATATTGATAGATTAAAAACAAAACACTCTTACACAGGGCAATAGCCCAGCTCCTTTAGAGCTCCATCAGCCTTTTCTGCTGCCTGATTCAGCATGCTTGACAATGAACCAGAACCATACATACAAATCCAGGGAGACTGCCTTGGTACCTCCGACATTAATGTTTCTCAATGCACAAAGTTTGCATTCAGCTGTGTTTCCCACCCACATACCATTAGCAGTCCTCTTTCAGTCATATAAACTACAGCTTTTCTCATCTCCATCTGACAAACTTTCTAACTCTTCTAACCTGAAGATACTCAAAACCAAAATCTTGTTACTAGTCCATACCTTTATACTCAGTACCGTTTACAACAAATGCCAAAACAATTGAACAGTCATCTGCTCATAATGTCGAAAGTTAAGTTATTCCTCATTAGCAAAAATGGCATTTGTAGCTAACACAAATAAATTAATTTGCCATTCAAAGCTAATATGCAATCCAGAGTATTCTGTGACTAAGAAAAAAAGATTATCAAAAGCAAATACCATGTTTAATCAAAGGCTATTTCAGCTGTACCTTTATTTGTCACACTTCCTAGACATTCTCCACCCTCATCTTTACAGAGGATTGTTGTAATGATTAACACTGAATAATCCTGTGTGAGGAAGAGGGAACCATTTCACTTAACAAATGCTTAAGTGAGGTAAGAGAAAAATTACACATAATTTTGTTTGTTTTACCAAGCCTTGCTCCAAGCCATTAGGCCTTGAATAGAATCAATGTATTTCACCTCTCATTTTCTTGTTTTTCCAAAGATGGACTGATCTTGCACATGTCTATGATAGTGTTTCTAATTTTGTAAAACTGAAGGGGTAGAAGGATGCCCAAGATGACAGTTTTCTTGGCAATGAGGGTCCCTGCCAGATGAGATTCCAAGTAGCACTTTTTATGTTTCAGTAGGAATTGGAGTTTCTGCATTTTTGGCAACTACTTAACAGTGTTCACACTCTAAATGTAAATGAGTTTTGAAACTAACATCCATTCAAGAAGAAGGAGTAAAATAAATACTTCTATCTGACTAAGAGATAGCTGAACATCAGCAGACGTAAGACAGACCCAAACACATCGGGGAACGCGGAGGTGTTGCACCCGAGTCCTGCTGTTACAGGTAACAGGCAGCACGCAGGCACAGACATACTTGTTTCTCAGCAGCAGACCTCAGTATGACCTCTGTTCTCGTAACTTTCTACCTTCCCCAAGTACCTGGACAGCAGATACCATTTGTTCCATCTATGAAGAGTCAATTGATTTAGAAATTGCAGAAAAGGCCAAATCCTTCGGTATTAGCTCAACCTAGCTCATTTTTATCCGATATAAAAAATGCAGCCTAATATGGAAGGCTTCTTTTCAAGACTCCCCAGCAAAACTCGTTTCAGAAGACAGAACTCACAGAGTGAGCTAAACACAGCTCAGTCCCTAAGAAAGATAGTTCAGTATATTCAATGTCTTGTACTCTTAAAGCCACGCACTACTACTCTTACAGACAAAAAAATTATATTCAAAGTGACTAAAACATGCCTGTTTGACATAAAAGGTTTCATTCCAAGCATACTACCCAGCAGCTACCCAGGATAGCATTCCAATTCTTTATGCCAAAACTCATGGATTTGAAAAATGGCCAAGGCACCTCACACTCAGAAGCACATATCATCATAAAATGCAGTTTGTCTAGTCTAGTTTTGTCACCAATAGAGACCCTTGCTTCTCATGAAAGCCTGGATTCAGAAAGCCATGTCAAGGCAGATAGCATCTGGCTCTGCTCTTTCCCCACATTGGATTGCCTGAGGAAGCACTTACTAGACATACAATACTGAACTTTCATGCCCATAATCTCTGAGGCATTTCAGCCAAATAGTACATACCAGCTTGAATACTGTGACTGTCCTTGTGTTTCTGCTGTTTCTTTCTTCTCAGTAATTGGCTGTCTGCATATTCCTACACACTCATTCTGCCAGTACTGACAATACAACAGGAGACTAACAAGCTTCAGGCACAGCTTTCTTGGTAGTACTAAAATGAGACCTATGCAAGTGTATCCTGTCAAGAATTAAGATAAAGGCCTCTGGAAAGGAGCTCACAGATCTGCATTTCATCCTGAGGGATGCTATGGGTCATTTTATCTGCTAGATGGAAGATGAAACATGGGTGTATGTAATTTATACTCCTCCACACACTGTAATTTTTATGAAATCACACAAGAATGCAAGTGTGAGTAAAACGAGCCCACAGGATTTTTCAATTTACCACCTAACTTTATGAAAACTATTCTTTCTTTCCGGCTTCCTTCTCAGTGTTAACTCTATATGGATAATGGGCATATCTTGCCTTGAATTAAAACTAAGTATGTGAGGAGAGAGCATTTATCTGACAACACTTTATAGTCGCACTCCATCCAGCACTACTGGAGAGGGCGGGGTCCAGCACTACTCTGCTATGGACACAAAGCCGCAAGCATGTTGAAGATGCAGACAGGAGCCTTATTTTGCCTTCATAATTTCTCAAAATAAGTTTCAGGCATATGCCACTACCACCAACTTCTTTTTCCTGACTTCTCTGTACCACCTCTCACCTGCACTCCCGGGCAGGGTCCGTCTGGAACAGCAGCCCCTGGGTTACCCGAGGCCGGGTGCGCACAGGGAGCGAGCCCGAGGGGCTGTGCAGGCTCCGGCGGAGCAGCTCGCCGCCGGCCCGGGGCGCAGCGTGCCGGCGCGGCGCGGCCCGCCCAGGGGAGCGCTGCGGCGGGAAGGGCTCCCGGCGGCGGCTGCGCTCGCTTCCCCTTTCTATCCCCGGCCCCAGGTCCCCGGGGCGCGGGGGCGGCCCCTCGCTCCGCCGCTGTCCCGGCTCCGCAGCGCCCCGCGGCAGGTGCTGCCCCATCCCTCCGAGGGCCCGCTCCCGCCGCCGCCCGGACACCCCGCGGGGCTGCCGACCCCGGCCCGCCGCCGAGGGAAGTTTCCCGGCGGGGGAAGGTGGGAGGGTCCCCGCAGGCGGCCCGGGACGGGGCTGGGCGGGGCGCGGTGCACTTACAGCCGTTTCTCCTGCGGCTGCAGCTGCCGGTGCATGGCCAGGGAGAATCCGAAGTAGCTGCCCTTCTCCCCGCTCCAGCTGATCACGTTGTCCGTGTCCAGGTTGAAGGCGCGGGCCAGCCCCGGCAGGACGGGCAGGTAGAGGAGGAGCAGGGCCGCCATCTGCTCTTGCCCGGGCCGGGAACCTGCTGCCAGCGCCGCCGCCGCTCCCCGCGCCGAGCGCGCCCGCCGGGCCCGCCCCGCCCCGCCCTCCGCGGGTGCCCGGCCCCCGGCACTGCACAAAATGTCCCCGGGGCTGGGCCCCTTCCCCTGGGAGGGCCGGCCCAGGGCGCCGCCCCGCCCGTGAGTCGCCCACCGCCCCCCGGGGCCCCCAGGAGGCTCGCCGCCTGCCGCGCCCCCGGGCTCGGATGTCTCTGCCCTTCGCGACACAAAATAAAGCCGTACCGGGGGCGGTGACGGCCGCAGGTGAGGGCCGGGCCGCGGCCCGTTGGGGAACAGGGCTGAGAGCTCCCACGGCGGGGGCGGGATGAGTTTGAGACACCAAACCGTGGCCCCTGGGGCTGATACCGATCTACTCAGCGGCATCAGGTCCGTCCGGGTACCGAGCACGGGCATAACACATTGCTCAAGTGTGCTAAGGTTGATACAGAACTATGGACAGAATGACCCCAGTATTCAGTCGGTATTCCCTAAACGACACATGCACGAGAAGAAAAAAAGGAGAAAAAAAAGTATCTCTTTTCCAGACTCTTCACAGAGCACATGAGAACAGAGACTGAAGAACACCTGAATCTCCTCCTCCAGTATTTCGTGTTTCTGAACACATCTGAAGATTTCTTACTCATACATTTTAATTGTTCAAAAACAATATGGGGGTTTGGATCCCCCGTCATTTTCTCTTCCACTTTCACCCGTAGCTCCAAAAGGTTATTTGCAAACATACTTTATCAACTTTACCCACTCCAGAGAGAGCGAGAGGTTTTGGTTTTTGAACAGAATCTTGGCTTAGTGCTCTGGTTTAGGGAAGCAGATGCAACTTTTAAAACCTCACAAATTCCAAGCAGCATGACAATACTCAGTTATTCTTTTCTACCAATATCCAGGGTATGAAGAGAGAAGCTAAGATTCCAGAGAAACTGAGAAAAGAGCAATTGAGACAGAGCACTCAAATATGTTGATACTCCAAATAACTTCTTCTGGAACAATACTCTGCTCCCATGGAGTTAATCCAAGCTACTTTTTCCAGGGCAATTATTCTAGGATAGTTCCGTGTATAGACAAGTCTGGCTCAAGTCCAAAACACCCTTGATCAAAAGAGAGCAAGAAAACGCACCAGAAATGTGTATCTAATGTGGAAACACAGAAATGTGTATCTAATGTGGAAACAAAACATTTTGTTAAATTAGGGTCCCAGATTTTTTTAATAGAGTCCTTCTCTTCTTGCTCTTCCATGCCCAACTCATTCAAAGTCTTAATCCAGTGTTCAATCGCTGCCACAGCAGAAAACTGTACTGGCATAAATACTGCCCTAGTTTCACTAAAGGACCCGTAAGAGTGAAGGGTCCCAGACTAATTACAAGCTGGTTTACTACAATCCACGTATTTCTTAGTAATTAGTAAAGATTTGAAAACAAGTCCTTTAAAACAGTGGTGACATCTGTACCAAAGTCTTAGCTGTTTGCCTTTTAGGACAATCAAAACTTGCATGCTTCTAATACTCTTACAGTAACTATAGTTCCTTTTTAAGTGATGCTTGTGCTCAATAACTTGCAAGAAGTCACAGGAATATTTTCATCCAGAGCTTCCTGAATTATACTGGCACATTAGGTTTATCTGACTTCTCCCCCTCCCTCTAACCAGCACTGCCTGAGCATGTTGTACCTGTTTGTTGATATCCACAGAGATTCCTGAGGGGAGACAGAATTTTCTCATCTCCAGATGCAGTAACAAGCATTCCAAGACACAGTAACATTAATAGCTGTCTCAAGGGACCACAGCAAGAACAACAAAAATAGAGTATATATTGGATGGAGCAAAACTGCATATGAACAGTTTAGAATTATCTTGGATGGTCTCTCATCACTTTGTACTATTTTCATTTGCTCTAGATGAGGGGAGAGAAAAAAAAAAAAAAGGTTTTACAACTATGTCAGTTTCCTTCCTTTGCTCTTCCTCCAAAACAAACATGCTGTGAGTTATCTGTAGCTAACACATACTCCAGGAATTCCTCTTTTGTACAATCCTGGAATAAAGGGGGACCATATAAAGATTAGGTATGATGACCAATTAAACATGAGCAGATTTTGTGCATAATAATGCAGCGATTCAAAGAAATGCAATGGCCAGATCAAAGCTATTTCTCTTTTTTGTAACAAGCGCTCTGCTGTTGCTGTGTTTTCAAGCTGTCTGCTTATTAATGGTGTGTTGATACTCAGCTAAAGGGCTACAAGATGTTTGCGTGTTGTGTCTACACATTGAGCAAGGGCTCAAAGTGTAGACACACACATTACTGCCAGCAATACTTTCCTCCTCTACACAACCGTGTAGCTAAATACAAAGTAAAAAAAAAAAAAAAAAAAAAAAAAACATTTCTGGAAAATAAAAAGAGGTGGAATGCAGAAGCTAGAGCTTGGCAAGACATTTTAAGGTTTCCCTAGAAGGAAGGCAAGGCACAATGTTTTACATTTCTGAAATTCTATGCTTTATATCAACAATATACTACACAAAGAAATACACAATTTGTGGATGTTCAGCTGTGCAGCTTTAATGTAGCACATCAAATGGTCCTGAAAAGACAAAATATGTAAACACCCCCATCCCATTTCCTTTTTAAAAATTGCTTGATTTCTTAATTTATGTAATTCCAGATGAAAAAAAATGATACCACTAAAAGGTTTCATTCACTATACAAGTTCCAAAGATACAGTGTTCTTTCAATTCAGAAATAAACTGGGTTTAAGTGTTAGTAGCCTGAACACAATATACATACCATTTCTAGAACTGCATGTTCTAGAAAAATTATTTACATTTTTTGAACAGATGCATCTTAACAGCTACAAGAAACACCTGAATTTTTATGCAGCATATCATATTATGCATATCAGACTATCTTTGCCAGTATATCCTCATAGTTCTTCTTGGTTACCTAACAATCATTAGGAATAGCAAACAGCAGCACAGGAGATAAAGGGGCTTAGGATGTTAAATGAAATAAACTGCTCAACACCATGTAAGCAAAATGTTTTGCTTTAAACAGCCTGACCCCAGAGCATTAAAATAATTATATTTACACACTTGGTATTCTGACTTATACAGACATAACTAACACTCATTGTATTTATGTAATTTATAACCAGATAAAGAATGTCTCAGTCCCTCTCTCTCTTTATTATCTTTTCAGAAAGGTTACCAAAATGCAGCTTTTTTTACTAGTTCCTCTATTTAAACTACAGTTCCAAATGAAGATGTTACTACTTTCCTATAACTTTCTTTTTCTCTTTGACGTCTAAAACAACAAGATGACATTCTGCTGATCTTTACTTGCTTGTAATCTCAAAATATTTTACCGTGGTAGACATAGTATTACACAAATAAAAATATGAGTCAAAAGAAATATTTCAGTCCAGACCTGGAATTTTGGTGAACACTGAGACCAGTGTATACAGCAGTTCTTTCAGTCTTTTACATCTAGAGAATGTTTTTCCACACAAGTTGTCAGGTACATTCCTTAAGTAGTTTCAGAATGAGGAGAACTGTTTGGAGAGTAAACATCTATGTAAACATACATGGAGGTACTTTATGAGCGTAGCTGGGCAGAGATCAGAGAAACACTGCTGACAAATGGGAATCAAGCACCCATAGTTCAGTCTTCTATGGAAGGAATTAAAGGTGCACCTTCAAAATTACTTATATATAACTAAGGCATAAAATTGCAGTGACTTTGAATGCAGGCCTGTGTTTTAATTCACTAGTAACACATACCACTACATAAGATTTGCCCGACCATAAGGTGAGATGAAACATTATTATACATATCATAGGCACCTTTGCAGCCTCATTCTGTCATTCTCTCTGAGAGACATTTATATCCCCAAAGCTCTTACATTAGCAGAGCTGAAACTTGTATCACTGACTGCATCCCAGACCCATCTATACCATTCATGCCTTCTTCATCTGCATATGTCCTGCACATGAAACCTTGCCCCTCTCGTAGAACTTTTCACCAGTGTAGAGGGACATAACCTAATACCAAATGCAAACTTCTGGGCAGTCCTTGCCAATTCTCCCTCAATGTATATCTCCCAACTAATTTGCACCAAAGCAGCCAACAATGGTTTATAAGCAAGCAGAGGAGGTCTAAAAGATAAACAAGGTATTTCTTGGGTAGGTAGGGAGGGAAGAGAGAAGGTTTACAAGCAAGTTATTCACAGGATCTCCCTGGAGATTCTCCTCAGGAATTTTAAAAGCAAGACAATCTTCCACAGGACATATTTTAACCCCATCAAGGGCCAGAAATGGTTATTGTTCAGGACACATTCACTCTCCTAGCTCGCAGAGACCTGACTAAAGAGTCTTTGGCCATCACCCAGAAAACAATTCCACACACTCTTGATAGCACTCACCTTCAAGATCTGCACTGGGTGCTGGTGCTGGACAGGACTTGGCCCTGGGACAGAACCTGCAAAGCACAAGACCAGGAACTCAGTCACTCAAGGACTCTGGTCTCCAGGTCACTATCTGGCTTATTGTAACAGCACAGCTGAGACCCCAAGCGCCTCTGGCAGCAAACTAGTGGAAACAGCTGCTTGGTCATTTCCACACTTGTTACACCTGTCCTCCCACCAGGTCCTGGATGAGACTCAGCTGTGAGGCTGGCCAGTGGCTGTCTGGCTTCCATGGGGGAGGTAGCGCTCCATCAGATTGCAGAGAGACTTCCAGTGATTCACAAGAACCGTGCAAAGAAATCCAACTTTATTTCTTTTTTCTAGTAAATTTAAATTTTCTTATAGCCACTGTCTTTAAAAATTCTACTATTTTGGTACTAGAGCCACCTCATTTGCATGTGCCAACCAAACTGCGTGTGCCACTGATTCAACAGGACCCGTGGTCAAGACATGTTTAAACATGGTTTTCAAACGGCTGCAGACAAAGCCAGCAGGGGCTGCTTCTCTGGATAAGGTCTAGGGCCAGCAGTCTCAGAAAAGTGCCCCCTCTACTTCCTTTACTTTTTCTTTGCTAATAGAAAATATCTGTCTTTTTTTTTTTTTTTTTTTTAATTAATCTAACAAACTTACTCACTTTTCTCTTTAGATTAACATCCTGATTTCTGGAAAAAGAATTGGAAAAGGCAGACATGAGCACCAAAGGATTTTTTTCTAGTTCTTTTGGATCACCACCAGTTAAAACTATTTCTTTTCTGGAGAATATATAGTTTTAATTAATCATAGTCTTTTAAATTTGCCCATAATGAGCAAATCCAATTTTTTGTTAAGTCTCAGTTGCTAACACACTCACTAACAACGATGAAAATGTTAGTTATACAAAGACTATAACAAAAAAAAAAATCCTAAATTAAATCTGTAAAGGCCCAGTCCACTCAGCATCTGAGCTACTAACTGATGGAAAGGCAGGTTGTTCTCTCTCTCTACTTTGCCTGGATATGAATAGCAGTTATGTGGAGGCTGAGAACACACTGCAGTTCTCATAAGTTCTCCCTGCTGAGCAATGCAACCTTTAATTTCTGGACCTTCATAAGTCTTCTATAGAAACAAAATTCTTCTACCCTCATGCCAATTTACCTGTACCATTTTATATGAAAAAAACCTATCAGATACTTTAACTTTCTCATTTAGTCAAACAAATTAAGAAATTAAAATCAACAAATTAAGACAATGTGTTATCCAAGGAAGAATTTTTTTAAATACTACTTCTTTATCCAACCTCGAACCATTTATAGTGATCAAAGGAAAAAGATTGAGGATTGTCTGCATATGCAGTATTTTCCAATTAACTGCTGTTTAATTATTAAACAACTGCATTAGGCTCAACAGGAAGAATATTTTTTTCAGAATAAGACTGCTCACATGAGTTAATCAGAAACAATATCATATTTAAGCAAGCACTACAGAAGTATTCAGACCAAAAATAATTAGTTCCTCTGCAATTCCAGTTTTATTCCATGAAAAGATTCATTGCATGATGTTGCCATGGCCAGGCAGGCTTAGTGAGTGAACAGCAAATCTAATCAGTTTGGCAAAGGGTTTTATAGAGGCTGCTGTGTTGGCTTTGCTGACTTCAAGTGATTTTTTTCCTTTGTTCACTTGTTGCAAACAACTAAAATCTAGGTCAAGGAAGGAAAGGTCATTCATTAATTATGAAAGTGCAAATTTTTTATACAGTACTGGAAAGGTTTCAAGAGCAGTTTTGAATTCTGTATTCACTGTGTATTCTGTTTTCTCATTATATTTCCCCATCTTTCTATACATCTAAATTTCAAGTACCTTCATAGGAAAAAGTTAAATAACTTGTGCCTTGTAGGCAATCAAAATTCAATGCTTTGAGTTTTAAACAATTATTTCAATAACATTATGAATTGGTAAAAGATTTATGGCACAAGGACATTTCCACATTTCTGTACACTGTAACAGCTCTAATGTTTTGTTTTCAGACCACCACTTGATTGGTCATACTCTCCAACTTAATTTTGTCAGGGGAAATTTTTTTTCTGAGATTTCTAAAAGGTTTTGCACTTTCATATAGTAATCACATTTAAATAAGCCCAGTCTTATTTTATGTGATAAGAGGAATTATTCTAAAATACACATTATAAAACTATATCTATTTTCTTCAACTGCAATCATCAGTGTGGAAGTGTTCTTCCTTGCTTATTTCCATGTCTTTCACACCAGAAATCTCACAGACAACATCTCAAACCTATTCAAGCTCATTCCACACATCTGGGAACACAAACAAGTGAGGAAGCTTGTTTCAGCAATCAACAGTCCAGAAGAGGTGCTTTCAGGTTTCACTTGAGCTGTACCTTTCCTATCATCTCCTGCATGGCACACATGTATTACTTTCTTTTCTTGTGGGTGTGTGTTTTTAGCACACACCAGGCAAATGCTGTTTTCTAGCATACAAGCAAGTAAACTGCTGTGAATTTCTGATCACACAGAGTGAAATACATGCATCAGTTCCTGTTACTCAGCTTCTTTTAAAGTCAATCAGCATTCTCCAAGGATCAAGGTCCACTTTTAAGCAATTGAGCAACCTAATTGGCAGGTAGATCAAAGCATGATAGTTTGCTTCTTGACTGCAAATAAAGGTACACTAACCCATTTTACTGTGGAATTGTTCTTAACCTTAATAAAATGTAGATATTCTACAGTAATGATGTGTTTTCCACATAGAACATAAAGTACTACCTCAAAGCATTTTCATTCTTCGTTTCCCCTGTGATGTATAGCAGTACCACAAATCTCTATCTCCAAGTGGAAAAGATTGACAATCTATTTAGGCCAACAGAGTGCCCCAGTATCACAGAGAGAAGCTGCAACAGAACCCCCAGCCAGAGCTGTTTTCTGAATTCTCCTTCCCCCTCTGCCTTATTTAAAAAAAGACCTTATTAAAAAAAGAATTTAAATTTGCAAGGTCATTTCTGCACAGCTAACAGCTGCTGAGCTGGGATACAGGTATGTGTGCACATTTGGCTGACAATTCCCTTCCAATGAGGAGCACACTGTGTTAGTAAAATGCATTACATTGTAGGTACGCACTAATGTCCCTCACCACACTTTCTGACTCTTCATCTCTGGGAATTTTTGCAGTACAGTGTGAGTTGCAGCTGTACTTATCAGAATATGTGTTCAGCATCAAATCATTCCTTCTGTTCCACTTCATTGCTTCATATTTCACTCCATATTTAAAGACTCCACAAGATCTCTCTGTTCCATTCCAACCTTCAACATACCAGTTTTCAAGCCCTTTACTGTCATCCCTGGAGCTGACTGACCATTATTGTGAGAAGGAACTGATTTGTCTGTATTTGTGGATAAACAACCATCAGATCTACCAGGTGTGCAGCAATTAGAAAAGATGAGTGTTCTGCAGACAATAAACAGCAATCAACAGATGTTACAAGCATTTGCTGACCAGCTGCTCATGACAGGACAATCACCATGTGGTGGGATCAGGTCATGGTACAAGTCTGTGCCTGGCAGCAGTGACTGCAAGACTTTGGATCCTGTATTCTGCATGCCAAATTTATGTCAGCCTCAGGATAACAAAATGACAGCTGCTTTGAGAGGGAAGAATCGGGGTATCAATCTTATGAGGAAAGTTTGCATCACTCAATAATCTGTTTGGTGTCATAAAAGGAAGCTGTAACGGGAGGCAGTCAATTTTCAGACATGTATAACCATTAACCATAGCTTGCATGCGGAAGTACAAGTATAGATCAGGCACAGGGATTAATATCTAAGTCAATTAAATAGGCTTCCCTGGACTCATAGGTAACAGACTGTCCCTATCTAGAAACCAAATCTTTGTGGTAAAGTAGGAACATAACAATACTCTATTGTAGACAGTAAAATTTGAATTTCATTTGAAAGAATAGTCCTATCATATTATTCAGTTAATATCAAAATGCCACATTGTTTTCCAACAGCTCTACTTTTTCATAAATCTGTTCATATATGCTTAGTATTACTGGCTGTATAGTCTTATTGCAATTTTGTGTTCATCATAATAGAAGAGGTATTTGTGATTTACTTCAATTTGAACAGTGGCTTTTTGCCCCTTTTTATGATAGGGAATGCTGCATAGTTTCAGTATATTCACTCTGCAGTTCTTAGCATCTAAATAATCTTAGAGTGATCTACTACTTTCCACTACAGTGCCCTGCTTCCTGTCTACCAGTAATCCATTGCTATTTGAGGTACAAGGGAAAAAAAGAAGCAGCATGCCACTGTCCACTGAGAGTTATTTTAACACACACTTCATTTGTGAAGTATCTGAATTCTTTCATCTTTTGTGGATAACATCACACAATGTATTGAAATAACTTGGGTAGCTAAAAACAGTCTGACCATGGCTATGTATGTGCGGATATGTGTTTACAGATGCAGCAGCGAGCCTCTATTCCAGTGCTTCAAGCACGTATCTGCCCCCTACAACAGACCTACTCTTTGGGGACCCCTCAGAAGTTTTGCCTTGTTTTGCTGGCCAGAGGTGCTTTTTCCTAAGGGGCGTGGGAACATACTGTCAGTTGAATGTTGCTGGTGTGCCCCAGACAGTCTGGGGCTGCGCTCTGCAGAGAAACAGCAGCACTGACAAGGCTGCCACAAGTCCTGTCACATTTCCTGACATTTTTCTTTATTCAACACTTCCTCATCCTTTCTGGAACATCTGAATAACCTTTATTCCTGCAGAATATGTATACCTTGGCTTTGCATAGGCCCACACTGCAATTCTCATAACAGGGCACTTGCAAGAGAAGTATTTTCAAACACTGCAAAAGCTAGAAGTCCAAACTCTGTGACTCAGACCTGCAGAGCTCCAAAATGTAGCCAGACTTGGCTATGTCAGTGACATTATGGAATAGTTGCTGGCAAGGTGTTTGCAATATCATCATAATAATATAGTGATATAATAACATGGAGCTGAAACACCTGAAGACTTGGAAGCACTATTATGTCAGACCAGCATAAGCTAAGAGTTGTATCAGCAGAACATAAGACTCAGTGTGAACACATTCAACAGAAATAATCATCTCTAGTCAGACTCCATTGTAGAACAAACACAACGCTCTTTTGAAAAGGCTTTTTTTTCTTCCTAATCGTTTGTAAGAGCAATAGAAAAACTTTCTTGCAATGACACTGCTGGGAGGGGATGGGGGAGTAAAGAACAAAAAAAAATTAAAAGAAAATCTTAGTGTAACAAATACCCTCCTGGACAAAATATTTTCAGATAACCACTTCTGTAATTTTTACTTCAAAGACACTTTGAGTCAGGGGAAAAATAAGAATATTTAAATGTCAATCTTCTGTATTATTCTGGCATCACAAAACACAAGACTTCCAGTTCTCACTACAAGGAATGTTTTACTCTGGTTTGTATAAGGTTAATAGCTAGCCAGAGTTTGCTATCTTTTTTCATTATTAGTAAGTCAACAGCAGCTTTTAGGATCTGGCAAGACAAGTTTCAACAAAGCTGCAGTATGATACTTTCTGTGATTAGTAAATCAAGATTAGAACATATGCCCACACACATCCTCCACAGTCTATTCTCAAGAGGGGGAAAACATTGGTGCTCTCTGTTGCAACATTCCTTATTTTTATCCCAAAGATCAAGATCCTTTGAGTAAGACAGGGCATGGCCTATGAAGACACTAATAAAGGCTTCTGGATTAACCCCAAGAAAGTGAAAGACTGCTTTACCTTTAGCACAAGTCATCCTCTGCAGAGATTTTCCTGCTGTGGAGGCATTGAAGAGGTTACCGCAGCTAGGGAGGCCTCATTAATAGCAACATCACTGCAGGGGCAACACGGCTCTAGAGGCACAACCACAGGAGGCACTGCAATGTTTTAGGGACTCACAGGTGGATTCTTGGCTTTCTCCAAATCTTGAAATTTGTAAAGTTCAAAGTTTGAGCTATGATTTGTTGAAATGGCATGACAAATATTCACTTTTCTTAATAGACCAATATTGAGAAAAATTCTCAATAGGACCCTATTAGAGTTTCAGCCACTGCAACTTTGCTCCTTCCCCAACAGTTACAATTATAAAATTACAGTTTTAATTTTATTAAATAACAGACATATGAACTCATAAAAAAGTTCAGATGGCTCAATATTCTTCCTAAGAGTTGTCAATAGTGTTCATATTAGATTTAATAGAGTGGACCTTCTCTTGCTGTTTACTGCTGGTGCTCTGTAGATTACAGATGTTTGGACATGGGTTCATCCAGACCACTGTATTTATTGAGAGTTTCTAATTTATATAACCCAATTTGCATTTATAATCATATTATTGACTTCTATAGCACAGTGGAAACAAGATATGCAAATAAATTGTACAATCTGTGAAAAGAGACTTTCTGCTTCAAACTCCCCTCCTCCACTATTGTTATATGATCAGATGTGAATGACATTTCATAGTCATCTTATTCATGATTCTATAAACTTCTGTCATATCCCACTTCAATAATTTCTTTTTACACAGAAGTCTCATTGTCCAATTCATATTTCAAATGGATATCATTGAATGTTTTTTTAACACTTCTGGCATTCTTTGTACCTTTTTACTATGCCTTTCAAGACAGAATTGTCAGAATACCACAAAACATTTAAGATAAAGCAAAGACATGGATTTAGAGCAGTAGCATAATCATACGCCCGGCTTCATATGGTATTCTATTTGTAATTCCTAATTTACTAATTCCCTTTCCAAGTGCTACTAACCATTGAGATGATGGCAAATTTACCATAGGGAGACCAAGATCCTTAATGGAACAAGTTAGTACAAAGTCCATTTTTTAATTGAGGCAAGTTTCTTTGTACAGTATGAACCTTAGTCTTGCTATTTTAGTTCTCAATCATTTTATATAAAACTTTTCTTTAGAACCAGCTTTAATTTTGACCCTCAAAAATGTATAGAGGCGATAAAGGCTAGCTCGCTGATGCTCACATCCCTTCTTAGGTTTTCAAACATGACAAACGGCATAAATTCCCCTGGGATTTCTCTCTGAGAAGTATGAATTTCTCCTATTTTCTTTAGCCATATCTTAATCTACAAAAGAATCTTCTCTTCATTGCATACTAGTTTAAGTTCTTGGGGGCTCAAAGCAACTTGAAAAATCCAAGGTGATTGTGACAACTGACTCATCTTTTTATCTACAGGCTCATTGCCTGCTTGAAGGAATTCCAAGAGGCATGATGTCCCTTTGCAAACTCCGTATTTTCCATGTTTCCACTAATACTGCTCTCATTACAAGTCCTATTATGTTCCTGGATTAAAAGTCAGATTAGTTTTCTGTTGTTCCTCCTCCTATTTCAAACTTTCTCAAATGTGCTCTTTACTCCTCTGGTACATGATAAAAAGCAGTTAAGACTCCATTTGGGGGAGTTCAGAAATGTCATAAATGCTCTCATTCAAATCTCAAGGACAGTAGTAAATCCATATAAAACTCACAATTAAGTACATCATCAACTGATGCAATTATATCTGTTAGAACATGTGCAATTGCCAAAGCAGAGCCTAAAAAAAAGGTATGCTGCTATCTGTTCCTTATCCCCAGTTTTATCAAGCTGTGATCTCAGGAACTGAAGGAACAGCATGAACCCAGAAGCCATGTCTGCCCTTCTGAAGGTTACGAGTGTTTCCTCCTCCCTTTGCCCCTCAACATCTCTAAGTCTCCCTAGTATAAATGCTGCCAAATGCATCTACTATTTTCAAGCAGGCTGCTGGTAAAAACTGACTCATTGTTACAATTAAACTGGCAGCATGAGAGTCCTTTTAGAGAGCAAGAACCCATTAAAGTTTATAGTTTTCTTGGACTCATGCTCATCTTCCAACAGTACCATCAGTAAAAGGGAGTAATTTTTCAAGCAATGCTAATTTTCTGAATTCTCTGTAGTTTCCTATGCTGTATTCTACTGCAAGCATTTTTCTTATTTCATGACAACAATCTGGATTGCCCGTGTGCCTACTTGGTTTTTTTCTGATTCACATATCAACTTAGAACAAAAGCACTTCTCAAATATTTTACAATAAGACCTGTCTCTTTCATGTTAAAAAGCCGCATGACTAAAGTAAGCCAACACCTAAATATTTGTGTGCCTTGTCTCCACATGCCTTCATTGGAGAGACATAACCTTAGGTGTTATTTGTTGGGGAGAAAAATCCCTACAGTTATTCATATGAATGCACATTCATGGATATAAAATTCTTCTCAGGCTTACAAACTGTGTAGAAGATTGTAGTCTCCTGGCTGAGCAATAACCTTCCAATGGATCAACCTCTGTCACCATGAGAGAAAGGGGTTCTTAGCACACATTGTTAATCTCCCCATAAGCAGGTAGCACTCTGCTTTTCCTAAGACTGGGCAGGTATTTTCCTTGCACCAAAAGGGATGGCACTTAACCCCTGAAGTTCCAGTGTGTTGTTACCTGGTCAACATACTTCTCATTCTAATCCATACTATGCAACATAGCATATAATTTAATCCATAACATTCAGAAACCACATCCTACAAAGGAATTTGTATTTTAAGCAGCACACCTCCACTTATTTGCAACTTACCGCTCTTCCATACACTGCATATTTAACCCTTTTAAACTTCATAGCATTCAAAAATACATTATGCAGAATGAAAATTCATTATTCGAAAGTATAAAAATATAAAAAGACTTTATTTTAAAATCTATAGCTCAGAAATAGTCTTTAACTGTAGAAAATCTGAAGATTTTTCCACAAATTACTACTGGAAATAAGAGTGGATCTAAATAGACAGGATGCTTGTATGTTCCTAAAGAATAACAAGAAAGATTAATTAGGACAGAGGCAACAGAAAGGACTATTTTTAAAAGTTTGGGGTTTTTTTTTTACTAGTTGCTTCAAATATTTTATTTTCCTGAAAACTGAGTTCTAGAACTTCTGAAAAATATTACCTCCTTTCTTGAAAGAGAAGATACAGCCACCCTGGTTTTCTAAAACCTGTTCCAATATTTCATTTTCAAGAAGGGCACATTTGGCAAGAATTAAATTCTGGCAGTGACAGGACTATAGTTATAGGGTTTTGAATCATTAGCTAAGTTTCTCTCTTACTCCTATTCCCTCTCTTCTTTCCTTTTTCTCTTAATGAAGCAGTAACTGGTGTGATTCTTGTTATAAAAAATAGTATCTTGAGTATTTTACTTTTTTCTAGTAATTCTGTTATTTAGCTTGAAAAATGAGAGGACAGTTGAAAAGAGAAATAAACAATTTAGTGATATTTAAGCCCTATTCTTGGAGATGCATATATGCTGACTTTATTACAGGAGTACTAATACTTGTAAAGGAAACAATCATTGAAATATAATTAGACATATGAATAAAGACATCAAAAACTTAGGGCCTAGTCATCATCTAAATATAGGAATTTACACATTTTCTTATTCGAAACAAACATGTTCAAAATGAAACCTTCAGAGCTCTCAGACAAGGCCTGTGGATGCCTGACAATGCCTGACTTCTGAACGACATAGTCCAAAACCATTATCCTTTAGATAAATAGTTTGACGTGCTGAATGATATAGACACAATCTCAACTCCTGCACAGTGTCCATCGTATCTTTTGAGTGGTACTTGTACCAAAACAGAAAATACTCAGTTGTGTCTCCCTTTCCTCTTGCTGCTCTTTCCCAGAACACCAGAGGCTGGTGGGAAAATATGCAAAGCAGGTGCTCAGTGTCACTACTTGTGGATACCTCAGCTAGCACAACACTACCACCCTCTTGTCACCTTTTCTGGCTCTTGTGTAACTGCCACTTCTGTAATGGTGGGACGCAGCCTGTGGGGATGAGCAGTAACCAGAATTTAGGATTTTAAAGCATTTTCAGGTGGGACTTCGGTTTATGCTGCTTTCTTTTGCTCAGCCACATACAGTTATTTATCTTTATTTCCTTAATATCCATTGTTACTCTTCAGATATGAGCGAGGTTCAGAATGAGCTCCTCTGAGCAGAGCAGAGTGCTTGCCCTTTGGTATTTGAACTACGCAGGCTCCTTTTCAGAGCAGAAGGGTGCAAGAGCCAAATATGCTTATCACCTAAGGATGAAAGGGGCCCTGGTTCTCCACTACTCAGTTGCAACTGCAAATACTTATGCCTCAGAAACTGCAGAATAAAATTATATCATAAATATTATTCCAAGCAGGTATTACAATGAAACCCCCTCATCACTAACCTGTTAGTGATGGCCTATTATTTTAGGATTACAACAGATGCCTATACTTATCAATTATAGAACAATTCTTTGATCAGAACCCATTTCATCCTTCTGCCTCTCTGGTTTACCCTTACCGAATTCTGTTATCTGACTGAGTTTGGATTTACAGTAGTACAATATGTTTGCATTTTTGTCATCCGATCTCTAGAATAGTGTCTGAGTGATTGTCCTTTGGTTTGCACAACTTCATTTGAAAGTCACATTAATGCATTTGAAGACCTTTTAAAAAGAACCATCTTGCCATTATACAAAAAAATCCCACAACCTTCTATTGTGAAAAGTAAGTGATCTTGGCTTATTGTTTCCTTACTTTCTGTCCTGATAACATAGAAATACTGTGAGCATCCCACCCAAATGTCACTGAAAAATAAGAACTGAATTTTTCAGAAATTACATCTCATCCTCGCTTTTAGTTTAAAAGGCATCATTTCACCTGCAACTAGAATGAGAGTTCTGATAAATAAAACCTCTTTATAATTCTGAGAGGCACAAATTAGAACAAAACTTTTCAATTCAGTCATAAAACTGAATTGTAAAGTATAAAGTAGCACATTATTTTGAGTAGAAAAAAAAAAAAGAAATGCACTGAATATAATTTCCATTCTGTTTATTCTTAGACTCTTAATATTTAAACTAAAAGTCACAAATACAGGTTAAAGAAAACACGCCAACAGCCCACCAGGCCATGAACAACCAGCACAGACCACCGCAGATCTTCTCTGCATAACTATGCTTGAAAAGGAAGCACTCTTCTGGCTTGGCTAACAAAACTCATTAAATAAATTAAGCAGACTGAAAAATTAAGTTAAGACACCAGTTGTCACTCTTGGAGAAAGGAGAGAGGAGATGACATGCAGCCATTTATCCTCTTTGTGCTTCTTAGTCAGCATCTGTACACAGGCATCAGCCCCTAATCATAGGCAGTGGTAAGGTTCCCACATTCCTATTTTCTCCTCACAAACTGAGAAAACAAGGTCTTTTCACCCCTCCTATTTAGAGTGTTGACCAGACCCTTTATCATATGAGAAACCTTTTCCTTGCAGCTGCTCTGCATCCTCCCACACAAACACCCCTTCCTAAAGGTGATCACCAGCTCTTGCTTTTCTTCTCTTTTACTGCTGTGTAATTACTGGGAAATTTCACTTCTTTCACTAGTGTAACTGAAGATTTCTTCCTTGTCTGTGCCTCTCCGGGGTGGCAGAAGGGCTGGGGACTCTCCAGAAGACACCACTTGCCCCTGAGTGAGCTGAATCCAGGAGAAAGGTAGGGACTGATGCTGCAGGTACAGAATTCCCCCAAATAACTGTGCATTAGGAAATTTCTCTTGGCATTCACCCCACCATCAGCACATACCGACAGCATGTTGCTGACCTTCTCTACACTGTGCCTTTGGGTTAGGGTGTCCAACATTTGTCTTTCTTCCCATACAAAAGCAATGCAAATGTAGAAACACCAGATGCTTTCTTCCAATGCCAGCACAAGACTTTGGGGCTGTTGGCACCGTGGCTGTTCACCACATACCCCAGGTACTGGAAGGCAGGAGGAGAGCAGTGGGAGGGAAACCAGTTCAAATGCTGACTTCGTGGTCTGCAAAGGGGTGTGGACAGGGGATAAAGGAAAAGGAGAGCAGTACAGACAAGATGGAGCAGCCTTGATGCCTGGAAAGTGAAAGCCAAGTAAGAGTTCCTATTTCTCAAATTGCATCCTCATTGCTAAGTGCCCTGTTTGTGGCTAAGAGGTAACAGCAGTCTTTTCTGAGCAGAGGAACTGCTCCCAGCTACACCAGCTAGGGAGGGGGAATTCACAGGAATTGGGTGCTGCAGCCTGGACCCCACAGTTGCCACAGTGACAGCTGGTAAAAGCACGCAGGCAATCCCTACCGACCCTGGGCTGCATGGTCGAACTGCACTGCACTATTAGAAAGCTATTTATAAATACAAGAGTGAAACCAAATGCCTCTGCTTTGGCTTCTTTAAAAGGCCAAACTCAGCCTTCAAATTGATCTATTTCTAGCCATCTGTTCAATCACTGATTCCAGCACAGGAGCTACCCCATTCAGGCACACAATTCCTGCTGACTTAGCAAGGTCCATGTTACAGCCACAGCAAGATGAGAAACTAGGCAGTATGAGAACTTGACAAAGTAAAATTTCTTGCTGTTCTAGCCATCCTGTTACATATAAAGGAAATTGCACTTGCACAGCAGTGCCTCACCCTCTAACCCCTTAGGTTTTTGCATCTCTGTCCTCCAGTCCTACTCAATAAGTACAGCTTCATACTTGATATTCTGACTCCCCTTTCTGTATTGGAGAAGTCCCTGAGCAGTTGACTTACAAAAAGCCTCCTTCCTAAGTTTGCACAGACCATCCCTGAGGCCAGGAAGGGTTTGCATTAATATAGCAGTCTGGCTGTGAGAACATGCACATAACCACAATCATCACACTACATATGCACTAAACATGCATCTAAGCCAAGGGTCTTTGTTAGCCAACAGACAAACAACCAAACCCCTCAACCTAATAATGATTTAGAGGAAAATTGTTTCCAAAACAGAACAACAACATTTTAAAAACCTTCCCTGTTTTCTGAAGCGTAAGTGGAGTTTCAAGTCCCCTCATGAAACTGCAATAAATATTCATTATCTTTCCACTTTATTAGCTATTTTGAGGACTGAATATTACATGGAATATTCCACATGCAATGTTCTTGGTAGCATATATTAATTTTATAAAGCTCCAGTACTGTCCATTTTCACATGGAGGTTCTCTGTTGCAAATGAAACATAGTAATATTACTGGGATGTAGAAGAATCATCATTCTGTCTGATGCAAGAGAAACTTGTAAAAAGCTTTAGAGGGCAAATAATCAGTCTCTGTAACAGCTTTCCTCTTTAGAGTTTTGGAGTAACTTGTTTCCTTTCAAGTGCCGAAATACTCTAGAGGGGAAGCAGTTGTTTCCTGCATACCAAAATGCCTTGTCATTTACCCAAAAAAGCTGCCTGAAATAGTTGCTAACATTTTTTTCCCCACCTTTCCAAATAAATGTGTAAATATGTAAAAAAAAGTTGGTCTGTCTTCTCCATCCTCTCATTCACCTTTGACACAGATCAATCCCCTTTCAGCAGCCAGTGCTCTCCTGGGCAGCAGAAGAGGACATTCTGAATTTCCAATTCTCATTCCAGCTGCAAAGTCTCTCCTTCCTCCCACTACTGCATTTAGCAGACTATGTTTATGGGTGCTACTGGGAGAGACAAATAGCCTTTAAGAGTGGCATGGGCCACAAGGACAAAAATGCCACTGGCAGGAAACTGGTGGTGTAGGAATTGTGTCACAGGATCTCCAACATGGTATCAAGGAGTGATGCAATGAGGACATTCAAGAAATTGCTCAGCAAAGTGTGTCAGTTGATCTCAGAAATCACTGATTTCCCAGCGTAGTGCATTAGGAAGTATGACTGGGTTTTGTAGAGTTCCAGAACACAATAGAAAACATCAGTAAAAGTTTTTCTTAACTCCCAAGAGTACCTTCTAGACAACCTGTCCTCACAGAGGTGGGAGCGGCTCCCTCTCCCCATGGCAGCCCCACATTTTACCACATCCTTTTGTCTTCACTATTGGTTTTCACTGTCGATACCAGGTGTGTTCACCCACTTACCTTTGCTAGCACCATGGGACAAAGCAGATACAGCTCTTGGAATTTCATGGAAAACCCTGAAAAAAATGCAGCAGAAATGGAATAACCAAGTGCCTCTTGATGTCAGGATACAATATGAAGCCCCCAGACACCGTTGTTCCACAGACCTGAGATAACACATGAAGTATTCTGGGTTTTATTCCTCTGCTCTTTCTCTATAGTCTCATTCTATGCAATGCTTAATCAGCTGCACCCAGCCCTCTACCTAAAAAAAAAATAAAATTAGAGCCACAGCATCCAACCAGCAGGCAGTTGCTGGGTCATGCAAGCATGCAAGTTCTTGGCAGATTTTGGATTCTAGCTTGCAGCTTTACAAGCACAGAAAGGAATTATAATAATGCTATAAACTGAGACTTTCTAACAGCTACTGGGAACTGCAGGCTGGCATCCTGGGACAAGGACAAAGACAGCGGCGTCTCTTCCACTGGCCACATACAGCACCATTACGGAATCTTGGGTGACTTCAGCACATTAATGCTGATAATGAGCTTGCGGCAGTGCAGATGATCACACATGGATGAGCACTCAATTACTCACCCTGTGGTTAACACACAGTGAAAGCAATGACTACAGCCATGCAAGCCTCCACAACTTTCATTCCATAAAGCACCATTAAATCTCCATCAAATAATGACAGCTTTGTCCCCAAGTGCTGGGGCTGAGCCCATCTTGTTTTACAGAGACCTCGGAAAACCAACTCAGGCCCTCACCCACTGATACAGGGGCACTACGTACTACCACCTGAAGTGCTGACTTCAAGATGAAAATATTCCTGCTCCGCTCCCTGCCTCAAATATCCTCCCAGCCTTACAGACCAGATGCAGTTTTGTAGCTCAGCAGTTTCAAAAATAAAGAGATGTCCCTTGAAGTCCTGAAATATATATTTTGATTTCTTTCTTTAAGACCTAGTTTGAGGAATTGATCTTTTTTATCACACAGATGTGAAACATTAAGTGTAGTTGATGTGGAAAAATTCTGTAATGGAACAAAATTATTTCTAGTACTCTTGCCACAAACTGTGAAGCTGTATTCAAAAATCAATTCTTTGAGACTCAGAATGGTAAACATACCATCAGCAAGAGCTTTGCTCCCTTGTGAAGATCTGTCCTCAGAAAAAATGGTATTTTTAAGGATCTTTATGTGCCTAAATAATCTGATACATTCTTTGGAGATTTTCTTTGGGATTGAAACAGGGAAAGAGCTTAATTACCACTGAAAACAAGGTGAAACAATCAGGCGTGTTGTAAAATGTACGGTTTTTAATCTGTCTGCATAGTTAAGCACCTGTATATATTGAAAATATACCATCCCTGCAGTGTTACTGCACTATGTGTTAGCTCTGTTCTTAAATAAATAAATTCTTACTCTTAACAAAATCATTTATCTGAAGATTGTGCCCTCACCAAAATGATGATTAATACTAGGAGTTAAATACTACTAACCAGTAAATCAGATTATTATTTTTAAAAAACAGCCTTGAATAGAATCTTTTCGCTGCTGTAAGAGTAGAGAATTTATTAGGATGCAGTTTTCTAAAATTATATTTTAAAAACCCCAAAACCACAACAAATCAAACAAACCAACAAAAAATGCAGTCCACAGATATTTCTCCTGGGTTCATTCTTTTAGAGCTGGTGCAAGCCATCTTTAAAATTCTCCAAGTTTTGCCAGAAAAAGTATTTGGGGACCTGGCAGAACTGGCACTCCCAATTCACTTAACTTCTGGGCACAGTTTCTGCTCTGAAACTGCACCGTAAATACAAAGTAGAAACCATTTCCATTTGGTAAGTGTAGGTAGTCTGCCCTTGTCCTGCTGGAAGTGAACCAAGTCACAACACTGAACAGTGATATTTGAAACAAAATGCTGTCGTTCAAGGCCGTTGTTATTTTGTGACCTACGAAAGTGCAGGTACTTCGACCAGCCTCTGTGCAACTATTTCAATGCAGTATTTGAAAGGGGTGAAATGGTAGATGACAGAACAAAATCAACATTTCCAGCTTCTTGTCCCAGTCAGTTCTGTAACCAAACCAATTTAAGATGAAAGCTTTCAAGCTATTAAGTTTTTCATAAAAAGCTTACTGTCAAACCTGCCCAACTCAGCTGCTGGAGCTACAGGGTGGATGGAGACTTATACTTAAACTCTCTCGGGCACCATCTACATTGAAGATTTTCTAGCAATATACACCCAATACAGTGACACAAAAATCTGCTTTATTCTCCTTTCACATAAACCTCTCTCCAGATGACATAAATTGGTCCTTCTGAAGATGAGTGGTAAGTGCTCACATGCATGCCCATGTTGTGACAAGAAGAAAGCTTGAATGTATCGCAGAAAGGATGGGGACCATCTGACTTGGGTACTGCCAAGCAGAACCTGCCCAAGAGTTTCTAAATTTTTAGACTTTAAAATAAAGGGCAGAATGAGCACTGCAACACCAGTATCGTTGGAGAGTAAAATAGCGCTAAGTCCAGTTTTAGAAATTGGTAATGTAGGCCATAAACAGCAAAGACAACATTTCTAGAGAGCAACTATACTGAACTCCAGTTCTCTAACTGAACCTGGGTCCTGTTTTTGAAGACAAAGGTGCCTGTTCCCCAGCTTGAAGCAGGATCTCATTCTTTTAATGATGGAAACAATCTTGTGGCTACTATCATTAATTAAGAAACAACAACAACAACAAAAAAAAAGTTTAAAAAATAAGAAGAAAACAAAAAAGTCTTCATCTATGCAGTTAAAATCTAAAGTCCCCAAGTTTTGCTGATTTTCTTACAGGCACCATCCCCACATTTGCAATGTCATAGAATACAAAAAAACAAATGTAAATGGGACAGAGGAGTCATGCATGACAATCTAAACTAGAATCAGCAGATTCCACCACACACACACCCCCACTGCCTGCCCCAATCCAGCATGAAAAGAAAAAAAAATAATTAGACATGTGCACATATATTTTTTGTGTTTGCTGGTTAATTTTTCACAGCTTTGCAGATACTTTAAAGTAATAATATTGTCACAACAGTTGTACAACAAATTTGTGCCTAAACAGATAAAAAACCCTACATGCCTGCAAAAGACCCAGCAGCAGCTATGCAGGGAATGGATTCCTTGGAACTGAGCATTCATAATCCAGTGCCTACTGTGCATTCACTCCCTTCAATGACTATGGTAATTAGGTTGTCTCATGTTATTGTGACCTACAATCCATCTATGGGGACACTCCAGGGGAGCTCTGGGTCTTAAATCTACTAATTTCACATTTAGAAAGACTCAGGCATTACAACAATGCTGAATTGATATGCAGAACATTCAGATAATTTTAAACACTTGAATCATTGTCCTCACATGTAAAAAGATCAGGGCTTCCTTCAAGCACACATTGTGCAAATTCGCTGGGTGTGTCACAGCACACTGAAACTATGTTTGCTGAAATGCAACTGGGCCATGGAAGTGGGAGTCGATTAAGTGGAAAATAAGGAGCCTCGGGCACAATGACCTTTATGAACGACGCACAAAATTTAAGCTGAGATTTACAGCAAACTTTTCTGGTCAGTTTTTTCTATGCTGATAATAAACCACCGTATATGGTTAGTTCCTTGCATAAATTACAACCATCTCAGGAAATGTTGCTCAGTCATCTAGCTTCTGGCTTTAATACATATCACTTGATCCAATCCTAACAACAGGTAAGATAAAGCTAAAATCTAAGTAATACCATCATGTTAAATAGTTCCTCAGTGCCTTAGTACTGCCAGTCCTAGATGATTAATAGCATGGTCTCGCTCTACTCATTCATTATAGAAAAATGGGTAATCATACAGGAATTTTGCAAACAAGTTTCCACTTAAGACCAGAGCATTAATCTAGATCAGGCAAACAACCTAAAATCTCAATCTGTATGAGAGTTTTGGGAATCTTCTTACCATCTCCTGGACTTAAATCTAACCCAAATTGCCAGATGGGTCATGAAAAGCAAATATTCTCTACAAATTTCTGGACATTGATAGATGAGCTCTGAGTGTCTTGCAGCAGCTTCTCTTTTAGAACATTGCTAACCCCACCTCCACAGCTCTTCACTAGCAGCTTAAGTAAGTGCAGGAATTTGAGGATGAGAGAAGGAAGGGAGAAATACACATTTCCCTTCAGCTCTGACAAAGGATGCAAAGACAGAAGAGGGCAGACACCTTAGACTGAAAAATGTCAAGCTGCCTCTTAAGATTTGACAGGTCTTCCATAACTCTTTTAATGCAATAAATTCATTTTTGGGAAGGTCAAAAAAAATTCAAATCACTGCCACAGCAAATGCTTAAAATTACTCCCTATGAGTTGGATTGAATATAAAGTACGTACAGGTTCTCCACTGAGAAAACTGAATGTATTTATCTTTTTTAATTGAATCTAGTCATATAAAATGATCCTGGTAAGTAGATTAGAAATCTTACGTACTGGGCCCCCATGTGGTTTGCCTTTAATATCTGTGCATTCAATTACTGTTTTTAAAAAGCAGGAATTATTCATTGCAATCCTAATGCTATATTTATTCAGGATTTAGGGCTATTTTAAGATTAGGCCTGACTTAATTGTACCAAACTATCAGCAATGTTGGAGTCAGACTACTGTAACTCATTATCACATATCTGCCTGATACTTGCATTCTACAAATCTGTGAAGAAGAATAAGATAATACTTCCTCTTGCTACTGCTGGAATAAAATCAGAGGATGTATGGGAAGTCTGAAAAGCAGTTTTATCCAGATGCTCAAGTAAAATACTTTCAGATGAAAAAAGTTGAAACATGAAAGCTGTTCTAATAAAAATATGTACGATGGGTAATTTACATCTCCCTGTGTAACTCACAGGAAAAAAAAATAATTGTGGTAGCAAGAAGGCATTGCAAGAATCTACATTATGGACATGCATCAACTACTGCATGCAACGCACATTAGGAAGAGGTGAATAGTCAGTCATTCCCATCTTTTCCTTACATGAGATTCACTGGCATCTCTACTAGACTTGCAGAAGGATAGTGCTTAAGGCATGTCAGCAGACACGGACCAGACTGCCCAGACCAAGGGCAGAGAATGGCCTCTCCTCTCACCACACAACACCATCCTTCACTTCATCAGCAGTTCCTTCACAACAGCAGTTTTGTCTGAGATCCTCCTCTCAGCTTTTGCAAAACAAGGAGGCAACTTCAAAAGACTGAAGGAAATGGGGACAAATGACCTTCAGAGTCCCATTAGACTGTCACTATTTCTGCATTTATACCTTAAATATCACAGCAAATTGCAACTATAAGGTTTCTTTCTAAGTCACTTGTTAGCAATTTCTTTGTTTGACCATGAGCTAGGTAAGCATATGTATGGACATCTATTTACCTTATTTCTAGCCCGTCTCTTCCTCACTCACATTGCAATTCCTAGGGAGATTCCCACCACAGTTTTGAGAAAAGCCTTCCTAAGCATCATGTTACAGATCCTGTAGAAACCCTAGCTTTGACCTTGTTTTAGGCGAAAAGTACTGCTGAAGTCCAGTACAGCTACATATGGTTCCAACTCTGCAGATATACAGATTATATTATTCATCTAATGAAGATGAAATGTTATCTTAATTTATATGAGATTAAAGAACAAGGGCAGTAGCTGCCAGGATAGGAAGAAATGTAATTCCTAAGAAAATATTTGCTTTCATCAGTCAGTAAAACAGTGCTGTAAATCTGCACTATATTTGTCATGGAGGCAGGGAGTTGGGGGGAAATCAGAAGATAGTTACCAAGAGTCTGGTTGTTTTTCCTAGGTTGCAAAAGGATCATTGCTTGCAAAATCAATGTTTCTGCATAGATAAGAGCAGAAAATCAACAACAGTCACCACAATTTTCAATGCAAGACAATGTAAGCTTTTATAATGTAGAATAAAAGCCGTAGTCATTTTAAAAAAATGGCATCCATAAATATATAGGTATAGGCATTCTGGACTTCTCTATCAGAGGTGAGTAATGAAGCAAGATGGCCAGGTTCAGACCTTACTTCTGACAACTATACTATTATTATGCATCAATTTACATCGATTTCAAAAAGCACCACACTCCAAGCTTCCAATTTAGACTGAAAATTTTTTTATAATTTTTTTTCCTGAGTAAATGCATCCCATACTTGCACTTAAGTTCTATAACAGAACAGAAACAAGCAGTCATTCTTTAATTTACAGCTTAGAGACAGCACTATGCAGAGTACCTTCAAAATAAGAAGGCATATAATACATCCTTTTGTCTCCTATATACAATGCAAAGGAATTTCTCTGTTTAATTACATAAACATGGCATTTTCAGCAAATGTTTGTAATATAGAAGATGTAAATGTTTCTATTACTATTTGGTTAGAAAAAATAAAATTACTTGGAGGTGGCAATTTCTACCTTACACAGAAAAGATGATGCCAAAGTGTCCAGAAACTTCATTATAAGGCGGCTGTTATCAGAAAAGAAACATTCTAAAAATGTAGAGGACTCAAATGGTTTCTGATTTTGAAACAGATAATCTGTCTGAAATTCTAGTCAGAGACTGAAGTGGGAACTCTCCCTTTGGGATGTATCTTATATGGAAAACAAATGTTTACTGTGGAATAGTTCTGTAAGGTATAAATGAGTCATTTTTAACCACAGTATTTCCCGGATAAACAAAACTGCTGTATTTATAATGAAAATTAATTCAGTTACATAGATAGTTCAGTTCATAAAACATCTGACAGAATAGAAAAGGTATTTGACAAGTCCTAACTGGTATTTTTTCTTTAATCTTTCAGGTGTTTTTTAGTTGTGAAAGAAAAAAGCAATGAAAAGTATACACAGAAAGAAAAATCTGATTGGAAACAAAAGCCATTCCCCAAAACGCTGGGTGCAATTGCAGGGATCAATAAGCAAAATTAGGTAGAAAAAACCTGTTTACTCTGATGTAGACTGGGCCCAGTGCTGCTTCTTTTCATACAAATTACCAACTAATCTCTCTCTCTTGTTTGACACAACAGAGGGTCAAATCACACAGGTGTTCATCTCCAGGTTTTCTCATATATTGCCATTACTTAATTATTCATTCACCTCATTTGGTGAGGTTCTAGGAGTTGCAGCAAATCACTCCTGATCCCGTAAGCTTTTTTAAGAATCTACCCTGTATTGCCCTCTTTGTGTATGTAAATGTGTATTTATTCCTCCCTTGTATGTAAACAGTATCACGGGTCTCTGAGAGCACAATGTCTTGCACAAAAGCAGTCACCACCTGAGTCTCTCTGGACTCAAATTGAGCACCAATGCAGAAACAAGGAAGAAAAACACAAATTTGAATGTGCTCCTATAATATAGTTACAAATGAACTGGATTTTTAAGGATAATTTTGAAGGAAAAGTGGACAGCTAACATGTCAAGACAAAGAATGGAGTTGCTGCTAATGACCCTATCTTCTACTGCTTAGTAAGCTAATTACATTAAAGAAAACCAGAGCAGAGGAAATTAGAAGGCATGTTGATGTTTCTATTCCTTTCAAATCAAAACAGTAGCCAGCATGATGTAGGAAAGCCCCTTCAGGTTACATACTCTGAGAAAGCTATTGTATATAGCTTTGGCAAAGCCAAACAAACACACTAAGTATACTTGGGTTTTAATAGCCAAAGGCTATCCCTGCTATGGCTGTGCCCTCATGCTTTACATGTGCTCAATAAAGCAGAAATCCATCTTTCATGTCAAACCCTAAATGAATATTACAGCTTAAAATGGAATTGAAGAACAGAAATTATCTCCTGGAGCCAAACATGTTTGATAATCTTGGAAATGGTAATAAAACTCTTCTGCAGTCTTTCGCATGAGCTTCCAAGAAGTCTTTTGCACGGAGGTATTTTCTGAATTTGTATTACAAAGCTACCACTTAATAGTCATGGCTTTGAGTAAAAAGATATTTGCAAGTTCCTATTCCCAAAACACGATTACTGGAGCTCCATAAGAATTATGTCAACCCTGCTGAAATAGCCATGGGCTCACAAGGCTGCCCACCAGCTCCAAGCAGCTGACACAGCTACTGCTAAATACCCACCCTCCCGCAGGGGGATAGCAGGGCTCCTGAAAAGCTGGGTAGCGTAACATGTACAGACAGTGTTTGCCTGCCTGCCCCTACTTGTATCCCATTCTTGAGGCATGAGCATGAAAACACCCTTCTAACAGAAAAAAAACAAAACTCAAACATTATATTCTTTTGCTAATCTCTGATATAAAAGATGGAAAATAATCCAGACAAGCCATTAATTTTAAATTAGAAAATATTTAAATTAGAAAAGCTTAACCTGTTTGGGATGGAGGAAAAACATGTGGCCTTTTCAGCAGCAGCTTAGTGGCATGATCCCAGCCTATTAATCTCATTTTTTTACTGTGCTCCAGAAAAACCTACATCCTGATGGCATAAGTATCCTGGAGACTCACTCTACAGTATGCAGTGACCTGACAAGATCCTTATGCATTCAAGGCTATGCCTGCCTCCCATAGCTAATATAATATCACAGCAAATAATTTAATTACGCAAAGACCAGAAAATTCAGAGAGTGACAGCTCCCAGTCTCATCCACAGTGCTTATCTCAGACATAAAATCAGCATCAAGAACTATATGTACAAAAGGAGATTTGTTGCTGCAGACCTGTATATCCGAACATAGCACTAGCACAGCAGCACTTTGTGCTGACCTCACAAACTGTCAGATATAGAAAACACAACAGAAACACCCCAATTTCTTGACACAAGCAGAAAAGGAGAGAACAGCATTTCAGCTGCTGTAAGTTGCCTTCAGTAGCAGCAGGCCAGCTGGAACACCATCTACATTTCCCTCGGGTTTGCCACACCAGGAGACTCCCTCCTGCCCCTCCTCAGATCTGCTGGACTATCCAACTCCTCCATGCACTCAAGTGAACTCAGTGCAGACTGGTGAGCAAGCTGTGCAGAATTTTTAAGTTACAAAACCCACATCCAAGTTTGCCAAAACCAGTGACCTACATTTAAGAGTAATTAAAGTATCAAAAAAAAAAAAAAAAAAAAAAAAAGGCAGGGGACATGTTTGATTATCGTAGGAGGTTGATTCTTACAAGTGTTTTGCTTGAAGGTGCTAGTAAAATAGCACTTCATCAAACAGCTACTCCCCAAAATCATCTGCTGAAACACTTCTGTCCTAGCTGCTTACTGAAATGCTGCTTCCCTTCCCCCAATCCTACAATCCTTTCTCAGCTCATGAGGGCTCTATCTGCAATGCTACACAAAAGAATTAGTTGTTTCAACTTTTGTTTTCCTCTTTCCAAACAGCTTCAGTCATGTCTCTTTTCAGTGACCTCCACTGCATTTTACTCAACACTCTAGCCACCTTTTTTTTCAGGACTGGGGAGAGGGGACTGGGGGGCTAGGAGAGAGAAGGAAATAACCAAGCAATTTGGTTTGACATCAGTACAAAATCAAATCAGAATAGTAAAAATACGCATTAGTTTTAAATGCTGCTTTTGTAGTCCTACATCTCTGAACCAAACAAGCGTTTTCTGCACTTTAGATATAGCACCACAGGAAAACATGCATTAACTAGGCTAGAAAAAATACAGGTTTTAACATCATTACTTTTGTCCTAGGTTTACCACTGCTGTATTCGATGATCTCAGACAAACTATTCAGCTTGTACTTCAGCCTTCTTAAATGTAAAACAACAGGTAAAATGCATGCCAAAGCATCCTAGAATATTCTGAAAGTTTTGAAATTGAAAGCAACTTTAACAAGATTGGCTCTAATACCAGCTATTATTTTCATAGAATACAGACTGCATTGCTAAGGGAAAAATATCCTGACTGCATAATCGCTTTTAGAACAGTGACTTCTATGTATGTGCCAGAGGAGTTTGAAAGGAAGTGTCATATTTTTAAAATACATGTGCCACTACCATATTTAATAGAAAGTCATCCCAAGTCCTTTGGTGCATAAGTCTTTGGAGCCTTGGCATAAAAGCATTTGGGTTTGTATTAGGCTATAATCACTCTGCAGGAGCTGTCAGGATTTATCACATCAAAAATCCATGCACTAAAAAAAAAAAAAGGAGTGATTGCCCAAAGAGGGTTTAGTACTTTAGAGATATTAGAATCTATTTTGTTAATAATACCTGTTTGTGCACTTGGTCTTTGTGGCTCAGTGTGATCATGTTGAAGTATTGCCCATTCTCTCCAAGAGGCTTTTGTTGTGCCACTTCAAGGGCAGATCTTCAAACAACAACAGTAAGTATTCAGGAGCAGCCAAATTAGAGAGGCTCAGGTGCTAGGAGTCCCATCAAACCCCAAAGCCACTGTGAGGATTTACTCACAGTGCATCAATGTCTAGTTGAATATTTTTTGCACAACCTGATTCAGTACCAATTTGAGAGCATCAAATCATGTAGTGTCCTAGGCTCAGCAGAACTGTTAACTGACAACAGGGTTTTCCAATGTGAGGTTGTCAGAGATACCAGCAAAAGACATCTGAGAGGTGTTCACTGAGCCATGCAGTTCACAGGGATGAGGTCACATGCAAAGGTGTTTGCATGTGAGGAACCAGCATAGCTTAGTAACTCCTCTTTGTGAACATTTATCAGGACAAGACCTTTCTCAATGACTTTCCAGTATCTGATTTGAAATCTACACAGCCCTATTTTAAAAAAGAATAAAGATATATCCTTTAATGTGTTCTATACAATTTCTTTTGGACGCCAAGAAATATAGGCTCTTGAGTGATAAATTATTTTCTTGAGGAATAATTAAACCATCCTTTAGTGAAAAACTTGTGTGATTGTTTCTTTAAGATAGAAAGCTTTTGTTTTAGAGAAGACTTCAGGCTCAGCAGTCTTTCAGTAGGAATTTATACATATAGAAGGAAAACTCAAAACAGAATAACTCACCCAACAGTCATAGAGAAGAACAAGGTTTCTGCCCTGTGAAGCTACAAGAATTACTAAATACAACATCATTACGTGAGTTGTATGTAGAACTGCAATCCTAGTAAGCACATCAATAGCAAAGACTGTCAACACACTACTGGAAATATTTCAAAACAAATTATGGTATCAGTAAGTCACATTCAACTTCCATTGCCACATATGCATTTGTCTTGTAGTTAGAGACCCAGACACGAGGAGCTTTACAAGAAAAGGTATTCAACTAAGAAGGTTAAGTGAAGAACACAAAAACAAAGGCAATGTCCTGAAACAGCTGAAGCATAAAAAGCAGAAGACCAAACAAGGCTGGTTTTAAGTACAATTCAAAACTGTTGAAGTCTCTCTAAAGCAGCAAAAGATGGATGGATTTCTGGGGGAGAAAAGGAACAGAAATCACACATTTCCATTGAACTGTTTCAAGCTAAGGGCATTGTATATTTTTCTAAGCTGTCTTAGACTACAGGATTCTGTCATATTGAATGCAGGGAAAATCCATGCTGTCATGCTACAATAATGGTTTTCTATCCTGTTATGTATGTTGGCATTTACCATTAGCAAGAATTCACAGTGACATCAAACCAAGACCAGAGCTTTGTTACAAAGATACATTGCTGTGAGAAATAAAAGATATTCTGTTGAGTGCAGATCTTCCATGACACTCATGACAGATCATAATATTAGAAGTTAGCAAGAGAGAGGGAAAGACACAGTCAAGCACTGTCTTTCCTTGAGGTAGCCTCAAACAAGAGGTGACATATTAATCAAGTCAAGTGAGATTTTCACCATTGATTTCATGGAAATAGGACCTTGGTTTCTTAGAACTAATAGCATCTACTCTGTCTAGAAAAAAGAAATCTATATAACCAATCCCTATTATATAAAAAGCTGGTTTATACCACTCTAGCAGTGTACACTTCATACTCTTTTACAATGTTACAATTCTGAAACAGTGTCAATTTAGAAGAGCCAGGCTCAAGAGAATGTATTTTTCTAGAGGTATGAATTTTGATGAAAATAATATCTACTACTCTCCTGCATTAAAAGATTTCAGCTATGCAGCTTTCAGAGTCAACTTTCATTTCTTTTTATGTTAACATGCTTTTCCTTTTGAGCTAGCTATATATTGTCCTTTCTTTCAGCTATCAATGCGTTAGCCCAAGGTTAACCAACAACCTTGGACCATCAGTCCATTGAAATGAAGGAGCTCCTTGCAGAACACAAATGAAATGCATAGAGGGTAAAAATGTACCAATCAGATGAAGCCAAATCTGGGCATAATACACATATCAATACCTTGGCAGAACTGCTGCCATATAGTTATGGTTTTGTTTAAAACACTTTTTGTCAAATTTGTTTCAAAGATAATAGCCTTTTTGGTACAACATCTGCTTCTCTAGAGCACTAAGGTCAGCTAAAGAAACACCTTGCAAGGTGGCTTGAAGAAGAGTGAAGTAGGATACTACAGTCTACTATCTTACTAGTCGAAAACTATGGGAGGGTTTGTATCCATGTCTGAGCTTTGTGACAATTTGCAATTTTCTGCATTCTCAGATGACAACAGCAAGAACAGCAAAAACAGTCCTCCAAACTCTGACTGACTTAAGAAAACATTTTTCAAGGTTGTGCTTTCCCCATGCCCCACCAGTCCTTGGAGAAAAAAGAAAAAAAAGAAAGGGGTGCGGCTGTGTAAGAAATAGTTTTTAAAGAACCTTAAATCAAATTCCAGTTCAAAGATTTGGATCGCTGCTTATCACTCTCTCAACTGTTTTTTGGTTTTAAATCCTTAAATATTTTAAAATAAGTCCACTTAGCCACTTATCTAGACTGAAAAGCTGTAACTTGTTCCGCAGTTCATGAAACAGACTGTGCTATAAGCAAAGTGCTGCACATCCTGCTATTTATCTCAAGGTTACGCTGAGCGTCATCATCAAACAAGTTATTTGGCCCATGTTTAGTTGAATATTGTTTCCCAGTGTGGTACTGAGAGTTTACTAACATTAGAGAAGCAGAGCAAAGAAGCCTTAAGAGAAGCACTGTATCGTCCCAATCCCCCAGTTGATGGAAATCTAAACTTTCCCTTACAATAACAATTAATGACACTACATTTTCAATAGAATTGACAAAGCACCTCCACTTCCTAGAGGGCCAGATCCAGGATCATTTCTGGGTTTTGTTTGCCTCTCCCCACCTGTGCCTTTATTCCTGCATTTGAATGGAAGAGTAGATGGGAATGCTGAGGAAAACTATTAATAACTTGCCACTTGGCTTCATTTCCAGCTTCAGCAATGAAAAACCACCAGCTTTCTAATGTTCATATAAATATTAACATAGACCTGTAATATGAATGAGATTTCAAGCAATGAAACGTGTGCAAAATGCAACTTCAGGGGAAGAAATTGAAAATTTGTGTCCAAAGCAAGTCCTGGGCCTGCTAAACCAAAAAGCAGCTGGTGGAGTGATTTACGGGTATATGCGAGTTGCAGCTTGGTAATGAGCTGTGCTGGAGGATGACTCAGCTGAGCAGTGAGTTATCTGAACTGGAAAACAGAAAGCTAAACCACAGATAAAGTTCTTTATCAGAAAAGGCTCGCTGGTTAGCATTTTTGTCCTTGATTGTCCTTGATTGACTGTCCCTGGCAATCTGCTGGTCATGACTTTTAAATTACTCTCAAGATAAAATACTTCAGCAAACAACAATAGATTTTGAAGGCAGTTTTCACCTACTGGGAAAACAAAAACAAAAACAAAACAAAACAAAAACAAAAACAAAAACAAACAAAAAAAATTAAAAAAACCACCTAAGAACAAATCCAGGGACTTTGCCAGGTTCTAAGAAAGAAAGGTGAATTACACAAAAGAAAGCAAAGTCTTTAGGAAGGTCATAAGGTCATTAGAATTGTTCTTAATGCCTTTTATTTCCCATGGGTTTAAGCTCATTTTAAAGTGTGCTTTTGATGCCAGTTACATATAATACATAGAGATACTAATAGAACTTTTTCCAGTTGGTATCAGACAGCACTAGGAATGCAGCTTTACTGTTGGATGATTTTATTCTCCACAACTATTCCCAGTATGCCTGCTATTACACTTAGTGGTATACACCGAATGTGCACAGTCCCTCCTCCCTGGGCTCAGCTGGCAGCCCATCCTCTTCTCAAACTACATTCCCCACTGCCATTGTACCAAGCAAATGATTCTGTGCACTTCCAGTGAGAAGTCAGAAAACTGAACTCAGAATACCATACCTTAAGCAACAGAGTCAATTCATTATTTCCTTACCTGCCTTGTCTAGCTCTTTCCTTACCTGCCATGTCTAACTCAGAGCATGCAGGAGTAGTGCGTGTGTACAGAACACAGAACTACAAGACAAAAGGCATGATACAGGCTTGAGCCCAACTGAAGCTGTTTATACAAGTGTACTCCAAGACTTGCCAGTCACTTGAAACAGATTATCTGTTAGTAAATCTACTGACATCCAGGACCAGTCAAGTTTTCAGGTGTGAATTTCAGGTACGTGATAATTAAGCAGTGTCCTGATGAAGTATCTCAGCTATTCAACAAGTATGCTGGGCACATGGCTATCACATGAAGTTTAGTCTAGTAGTCTCATAGGTTAATTTTAAGGAAGTTCAGATCAGAAAATAGGTGAGGTCCACAGGCTCACTTCATGACTCAGATTGCAACCACAGAAAAAAAACAAGAAGCAAGTCATAACAACAGACTGACCTTAGCCTTGAGAAAGCTCAAGAGTGCTGAGGATACTGAAATAGAGAATTGCATGAGAATACTCCTGTCTATTATGGTTTCTTGTAATAACTGCAGACAAAAGACTTCATAAGTGTTTCAGGCTCCGTGCTATGTGTCCCCAGAGGACTGCAGGGTAAAGAACAACTTCTGAGAGGTGAAGAGCACAAGGAGGCAAGAACCTGGGGGGAAGGTGTTCAGCAGTCATGAAACATGCAGCCAGAGCATGAAGATCCACCCCTTTAAGCAGTGAGGAAACAACACAGGATTCAAAAAGCTCTTTTGAAAAGTCACTCATCAAACATAGGAAAACAAGTAAAAGCAGTCTTGGGAAGTCTAAAACTGTAAGACAGACCCAGCAATGCAGAGGTCTGGCACACATCTCTCAAGAGGTGCTTAATGAGGGCTGTGATCAAAAAAAAGCCTCTTAAATGTACAGGATTTTATGCTAACCTTGTGATTTGAAATCCTGAGTCACCCACTCCAAATGCCAGGAATTCAAAGTGTTTTATGTATAGGCAACTAAAGAGACACACAAATCTTGCAGGACTACTATATTTTCCAGATATGGATGGTATTAACTTTTAAAATAATTATGAAGGACCTGAGCTACAGTCTAATTTTCACAAGCATGTAAAAAAAAACCCCAACTAAATGCAATTTTCTTAATGTTACTTAGCACCATATAATTTCATTTATGCAACACTGATTCATCACTGAGTTCTTAATTTTTTTAATGAAGATCAAAGGCAAAAAGAGACTGCAGTCTCATTACCAAAAGAACTATGCTTCTGCCTGAAAAGATCCATCATTTAGCACCATCCTACAGAGTAAATGATTTTTGTTTTTTTGTTTTCATTGCTCCTTGCATCTAGGGTACAGAATTTACAAGATCATTCCTTGTTTGCAGTGAGCTAAAGCAGAACATATGACACATTTTAAAAATTGAAGCATGTCCTTTTTCCTTCCTTGGACATACATATACAAAACTCTGAACAGGAGAAACATGCACCCTGAATGGCCAACCGACTCCTAAGGCTAAAGAAAGAAATGTAAAAAAATTATATGTAAAGGATTAAATTGCAAAGGCAACACCTGCTCAGAAGAGACCATTCAGGAGATTTACTGCTTCAGAAATCTGTGATGGGAGTAAGTTAAGATAGATAATGGCTAGTCATGGGATGTATGAAAAAGTGACTGATTATACATTGCTCCGAACCACTGGTTTTCATTGCTGACATAAATCAAGGTTAGGCAGTAGCTTAGCAAGTCTTAAAAGACAATAAAAAGACCAGTAAAAAAGCCTGGCAGTTAGATTTAGCAGAGAATGTTGTGTCCAGAAAGACCAGATGCCTTTTTAAAAATAATGTTTTACTAAGCAATGTCTGAAAAGTTTTTGCAGCCAAATGGAGCTTGATCTTTAATGGCTGAACAAAAGAGGTCCTAATTATTTAAATTAAACACTCATTTTAGCTGACATTTACTTAAAAACTTAAAATGAAGTGATTTTGCTGCAAGGCAAGTAGGAGAAATGGAAAGGTTTTTACATATAAAGATAGGAGTCATGAATGAAGCAATGACTTTAGCATAAAAAGAATCTGCTGCTAAACAAGAATTTACTGTGAAACGTTATATCCAGACTAGCGGATTTAACAAAATGCCCTTTTTACTTGAAAATCATTTCTGCACCAGATTTACGGAAAGATATTTTGCTCTTGTTTCCATTTGTGGTCACTACTACTCACATCCATGAGGACAGTGTCCCTCCATCAGGCATTAGCACATCCACCAATAATTCTCAGATAATGACTGAAAAAAAATCTGATTTGATTTGGCTGATAAGCCATGGACTTTTCAATTACTCCTTTTATTTATACACTGTCTTGCTCTCTATTAAAAATACTGCAACTTTCCAAGAAGTCACGTGCTCTTCATACAAACACAGAAATCATTTTGCAGATAATGTGACTAAGTAGATGCCTTTGAAGCCAACAAGCCTATTTCCTCAAGCACAAACACCGTTATTTTTAATGCCAAGCAAAACCTCAAACTAAGTGCCTGATTTTCCTGAAACCCATCCTTCATCTTTATCTCCAAGCACCAGCCATCTGGCTAGTGCATGAGGAAGAAACCAACCAAGGTAAGCTTGTGGAGGGCAAGTGGGTGCCAGAAGTCTGCAAAGTACCACTGGACCCCTGACTGGAGAAAAGGTGTCACTTGGTGAAAAACCATGTGCCTGCAAGGGCCCATGCCAGTGGCCATGTACAGCCACTTCAGGGAGTGTTCCTCCAACTTCCCACCACACCAACAGGGAAGAGAGACCCTCAGACATTTGCCAGGCAACGAAGTCCCCCTCCATCCATCAGGTCTCCCCTTCACCATTTTCCCACAGAGCCCCTGTTGCAGAGGGGAGACACACCAGTTTTTTGGGTGCTCCATCGGGCAGCCAGGTCTGCACAACTGCAGACATGCAAAATTGGCACAATTTCATTTGGATCAAACCAAGGAGAAACTCTGTGGATCATCCAAAACAATACCAGATAGACATTAGTATGCATTTTGGAGTCTCTAAAGAGCATAATTTCATTAAGCATGCAAGACCTAATGAGCACAAAAAAGAAATAACCAGGCACTGTCATAACAGGAAATATACCAAAGTCCTGCCTAAATTGGAGCTGGCTGGGAAGTCAGCTATTGTCAGGAACCCATTTCAGGCACGGATATTGCTGATTACCTTGAGCAAGCATGGAATAATGGCCAAAAAAACTCCAAACCAAGGAGACTGCTTTGTTTATTTTGTGGGAAGCAGATCAGAAACAACCTAAATCTTAAATATGTATATCCTAAAATATGCCATTATTCCACTAAAGTGGACAGAAATAGTAATATTTCACGCTAAAGGATGGTTAAAAATAAGTATAAACATGCAAATACACATCCTTCTTAGTGCACTTGACTGGGGATACACATACCTTGCTGAGAGCATTGTAGCATAATTCACACAAGGTACATGATTTTCACTTCTTTTATCAAAGAAGTTTTCTGTCAAACTACTTCATTGCAAATTTACTACTAAATTTGCTTTGACATTTGTGGGAACTAACTTTCTTTCTTTCTTTCTTTCTTTCTTTCTTTCTTTCTTTCTTTCTTTCTTTCTTTCTTTCTTTCTTTCTTTCTTTCTCATGTCTGGAAGATGGAACAAGGGATCATTTTACTGCCAGTTGGTATACTCCTTGACAATTTATGAATGGTACTGGACTTGAGTTGGTCCTATCTAAAGGTTTGTTCTTCATAATTTCCAAGTGGTACTGGCATTATTCATCTGAACCAAGTATACTCTGCTCCAGAAAAGCACTTTCCAAAAGGTTTCTAATCCTGCTAATGTAGTTTCAGTTCCCTGATCCCAGCTATCCTGGAAATTCATGTGTATCACAGCACACAGCTCCATCCGGCTTTGAGATTAAATTGGGCTATCTGCCCACACCAATTTGGAACTGACTTATTTCCCTTCAATGGCGTGACATGGCTGAGAGGCTAAAAAAAACTCCTAACTGCAACAAATCTGAGGCTTCCCCTAAAGGAAAGGTAGTTAAAGGCACAGGTAGCACAGCACTAACAAGATACTTGCTAAACCTCCTCTCTCATAATACCCTGTCTCATGGCCCTTTTTTCATATTGTGACCGTATATTTTCATGCTACATGAAATACATCCATGTTTTGTCTACAATCTAAGTTTAAAAATTAGGCGCTAAAGCACAATTATTTCTGAGCAAATAAAAGCATAAAACTACTGATATTTTCCAGTATGAGTCAGTGTGGATGTGGGAATTTCTAAGTAGAGATAAAGCAACAAAAACAAGACCATGCCACCAGAGAGCTGGTGTTGCTCCCTGGTAGTCAGCAGTAAGGACATCTTTTACCATTTAGAAATCATGCCGATGCCATTATTTGGATCTGAAAACATACTGTGCAGACTACTGGGCATGCAGGGAAATCTAGAGGTAGATATTTATTTCTTTCATGTTCCCTGTGTGAAATAGCAAGGCTCAGTGTATCAAAGCTCCATACAGAAGGCTCATTATGTAAGTGACAACTATAATATTAAACTGAATAGAATGATAATATAATTCAAGAAATCTAATTGCTACCGTGCAGAAAATTCATTTTCTAACAATACAAAGCAAAAGCTGTCTCAATCACTAAAAAAAACATCCACCCCTTATAATTTTCTTTCATTTTCAATTTTATAAAAATGGCCTTAACTCCTCCTAGAGACATCAGCACTTAACTAGTCAATCAATCACCAGAATCAATCACCACACCTGCTGTCTCCATTGTTATTCCTTAAAGAAAAGCATAAGTAGAGGAAAACATGTACTGACTAGAATGCACCAGAGGCAAATTTAAAGAAATAAAACAAAACCAAAAGAGTATTCTAATTACTAAAATGAAATACCATTTGAAAACTGTAGATGAAAATTATTCCATCAGATGAGAAAGAAAAGCTGCAAAATTTACAAATATAATGTATTAACTTGGTGACAAATAAAAATAATTTTAATGTAATAGTTATCTGAAAATAAAAACCCAACTCTCAATAACTCATTATCTTCATTATTATCAAAATACCTTGCCAAGGTAACCACTATCATTATTCTTACCTTACAGATGGCAAAGCTGCAAAGACCTCAGCAGTATTAGAAATCTGCGAATCAGTAGAAAAGCTGGAAAAGTAAGTCATATCTCTCATCTCTAGTGCAGAGCTTTGATTTTACACTTGACCACTGAAACAATAAAGAACAAAGACCAATTTCTAAGTATTCTGTAATAACACCAAGCATTGAATATAGACCTATATTCCCAAGTTTAATATTCTGCTATTCTCACCTCTTAACAGAGAAAAATCATCTAAGACAAGGAAGGAAAGTATAGGAGTATTACGTAAATTTTCTACCAGTGTGCCCTTTCCAGATCCCAACCACACATGAAAAGAATCACGAAAATCATTAATCAACTGTGCTCTTGTCTTCATCTGTAGGTTTAATAGATATGTCACCATGAACCAGATTCATCTGAGAAATGTGATGAACACACAAATCCCTGACAATAAGCGGTGAGTTTCTATTTATTTATGGTAATAAGGAAAAAAATTTCTATGCACACGCACCAGTAATTCTCCTGACCAAGAAGTCAGGAGTCTGCATCCCATAGCAACATATCTCCAAATAATTTAAACAGAACTTAGTCCAAGTGGAGATGACTTTCTATACAGGTGGAATAAAAGCTAACACAGAAAAGAAGGCAGTACCTCATCTTAGCTTTGCAAGATATGCTTGTCAGACAATACCCAAAACAATCCTTGCTTTAGAGCTCACTGTGTGACATAACTGGATAATTCGTGTTTGGATCTGCAATCTTTTACTAGCAGGATCTATCCAGCTCTGTGAGACACTCCACACAAGGGCCTGGGATTCAGTGTGCCAGCAGCAGCACCCAGGGAAGGAGTCTCCCACTCTGCAATGAGTTGAGCCTTGCAGGCTCCCCCAGGAACTGCCGTGCAGGTCTCCCCACAACCTCCCCAATGGCAGGGGACTGATGCAGCCATTATCCAATATCATGTGAAACTGAGAACAGCATTGGGCGTTTCAACTTCAATGGGCTGCACGGCACCTCATCTTTATTTCATTATCACAGCAGAAGACTGCAGAGAAACAGCATGCACAGCACTTGTAAAGTCAATGGCACCTCAGTTTATGAGTCAACTCAGATATAAAATAGACTCTTTAACAATCTCCTAAACTTGTGTCTTCTTGAAGGAAATCGTTTGTATAATCACATACAAAATAATCTTTTTAAAGTGTACCATGGTTTTTTTTCCATATCCTTGCAACAAAAACTACATTTTCCATTAAAAAATCCTAAATTGCATGATATAATATCATGCATGCTTTACTGCAAAGCACAGTCGATGCAATGGTACAAGAAAGGAACAACTCTGTTGGATAAAAAAGCAGTATCTAAATAACCCAGAAAACATTTCTTTCACCAGCATCAGTCTTCTAAGAGCAAGACATACTGCAATTTTTTTCATTTCAGGATTTTGATGCAGTGCAGTATTTTGAGATAAATTTAACATTTCAGAAATTCTAAATTTTCATTGCATTTACCTCTTTGGGATTTACAGTAGGACAAAAAAAATTACACTAGTCTGGTGGCATGACATGTTATGTGGCAAATCTTTTTAAACCAGAGTTTTGGTGGCTTTACTGAACTACTTTCTACTTTGCCATAAACATCACAGCAACAACAATGCAGGTGCTATCTCCAAATGGCTAATGTGAAGGTGTTTACTGCAATTCTTTAGAAATAACAAAATAGGTAGGTAGATCCAACACCATACTCCATTTCCCCATGACTCTTCCATCTCTAACTGGGAGTGCACATGCCATTCACTAAAAAGGAACGGGTCATTGGAATGTGTCAGTTCCGCTGGAGGATGCACAAAGTTAGTTGAATTTAGACAAGTTTTCTTTTCATGCCAGTGAAGGCTCTTTTTCAAAAAACAAAACCATGTCTCACTTCCTGATCCTGCTGCTGGGCAGGGCATCCTGCTACAGGGTGGAGCATTAAATTGTTCAAGAAAAAAGCTGGCTGGCAGCCAGTGGAAATTTCATGTGCTATGGATCACGCTTTTATTCTACTATGATTCATCAGCTTCAGCAGCCACTGGTGATGGGTATATGTGGAATGTGCCACAGAATATATTTTCTACTACAGTAAAATTTGCCTGTGGAATACTTTGTTCTTTCTAATGTGTTTAGTCTAGGCTTATCCAGAGGCAATAGGATGTTCTAGCAGCCTAACAGCTATTTCAAGGGCAGGAGTTAATCTCTTAACTTAGTAACAAAAAGTGTAACATGGGAAAAAAAGCTGCAACCGGAAATTGGGGCTTGGGAGATTCAGGCTGGATATTTTGGGGAAAATATCTCCACCAAGAAGCCACACTGGAGGACCTGGAATAGCTTTGACGAAATTGTCATCCTTGGAGGTTTTCAGAATACACTTAGACAAAACTACAGCAGGCCCAGTGATTATTTGGCCTTGAGAGAGATATTGGACTAATTGTTCTCACTAGCCAATATCCTGTGACTCCACAATTTCATGTATCCTTAATCAGTGTTTCTAATTAGTCTGAGTATCCAATCTGAATAAGAAAATCATTTCTGACTTGAACTGTGTCAGAAATCAAGACATGTTTAAACACCTGCAAGTAGCTACAAGTCATTGCATTGTGCATCACAACATAATATAAAATCAATAAATATGTTTAAATAGACTTATAAATATATTTATATAAATATATAAACAAATAAATATAAAATCAGAATCTTAGATGATAATTTGCAAGGTTTCCAAAACTTTTAACCAGATTAATCAAAATAAATGAGGTGGTGAAATAAAAATGACAGCAACACTTTGTTCATCTGGCATAATGGAAAATGACATGAGCTTCTACAAGCATCAGCCTGAATCTGTGGAATTAATTTCTCTCAACCAGTCTTGGAGTCAACCTTGTCACCTTTTGCTTCAGATTACAAGCTGGATTCTTCTCAGCTTCCCTAACATGTTTGTGTATTTAAAGAGGAAAAATCACCTTCAAACTGAAGACTTCTCTTACAAATTTTTCACACTTATGAGAAAGCTCTACAATAGAAGGAGTGTCACTAGTGCACAGAAGGTACTGTGATATTATAATAATGAACATAATATTAGCATAGACTTTGCATAGATATAAAACAGGGTGGTTTTTTTCTTTTTTATTCAAAATGTACATTATCTCCTCTTTTTTAATCCATTTGCTCACTCTCCAAGGCTAGGCGAGCAGATGGGGTAGGAAGCCCAACTACTGTACATCTTGGATTTATGTGCATATGCAACTTCATATTCTTTTAAACCCAGTAATCTTACATGGCATTGAATGTGCTTTCTATTGCTGAATGGACTTTCTTTAAATGCATGAAGACAGACAGGCACTCTGCTGTTCTGACTGAAGTCAACAGGAGTTACCAATGGATTTAATTTGAAGTCGGATTAGGACTTCTGTGAAAAGCTTATATATAGAGAACCATGTACTGTAAAAATGTAATCCTTTAGGGAAAAAAGTCATTTATAAAAGCTTTCCTGTGAAGAAAAAAAAAGCACACTATAGACTTAGGTAATCATTTAACAAGCTCGACAGCTGAAAGTAAATAATTCTTGGACAAAGTTTCTAGGATGAAAGGTTTGACCTGCGCTTGAATCTAAAGCAGCAAGCTGATTGACCTTACGATACTGTGGTTTTATTTCAGGAGCTGCCTTCCCCCCTGCACCACCCCACCCCACCCCCCCAAGCTTTCTTCTGAATTGCATGAATATTTCATGACTAACTGTGCATACCATGGCAGACAAAGAGCTAATAGATTAGTAATTTGACCTGCTATTTATTTGAGGTGCCCCAAACATGCAAGAGGGGAGACTCTGATTTTTCCTTAGAACAATCATGAAACAATATAGTTGATTCTAGAAACTTTACTTTAGCTGAGATAATTGGAGTGGGTAGAAGAGGCAAATGGTAAGAATTCACATCTGGGAATGAAAGGAAATCAGTGCACGATACAGTCAGGCATGATAGAACACTCTATCTTAATCACTGCAGAAAAACACTGAACTTCACTGCATTACCCAGAAACCTTGTTTATACTGCTTCAGCTTAACTTTAGCTAAGGATTAAAAAGACCCAAACCAAACAAAAAACCCACACCATAAACACTGAAAGAATGAGTTATGTCACATTTATAGTGTAGAAGTGTAAAAGAGCTCTTCAATTGTCAATTTTTCTTTTTTAGATTATGGATATCAGTTAAGATTGATGGAGAAGTTCTTAAACGACATTCAAGAGTCACCTGTAAAGTAATTCTTGGAAATCGTGTCTAAAGATCAAATTATGATTGAGGAATCTTGCTAGTGAAAAGCATGAAGCTTTTAGACAAAGCAAAGCATTTTGGATAACTAGCTAAACATAAAATGGAGACTTCATTATTCCCTTTTTCATCTGCCCTCTGAACAACAACCACTAAAAGAGACAAGTACTAGATTTACATGGAAGGTAAGCATTTAACTATGAAGCAATTTTTATGCATTAAAAGGTACACTAATTCTTACAAGTAGAATCTGAAGTAGAAGACAGCATTTAACTGAGTCAAAAATTATTTTTTAAAAATTCCAAACCCAAACTGTATCACTCCACTGTGTAGCCAACATCCAAATATAGAAATTCTTTCACAAGTTCAGATTATTAGAAATTGCCAAAAAAGTGGACAGAAAATGCTGCACCACAACATTTAGAGACATACGTGCACATCAGCACAGATGCCAGGTTGATCAGGCAATTTCTAGCCTTAGGTGCCTATTTTCTGCTCAAAGTGACAGGCTCTGAGGTTATGATAGCTGCACTTCAGCCTGTTGGTTTCTTGACTGCTGTATGCTCTGATTGTTACTTGTAGCATTTTATTTGACTTGAGGATGTAAGACACTCACATTCAAAATATATGCAACTGTGGAACAAGTGCACATAAAGACCAAAGTTCTGAATTTGGTGAATCTAATCCACTCCTATTTACAGGGAATTTATACCATTTATTTTCTAGACATCGTTGAGGAGAGAAAAAAAAAGTTGAGAAAAAAAAAAAATTGTCACCTTCAAGTAATCCTTCCACAAAAACATTGACCAATCCACGGTCTGGAAGCTACAGATGGAAGACTCCTTTTCCCCTATCACTGCTGTTCATTTTGAACTTCTTTTGCAAAGGGACATTTGCAGATTTGCTAAATACACTTTTGGTAACCTGTACAATGAAAGGTTTTCATTATCATCCAGTGTAACAGAAGTAACCTCTGAAGTCTAATCTTAAACTGGAAGTGTGGCTTCACAGATACAGCTATTGAGGAGGTGAACAGGTTAAGAGCAGGAATGAAATCTACCCAGAGGAGGAAACTGTTACTAGACTTTGCTCTCAAGCACCTCTATTAGCCTGTAAGAAAGTAGCTGAAGGTAGTCGGAAGTACTCATGGTAAATAACAATTCTGACACAGTTTGGCTGGTATTTAAATTGTAGCTAAACAAAGAAAAAAAGGCAGCTAAAGCTCAAACTAGGTATCTCAAACCACTCTGGTTACTACAGGAAAACATTGAGGTCAAGCAGTGCACAAGGAAGCTCGAAGTCCTGAAACTTTGTTCAAATGTCTATGGGAAAGAAATAGTAAAAGTCTGAGAGAGGAGATGTCAGGGTGGGGATTGTGCTGACTGTATGTGGGAATTAACGAATCTGTTTTCTGTCTCTTGCTTTATTTCTTTCCTGAAGATGATCAAATCATTTCATCTCTTCGCCTTTTGTTCTGTAAAACTGGTATTATACCCTCTCTGGTGCATTTTAAAGGCACAGCAGAGTGAAAGCTGGAAGGAAGGAAGGAAGTCAAGGAAAGAAAGAAGTCAGACTGACCCACTCAGCAGATATGTAAGACAGGGGAAGGTAAAGTTATTTATTCCTGTGCAAGACTGGTGTGATCCTGTGGCTGGCTGGAGAGCAAGTAGGCAGCTCACAGGCACTAACATGCTGGATGCCTCACCAAACCCATCTGAAATTACCATGCTGCTATGATTCATTAACATCTCCAAACAACATAAAAAATAGCTAGGCAGAGTAATAATGAAAAACAACATTAAAAAAAAATTCAAACTGTCACAAAACCAATCTACTGTATCTCAGATGAGAAGGGGGGTGATTTTTCTCTCTCAGTATTAGAGCCTTTATTCAAAACAATCCCCAAGCAAACTGTCTCCCTGGACAGAGCAAAATGACAGTATTGTGGGTCATCTTGTGGGAAAAAAAAAAAAAAGTCTGGATCAAAAACAGACTAGCCACCCTCTTCCATGGCTTATGCCAGAAGCATGATACTTCAGCAGCCCTTGGTGTTCAATGTGCTCTGGGTGGCTACCATAAATCAAGCAGCAGTTCACCTTTCCCCAGTGTCATTTCACCTTTGACCATTAATCCTTTCCTTCTTGCAAAAATACTGGCTTCCACAGTTTCTGTAAGGAAATGTCTGAGTAAACAACAAGTTCCTTCTCAGCTCCAAGGTTTGTCTTGAGCCTCTCTTTCGAGTTGTAATATTTAGCACTTCATCCCTCACATGATTTACCAATGTCTTCCATACCTGCTGAATGGTCTATGGTCTTGACTATAGGTATACATCATTAAGTAGACTCATTTTAGCTGTTAAAAAAAAATATTAGAACCTGTGTACATCCAAACTTTCAGTGCTTTCCAAAAAAAAACCCCAAACAGATCAGCTATTCAAATTTAGAGTGCATCACTTCACTAAGCAATTCTCACTAAAATCTAGGACAGCAATGGGTTTGTGCTACAGCAAGTCACAAGAAAGTTTCTACATTGTCTCAACAGATTTAAGCTGCAACTCAAATCTCCACTGACAAGAGAATTATTTCATTATATAAATGAATCTACATCAGATTATAGCAGTGGTAGCCACAATAGTAACACCATGGTAAATAGTAATTAATCCAAATATTTCCACAGTCCCCTTCAGATGTCAGCCTTCAAGTATTCTATAGATGAAGGTAATAACCCTATCCTTGGCAGGGAAAAAAACCTGAGATTCTGCAGTGTAACAGCATTTGTTCAAGAAGGAGCAGTTGTAGATCTTAGACATTTCCCTGTTACCCCCTAACTTTCTTATTTTCTCTAATGCGTCATTATACACACCCTACAATTTGGGAGTTTGATGGTGCTTTTGGCTTTAGTAGCTTCAAAGGCTTCAAAAGATCTGTCATGTACCAAAGAGGCATTTAATATCTCAGACCTCAGGACTAGCTGAAGCCTAACACCTGCTGATGAGAGGACTTTATAGAGGTTTGTGGTAAGTCAGCCACATATTAAAGTACAAGGTCTGCTCTTTGGTTCTTAGCTGTTGAGTAGTAAATAAAAATTAATGCGTAATGGCACAATACCTTCCTTGGGCATGCTTCCAATTCCTGCTCCAAAGAGCCTGAAAAACTGCTAAGAGCAGCTCAAATGAAGAGAGTGAGAGGAGTACTCCAGCAGAGTGACCCAGCCATGTTCTTGCCTTTGATCACTCTCACTTCTATTGTCCCCAAAATATGATTGCATCAACTTGCCTTTTATCTTCTTCTATTTAATCTGCACTAATGTGTCTGCAACATAGCTGAAGCAAAATCACAGCCTACCTATGGATTCTAGATCACCTTGAAACATCACACTAGTATTGATTTCCAAAAGCAGATCTTGATAATAAAGGCAGGCAGCAACAGACAGACACAGGAGATGTTTTCCAAGCAACTAACAAATTCTGTAACTCAGTTTCAATGCAGAGATTTACCAGAAGGCTAAAGGCTCCCCACTCTACATCCCTTATCTCCTACTTATCCTATATCCAAGCAGTAGTACTACTCACGTTAGTAACACTTGGTTTGATTTACTTTACGATAAAAGAAATCAATCTATGGCAGCACAAAAGAGGAACACAAGGAAGGAACAGCGCAGGGGCTAAAAAGGCACTGAAACATTTAACATGGTTGTAACACAAAACCCACAGCTCTTCTTTCAGAACACCTGTACTTCAGGCAGCACCCTTTATTTCCCATAGGGAAGGGAAGAGGTGATGAGGACATACAGCAGTGCAAATAAAGAAGTCCATGTCATTTGTATCAATCTGGAGGCAGGAAACACTGCAGTTTGACTCAGACATGCAAAGTTTTACACTGTTGAGATTTTTCTTGGGGTTGTGAAGCATTGTCAAAAATAACCTACCCAGCCTTGCTCCAGAGCTGAAGAACTCTGCAGACAGTTTTTGTATTCTGGCAAAGGCAAAACTATCCAAGAGGTTTAGCTGCAGGAAGATAAAGATAAGATAGATAAACCCCCCACTGTTCCTTAAATCTTGACCTCACAGTGTAAATGCAAGATCACGTGCAAGCTTGTATCTACAGACAGTTACAAAGAAATCTCAGATAAAATATTTCAGTACATATACTTCTCTCCCTGCAAGAAGAGCCTGTGGCAGACATGAACTGGATCATTTAATTAACTACTGCAGGATGATCAGACACAGCAATGCTGAACACACGGTAAGAGTCTAAACAACAGAAGAGACAACTTCAGCAAGCTGCTATAGTTTATAGTACTCAGAACAGCATTCCTTTACATAAATAGCAATGTTCAAGGTTTTAAACAGCTGATGTCCACTTTACTAGTATTAGAACCCTACTTCTCCCCAGTGCTCTTCTTATTCCATTCTACATCCAGTCTGTGTTTGTGCTTGGGATTGCTCTGACTCAGGCACAGGATTTTAAACTTGGCCTTGTTGAATTTCATGAGGTTCACACAGTCCCACCTCTCAGGCCTGTCAAAGACTCTCTGGATGGCATCCCTTCTCTCCAGCGTGTTAACTGCACAACTCTCCACTTAGCTTGGTATCACCAGCAGACCTGTTGAGGGAGCACTCAAATCCACTATCCATGTCATCAATGGAGATGTTAAATCACAATACCAACCCCTAAGGAACACCAGTCATCACTGACTCCATTTGGACATCGAGCCATTGACCACAATTCATTGAGCACAATCATCCAACCAATTTCTTACCCACAGAGTGATGCCTCTGCAGTTTAGAGACAAGGATGTCTTGCAGGACAGTGTCAAATATTTTGCACAAGTTCAGATTAATGACATCAGTCTCATCTCTCTTATCCAATGATGCTGTTACCCCACTGTAGAAGGCCACCAAATTTGGCAGGCATGACTTGCCCTTAGTGAAACCATGTCACACCTGTCACCAGTCACCCCCTTATTTTCCATGTGCCTTAGGGCAGCTTTCATGAGAATCTGCTCCATGATCTTACTGGGCAGTGAGGAAAGACTGTCTATCCTGTAGTCTGCATTGTCTTCCTTTTTTTCCCCTTTTAAAAAAATGAAGGTTATGTATCCCTATTTCCATTACTTTTTTTAATATATATATAGCAAAAGCAGAAAAGGACAAGACTGAAATTTTATATCCTGCACATTTACCATTATTGTAACATACATGATGTAGAAATGCAGTCTTAGCATTCAGTAGAGGTACTTAGCATCAAGAAAAGGATTATAAAGACATGTCTGAGTACATATCATAACCTTGTTCCTTCTAACAAGTCACAGCATCTTTATGACCCCCTTTCAGAAGGGCATCCTCAATCTCCTTTGGTAATTCCCTACTCTACATTCAAAACATCCATTTCCCCTGAGGACAGCTGATGCTGAGTTTGGAGAACATAATGAAATCATTATGGTCAGTGTAGTACCTACACTTGCATCAGAAATTCACTTCCTTTCAAATGCATACAGTGTCAGTTAAAACACCTGTACCTGAAAGGTGTAGGTGAAATATGTACTGATGCTCAAGAACAAAGCACCTCATTAGCTCTCTGAGCACAGTGCACTGCAGCTTGTCATTATCCAATGCATTTCTTGCAAACTACTGGGTGAGGGATATGACAATCCCTGAGGCTGCATTGCAGAGAAATATTATCGACATTCAAGCATGAATGCAGAAACAGACTACCACCCAAAACTATTTGCCATTGGAATCTCTAGAATGAAAGATGGAGGGCAAATGGAACAAACAACAACAAAAACAACAGCAACAACATAAGCAAACAAAAAACACAACACCCTAGGAATAGTGTCTTCAAGTTAATTTAATTTATTCATAAAAGCCATTTATGAGACACCTCTCTGCCTCATCTAGGGCCACAACCCAATAGAGGATATATCCTAGGATAAGTCATGCATCAACATGTTGCAATGTAATTTTTTTGGTGTTAATAGGGAGTCAAAAAAAACCAAAGAGAAAATGTTCAAAAATACTTTAATATTCATTGTTTCAACTGTAACCATTCTAAAAATGGTTATGTTTTACCAGCTGTACAAGAGGGATTTCTGAAACAAGACCCACAGATTTTTTGTATTAAGATGTAAAGTGATAACGAAACTACAGCACTGAACAGGACAATCCCTCATGCTGAAGTGGTAACAAGAGTTCTTGCAGATGAGCTGAGAGTGGATTAGGAAATCGACATTCAGGGACTGAAGGTATTAACTTGACTCCACAGAGTCCTATGGCTGTGTATTGCAGACTGATTCCTCCTCTAGACCTACGTGGGTCCCTATTTCATGAGGTGCAGGCCTTCAAGAGTAACCTGCTCCAGCACTGTTCCCCCACAAGGTCACAAATCCCACCAAGAAACCAGTTCCAGTGTGGGCTCCTCTCTCCATGGGTCCGCAGGTCCCAGTAAGGAGCATGGGTTTTCCCACAAGTTCAAGTTCACTGTCCTTTCTTGGGCATCCACCTGCTCTGGCATGAGGCTCTTCCATGGGCTCCAGGTGGGTCTCTGCATCTCTGTGGATCCTCATGAGTTGCTTCACTATAACATGCACCACAGGCTGCAGGGGAATCTCATCTTTGGCACCTGGAGCACCTCCTGCTCTTCCTTCTCCACTGACTCTGGTGTCTCCTCTGTTCCTCTCACATATTCTCACTCTGCCCTTCTCTGGCCTCAATTACATCTGTGCAATAACTTTTTTTCCTTCTTAAAAATGTTATCACAGAGGTGTTACTATCATTCCTGACTGTTGTGGCCGTGGCCAGCCACAGGTCCATCCTGGAGCCAGCTGGCATTGGCTCTGTCAGACATGAGGGAAGCTTTTAGCAGCTTCTCACAGAAGCCGCCCCTGTATTCCTCAGCTACCAAAACCTGCCCACACAAACCAAATACAATTGTAAACTACCATTCTTTCAAATACTGCTATTTATCAATCCAGTCTCATTCTTGTGTATTTATTCTGCCACTTTCTGCTGTGCTCCAGAGGCTTTTGTATATAATCAACTCACAAACACATTTTACTTTGGTTTAAATTTTGTTTAATAATAATTTCCTGAGTAGCTTTAAACAAAACTAATTACACACACAGAGAAACATGTACAAAAAGAAATCACCACTAACTCTACTTTTTTTTTTTTTTTTTAAGGACTCTTCTGTTACTAAACATAAGTAAAATTTCAAAAGAAACTCAATCATGACAAGGTACAGAAATTGTGCCTCTCTGGCACAGAGAACACCCACCTTTGACATAAATCTTCTATCCACAGAGGAGTATTTTTCCCTCATGCAATGTATTTATGAAATCCTTGGGAATCTTAAAGTTCTGGAAGTTGAGGGAAAAGAACAAGCTAGTGTGAAAGAAGTGATCCACATATCCATAAAGTGTTATGCGGCAAGTCAAGCAGACACAAATAACAACCAGGTCCTGCTTCAAGAGAGCCTGGCCCACACACTGAGCCCCCAGGCTGGCAAGGAGGGCCTGCAGCCCAGCATGGCAAGTACACACAGCTGAGGATGAGCTGCCCTTAGGCTGGATGTTTCTGGCATTACAGACTGACAGACAAGCTTGTCAGGAGGCAATTCATTCTCCTAAAGCTTGAATCACTCCCAACACAAAAGAAAAAGGATGGTTAAAGGACAATTTTTTCAAACAGCCATAAAAGTTCTTCCCTTTCTCTGCTTTTTTGGGCTAACAGGTCAGTCTCTCTCCTGAGCATCGTAAATCACTTACTCTTTGCTGGTTGAAGTTAATACCATTTCCATAGTTATCTGTGACCTCAAGATTTCTCCCTTTGCTCTTTCATGACACTATGGGCACAGGAAGAGGATTTCATAACACTGAGCCAGAAAAACAGAAACTGAAGCCAGAAAAACAGAAAATCAAACTGTGATCTCCCTTCCCCTGCCCATCTTTTGCCTTTTCATTCTTTAATTAGTAAGGACAGACAAAACAGACCTTTTCCTTGTTTTAGTTTGCTTATGTGTTTGTTTCTGACAGAAATTTGTTCTTCCTGCAGGAGAACCAACTCCACTCTTCTATAAATAAAATCCATTTGTGTAGATGGAAGTTCTTTTGAGAAGTTTCAGCGCAACTAATTTTAAAAATGAAAGACTGGGAGAACCAGAGGCAAAACTTGTTTTGGTCTCACAAAAATATTGAGGAGCAAAGACATTTATTTGGGTATGTTTTCCAAGAAACATTTAGGAAATGTGAAGCTACTTCTTATTTTACATGAAGTACATTAGTTGGCCAGCATAGGGTTAAACCTATCAGAAATCTAGCAAAGCAGAGTAAAGATAAATTTCCTGAAGTGCACAGTAAGACACTATTAACCAAACATTGTTCTTTCTTAAATAAATGCTCACACATAAAAATGCATCACCTATTGCTGTGCTATGTAAGCAGGTTTCAACAGTGAACAACAGCCTGGTGATTTACAGATCCCTGAGTTAAAGAAGAGAAGGATCCCAGATGGCTCTTGTCAGTTTGGCAGAAGACCTCAGAAGACAGAGAACCTACTAAGGATGAATTGAACATACTGGCAGCCCTTTCATACCATATCTGAATAGGATAACAATTGGATTCACAATTGCAGTTTACAAGTCCATATAAGTTCTCGAATTTCATAGGAATGTTTAGTATCTTACCATGTAAACTGTGTAGTCCTGATTTTAAAATTGGACTTTGCATTTCACAGGGAAAGAAAGATAATTATTAATTTCCAATGGCAACTGTGCACATAAAAAATGTATATACATATGTCTGTCTCTTTCTGCTTTGTATGAAGGACCTGATGTGTGAAATGCGACTACCCCACACTCTGCTACAAAACAGCAAAACTAGAAAATGGCCATCATACATTAAGAAAAGTGGGGGAAAAAAATCAGTGTCAGAAACACAAAATAGGTATTCACAGTGAAACAAAAACAAAATTAATGTCCCTCAGTCTGTGGACTGATGATAGGTTTGCCATGATTGTTTTTTGCCCCTGGGAGATTATGTCTCTCAGGAGGTAACATCCACTTAAGGGACAATGAACCACTATTTATATAAATGTCCATCACCAAAACTCTCTAAACAATTGCAAATATTGACCAGCATGCAGCAGATTAATTTGGCCTCACTATCACTGGCATACATTGTGGATAGCTATTGCAGAATAGCAGATCTCTTACATTAATACTTCACTATTGAATGTGAAATTTCCATCAACAAGAAAAGAAGCATTTAATAGTAACTTTGTTTCCCTAACAGAGGCATATGCTCTCCTAATAATATAAAGACAAAAGACAAGCAAAATGTTTTTCTAACAAAAATGAATATATTTTTGTCATTATACTAGGCTCTACCTATGTAAATAGTACAATCCCATGGTTACAGAAGTTCCTTTCCACAAGAAATATCTCCAATAGATTCCAAGACACAAAGCTTTGTTCTACTCTAACCATTTAAATGTGGCCTATAATGCACAGAAGCATTTTCCTCAGTTGCAAGAACTACTTCAGTGTGGGGTTTGTTTTTATTGATACAAGAAGTCCTTAAATTCTACTGCAAAGCAACTACAATAGTCTCAAATTTAACTTAAGAAGCTTTCTGATGCCAATTCTTGAAGCAGGGCAAGATAGCATCGAGTTAGGAGCATCCTGCTGCTGCTTCCGAGGAAAGATCACAAACTCTGCCATCTCCTCACCTTCACAGCTCTCCTTTTGAAACAGTAATTTTACTGCAAGACAGGCATTGTCATAAGACAACAAGGACAGCAGTATGTGGAACACAACGCAGCAGAATAACTAATAGCCAATTTTCAGAAGCATCAAGTAGGTACTGTTTCTTTTCCAGTTTTGGATTCTCTATACCTGAAAACCAGACCACAAGAGGAACTCAGAAAACAAAAGCAGGCAATGACTCTCTTGCTCCCTGTTAGCCACACCCTTTTTGGGTCTAGTAGTTCTAGCATTATACTCTTAATTGGCATCATATTGACATTCCCATCTGAGATCTAAAGAAAAAGAGAAAACGTCTGTGTGTGTGTCTGTGTATGTGTGCACTAGTGTAAAACAGGAAGATGTAGCAGCAGGAAACTGATAACAAACTAAAATGCATTATGGAAGAAAAAAGTTTTGATTATCAAGACCATATTTTGAACACATTTCAGAAATGTAAATCCCTGCTTTCTTCTACTTTGCTGCACCCTTTTAAGTGCTCCAGCAGGGGAGTAGGAAAGTTGTGAAGCAGCATAATTAGGGACTTACACTATAATTGTTAAAAGCACTGAGCACAAAGGCAATACTAAGACAAACTGCCTGAAGCTTTCTTGGCTGCAGGAAGTGGCGTTACCAAGGTAATCACTTTCAAACTGTCCGGCAAGACTGCTGAGGAACTTTGTACTGAGAGGGATGTGTTGGCCAAAGTGTACTTCCTGAAAAAGAGAACACAGGCATTCACTGATAATTTGTAGGACTTCCATGTTTTGTCTTACATATGTGTTTCTAGCTTGCTGAAAGTTGAAAAGCTGAGCTCATTGTGAATATTTGAGATCTTCCTTATCACATCCTAAATCCTGCAGTTGATTTGAAAATCAGATGGGGGTAAAGGAAAGCAATTTGACAATCACTGAGATGCTAATCAAATTAGATACAAAAAGGTTGGGTATGGCTTATATATACATTTTCAGATATTAAAGTGCAAGGATCCACACTTCTCCCACATTGCAGATAAATATATTTGAAGTACTTGTGCTTTCCTTCACAGGCCCCTTGTAGCACTTCCTTTGGTGCCAGTACTGTTGTGTTTGCTGCAGGAATGCAGCCCTTCACTCAGCTGTGATGTGACATGAATTTGAGCCTGACAGCTACTACACTTAACTTGAGATCCACACAGAGGCTGTGCTTTTCATTCTGGAGATTCGCAGTGAAGCATCTGCTCTTCACCAAGATAGCAGCTGTTACACTAATCTGAGGCCTCTGGGCTAATTGCTGTATGAATCAGCAGAGCTAACTCCTGTCCCACACTATCTAGGTGTTAGATTATCCTGCTACAGAAAGTGGGCAAAACCACACACAGATGGAAAGAGGTGACACGAAAGGAAGGGTGACAGCAAGAACAAAAGGGCAGCTGTGGATTTCCAATCAGTGGCAAAAGAAAAGAGGCCTGGTGTTGCTGCAGTGGCCCTGTGCTTTTCCCATGGTGGGATGGCACAACCCCTGTCTGCTGGAGGACATGCATCTGAACATGGCAAGGGGGACACCAGAGCCTAGAACTTAGCTGCTCCAGCATCCTGATCATGCACCTTCCTTGGAAGGAGTAGGAAGGGTTTTCAGCATACTGTGTTAAAGTGCCTCCTCTCTTTGCTGGGTTTTCCAGTTTTACATAAATATCACAGTCATCCCAAGGTATAAAAACAAATAAAAACACAGAGAGAAAAGATGCAGTGTCATTTTAGACAATATTTAGATTTGTTCATTTTATGTGAGTCAAGTCATGCCACAAAATTGTCTAGGAGCCACTTAGAAGTTTTTCAGTTCATTAACAAAAGTTTCAGAGATCCTATTTGCACTGGGCCTGTGGATACAGTTTTCCATAAAGGTGGAAGGACCTCCAACATTTCTCCTTCCTAATGCCCTGTATTCAAAGCTGGAAGTAACTCCCTACGTACACAATTTTAACTGTATTTCTATGTTCAGGGTGCACAGGACACTGGTCAGAGTATGTATTTTCTCATGCTTATATATCCTAGCCTCAAGTAATCAATCAAGCATTTACCTCAACCCTAGAAAGTACCTAGTAAATAGCTCCTCAGAATTTTCTCATTTGTAACCAAATGTGAACCCATCATGAAAGGAAGGAAGCATATTTTTCAGCAATAAAGCCTTTGTTAAAGGCATAAAAGCTGCCACAACCTCTCTCCTCACATATTTATACAGCTCTGAATTTTGCATCTCCAATAATCAAGGGATACTATGGCACTTCCAGCATTTTTCCCCATCAGTTCTTTAGAAGTTTACATTTTTTTTTTTTTTTAATCATTAAAATATGATCAAGCAGTAAAGACTTTTAAAAGCCACCTGGATGTCTTCACTTCCCACCTCCAAAATTCTTTGTGGTTTTGGAGGATTGAGGGTGGAGGCTTTTTGTAGGAATGAGTATTGAGTAGAGTTCTTTTCCATATTAAAGAGTCTAAAAACTCTTTCTTCAAGCACAGGAGAGACAAGACAGCCTGTAAACTGTAAGGAGTCTTCATTCCTTATTGACATCTTTCTTGAAAAGTGGTAACCTTTAACCTTGCAACATTATTTCTCAGGGGCCTGATTAAATGAAAAGTCTGTTTTAGTCAATGGCAATTATAGCTGCAGACCTCATGGTAACCTTCAGTGTGTATATTCTGCCTTGCACACAATGCCAATTAAATGGTTGACCGTCGTTCTTTAGGTTCATCTAAAATTACGTTATCTTAAAAGATAAAATACTGTCGATGCAATTCATAATATGTCTCCTCAAACTGCAATGCCAACAAAGATTTATTTCTTCCAGGTCATAAAAGGTTAAAAGAAGCAAAACAATCTAAAACTTGATTTGTAAAATACGTTTAAAATAGAGGAAACGCAGGTTTATGACATAGGGCAATCTAGGGTTTTATCCTTCCTTTCATAGAGGGATTGTTTGGATTGTATTGGGGGGTTTTCTGTTGTTGTGGGGGCTTGGTGGATTTAGTTTGAGTTTGTTTTTTTTCAGCTTCCTGCTATATATATATCTTCTTCTGTGTATTTCTTCTCCTGCTGCTTGTGTTAAGTGAGGTCCAGAAAAGAACTGATCTTTTAAATACACAGGATAAACAGCGTATCCATTTAATATCCCTCTAATTTGTCATTCATGTTGTTAAATATAGTAACAACATTTTAGCAAAAACTTATTTGCATATTTGTGCCAGAGACAAACTGAAGTACTTGTTTAGGCAAAGATGTTGCTAAAGAGTGACCCAAAGTATCACCTCAAAAGCCCCAGTTTACTGACCTCTGCCTCTGCATTAGGAAAGCCTAGAAAGTTTGCATCTGCTTTGCTCTTCCCTATTAGCTTCACATCAGTGAAGTAGTGGAGGTTAGTAACATATTTCTTCCAGCCATTTCTAATAGCATTTTTCCCTGCTGTTTCTAATAGGAAATCAAAGAAAAGACCACAGATTTTTAAACAGCTTCGCTTTACACTAATTTGAATACCTATTTCAAAATTCTCATTAAAAGTGTTTGTTCTTTACTGTTTAATAACCTCATTCCTTAAAGATAAAGCAGATTTCAAATAGTTTGTGGTTAATTTTGTTAGGTCCTGCTCAACTGTTAGAGAGACTTTAAAGTCATTACATTACATAAAGTCATTACTCTATTCCCCACTAAGCACAAGGAGATATAGTCTCTTACAAAAAGACAAACTTGTAAATCAAAACAGGAGTCAGAGCAAAGTGAACAACATCGCAGCACACAGCCCCTTTATCAGTATCTTATCACAAATATCAAACATATTTGCCAGTCTTTACTGCATTTTTTCCTCCATCTTTCCTTTGGCAGTATCTCTATAAAGAGTTGGAGAAAATTTGGAAACATTTCATATCACTTCATGTCTATATAAATACTTTCTTTTATGAAAAGTGAAATGCACATGCATCAATTGGCTGAAATCACTGCAAATACAACAGTGATTACTTCTCCTCATTAAAACCAGAGCAGGAGCCCCAGAGGTACTTTAGAGGCTCTCCCATCACGTGGGACCACCTGACCATAAGGTTCTCAAGCTGAAAAATCTGGAAGCTTTCTAAGTGCGCATTAGTTAACAAGGGACAACACATCTTGGTTACTACTAAAATAACAGGAGCTACTGGAAATGCGATGCCTGGTTTCCTATAAACTGTCCTAGATTTTTTAACACACTTATCCCCAAGCCCTCTGATCAGCCAGACCATTGACAAAGGGGTCCTGATGTTTCCACAGCTCCTCGTGTACCGGCTGAGCAGCTGGTGCAGGGTGTGGATGCTCATTGACCAGCTGGCTGATGCCCAGCAGAGGCGACTGGGAGCCAGGATGTAGCTGCCTTTTCTCAGCAGGGAGCCCTAATCAGGCTGTTCTCTTTTACCCATCTACTGATTTTTGTGAAATTTCTAGGAATGTAAATATATTTGAGACATCTCATTCTCTTGTTAAATTTTGCAGCCAACAGGTTCAAGAGTTATGGTGAACTAAAAGGAAGAAAGAGATATACACAGTGCCTGATAGCCAAAGCAGTGCAAACGTGCATGTTTCTTTGCCACTGCAAACCTGGCAGCAAACATACCATCGAGGTTCCTCACATACCTCTAGCTAATTTTAACTTCTTTTCCCCTTGTATATGTTTTGCTTCCATTACTTTCCCAAAAATGCTACCTCATCATTACTAAATGTTTCACTACTGCTTTTCCCTGTCTAGAAATCCTTCTCCTCCTGCTTAGAAGGTATTTCTGTTTCCAGTTCAACCAGGCTTGACAAGGAAATAGCAACCAGACAGTGGAAACACATTAAAAACATACAGCTAATAGAAGTATCATAATATGCTTCACATCTAAATTTTCTAAATAGAAGGATTTATACATACAAGATTTATATGTATTTCCAAACAATTTGTAGAGAAATACCCATTAATCATGCCAATATTTAACAAAAAATTTTGTACCTACTCCTGTGTTTTTTATCCTGCCACATCCTGAACCATTTATATAGCTACAACTCTTTAGCATTGCAGTATTGCTTGTACTGAGCAGCACTAGCACAGGAACAACCTTGTGCCCACATGTTTTGGGGAAAAAGTTGCCAAGATTTCAAGTTCAATGTGATATAGGACAGCCTCAACACAGTCTGCCAGTACTGGAAGCTTCTTTCTAGCCCTCATGCATCAAGGTGCAGTTTATATATACTTTTAGAAGTAAACACCCTAGAATTTAAAGCCAGCAGATAAGCCTGAAAAATACAGTCTCAGATTCATGATTACTACACAGCAGGTGTTTCCATAATATAAAATGTTTTTAATATTTACAGCAAACACAGCCAAGCATACATTTCCAGGATTGTACAAATAAGGGTTATTCTCTAGAGCTAAGAATAAGAAGCAGAATGAGGACTGACATAGAAAAAATTATTTTCTTATTCAAATGCATAGTGTAACTGAATGCAACTGCTAGACTGTCTCTAACAACCTCAACAACAGCAATAAAATTAAAAGGGCAGATTTATTTAAAAATCCATATATATGTGAGTTGTTGTAGCAAAGGCAGATTTTCATGGTATTGTCTATCGGAATACTATGACCAAACCACTTTAAAAAGACTGCAGAATGTCTAGATGATTATTTTTAAATTACTAGGTTCAAACTGTCTTCAGAACAGATACTGCTCCCATACCCTCACTGTATAAATGACTCAATTCTCTCACCTCAGAGGAGGAAGAGAGTATTCTTGGCCATTACTTCTGTAAAGCCTGGACTGGAGTTATGACAGTTCCATGAAAACATCAGCTCAGTGCTTGGCTACCAGCAAAAACACATACAGTTATTACGAACAGAACAGTGAACAAAAGAAAACAATATTATGCTGCTGAATAAAAACATGATTTTCCATGCCTTGAGTATAGTCCAGACTAGTCCCATTATTTCATCAAGTGAAAAGTTCAGAAAAGACAACAAGGAAGAACAGAGACATGGGTCAGCTGGGCAGGTTATGATTCATCAGCCTGGGAAAGTGATGGCCTCAGGAGCAGGTGGCAAAAAACGGGAAAAGAGTACGGAGAGGATAGAGAATGTTCTTCATGGTCTCTTCTGATATTAGAGATGGGGTCCAGAAAATAAAGCCATCAGAAGCCAACTCAGAACCAACATGCACAGCACTTCCTCACACGGCTGGACAAACTGTGCCAATCTGAACAAGCCATGTCCTGGAGACATTTAAAAAGAGTTGAGGTGCTGTGGAGGAACAAACATATGCTTGGAAGGGAGCCTGGCTCATGCTGTTAGAAAGCTCAGGAAATCAGCCTGGACTGAAAACAGTTAGAAGAGGGAAAGCTAGTAAGAAGAAGTAAGGTATGGGGAAAAGGCACTGCAGTTTCATTCAACTGTTTGCATATGGGTTACAGATACTGTTGGCCCAGACAACTTGAGTTTTCATAACAGTTCATACTCTAAAACTGGCTTGCAGCACAGCAATAAACTCTCTGTTGATTGTTTCTATCTCAGGTTCAGCCCTGTTGCTTTTGCTGAAGTAGTTAGAAATTGCTATGAATAGAAAATGTTGCCCTAAAATAGCTACCAAGGCCTGTCCTAGCAGTGTTCTCTGTGTCTGCAAAATGTTGTGGTCACAGAGGGGGGAAAAATCCAACCATTTATCCAGTCTTGAATAGTCCAGATAAATTAACGTTTTCCAAGGATCATATTGGGTCAATGTGCTCTCAACTAAAATAGGATACCCAACCTTCAAAAGATAGTTTACCATTTCAGTTTTCAGAAAGTCAACAATACAACCCACACTCAGACATGATCTGGTAACCAATACAGCCAGATTTGCCACTTTTCTGCTAGGTTGGAGCAACTCTGCTGTAATCTTGGAAAATGTAAAATAAAGTAGTAAAATGGGAACTGTTATTTTGAAGGCACAAAGGGGAGAAAAAAGTTCAGAAGGTATTACAGCATTTGAATTTGTAACTGATCTAAATACTCATGCTGCCCACGGCTGCATCAACAGATCTGCCCCAACAATTTCCAGCCAAAAACCACCATAGCACTTCTCAGCCCCACTCCCCTCTGGTCCAGCTTTATCATTCACTATGAACAAAGGCTGATGGGGAATAGATTAGCAAAAGAATTCTTTACAATACAACTCAAATTTATCAAAATTATTTTACTGGTTTTCACAAGAAGTTTGTACAAACCCCTTACCTGTTACAGAAATAGAGTGCAGCTGCTTTCAGCTGTAGATTGGTTATTTTCTATTATAAAATTAAATGGACATTTTTTTTTGGCAAAATCACAAAGGCATACTCATCTTGTCACTATCCTAAAGCCAGTGCCATAACCTATATGCCATAAACCATTCTATATATATTTGATATACAATCCTCATTCTCATGAGACAAAAATGTTACCAGACACAGCTGGAAGACCCAGAGAAAACATACACCAAGAAACCTGTGTTCTAAAGTCATAAACTGAAATTACTTAAGCCTTGACAACCTATAGAGAACCTTTTGAGAAATGCAGAGTGTGGCAGGTGCGGTCAGCGCTTGTATGGGAGGAGTTCCAGTTTTCTGTGCCACCATCTGGGCAAGGCTGCACTTCTGCTACACTGTACTCATTACTATCTGATGACTATCACAGCAGCTGTGATGGCTGCATAACATCCAGGCCAAAAAAAAAGAAAAAAAAAAAGGCTAATATTTCAGCAAGTCATTAGGGTTTTATCAGCTTTAGGGGATGTATATGACTTTCAAAAATGTATCAGCTGTTAAACTCAGAACTCCTCTGACAAGTTACAATGCCGGCTATGCAACTGACACCTTTGAAACGTAAAGTGAAATGTCATGCTGGAGCATTTAATATTTAGTGGAAGCAGATTACTGCTGGATCTTCCAATAACAATTTCAGCTGATGCAACATGATAGTCTTCACAGGAAATAAGATCTTGGCTTTGAAATTAGAAGTCAGTTGTGAACATTGCCTTTTGAATGCAGGAGATTATTTGACTCTTATCAAGTCTGATAAGAAAGCTGTTTGTCTATAGAGAAATACAATACAGTAGGATGTTGGATTTCAGACTCCACTGCAGGTGAAGTGCAAGTTCCCACTGGCTGAGAGAAAAAGAAAAGCTTTTTGTCCAAAAGTTCTAAAACCACAAAAAGCATTTCTACTTCCTAAAGCAATTCTAACACCATCAGTACTACTCACTAGCTATAAGAAAAACACCTGCATTTCCCCTTGCCAATACCATACTACCTCCTAAGCACACATACAAGATGCTGTAGAACAACTTGTCCATTTGGTCTTGCAATCATGGGAAGAAATGGTCCAGTTCTGAAATCCACTTCTGGCAAACAGGCTACATGTTAGTGAAATCAATCCTACCCTCCTCAGCTTCTGGAACTAAATACTGCTGCTTTTTATTAAGTCAGTTTTTCTTTTCCTTGTTTCTCCTCAAGCAATTAAGGTTGACAAGCCTCAAATACTGGTCTAAGGACACAGTTACAGGTTGCGTTCAGAACAGCTGGACAAGGATATAGAAACAGTGTGCTTGTGCTACCATGGTGCAAATGGACACTCAGCAACATGTACTGTGCCCAAAACTTCCAAGTAAAACAAGACATTTTCATGAGGCTGTTTCAAGGGGTTCAACTCACATACACTAGCAATGATCAGAAGAGGATTGATAACAGCTCAGCAACGCTGTAACAACCAACAGCCCATACTCTTGGTTGTTACATGTCACAGACCTGTAAGCCATCTGTCCAAATACAGGAGTGGCACAGATGTCCTGGATGCTTGCAAGTGCTGTGCTGTCTCCACCACCTGTCAATATGGGAAGTGTTCCTGAACAAACTGCAAGATTTGAAGAGAGAATTTCATGCCCTGTGGATGGTATTAATGGTATGTATACATCACTTCTACCCCTTCTGTTTCAAGTAGGGCAGTAAGTTCCCTACAAGCAAGGTGAATCACTTCACGTGGATCCCCCTCCTGCATTTCATTGTATCAGGAGTTACTGGAGGAAAACCATAGAAGTAGTTTAAAACAATTATTCCAGACCACTCCAATATTCTCCTCAGTTACATTCTTACATCAGTAGAAGTGACAAACTACAGAGACACCTTAGCTATTGAAAAATGCGGATCTGGCTCCTCAACCCACTCAGAACACAAACTTTAAATCTGCATCCAACTCTGGGATCCCAGCAGCAAGGAGGATGTGTACCTTCTGTGATTCTGCTGGAGCAAGTCCAGACAAAGTCACAAAGATGATGAGATGGCTGGAGCACCCCTTCTGTGAAGACAGGCTGAGAGAGTTGGGGTTGTTCAGCCTGGAGAAGAGGAGGCTCCGATGAGACATTCGAGCAGCCTTCCAGTACCTACAACAAAGGTACAAGGAGACCTACAACAAAGCCAAAGAGAGACTTTGGACAAGAGCATTTAGTGACAAGACAAAGGGCAGTGTCTTTAAACTTGAAAGTAGGTATATATTAGACATTAGAAATAAATTCTTCGCTGTAGTGAGGCACTGAAACAAGCTGCCCAGAGAAGTTGTGGCTGCCTCACCCTAGGAAGTGTTTAAGGCCATGTTGGGTGGTGCTTTCAGTAACTTGGTCTAGTGAAATGTGTTCCTGCCCATGGCAAGGAGGTTGCAATCTCAGGTGACTCTCTTATTAGGCTATAAACTTCAATTACATTATTGGAGCACTTCTCCATAACACTCCCTTATTTAGTATTTGAGCTTTCAGAATTTATTTTTATACTATATACTAAGTATATAGGTGATGCCCCTGTAACTCATTCCATGTAAGCCACTGACTCGAAGTTTACACCTCTCAAGTTAATCATTCTTAATCCTCTGAACACACTGAGGTTAATAAAGCGTTACCTAAGATATTTTAAGAGTCAAGTCAGTTTAATCTTAAAGAAAGCCTTCAAAATATGAGTAGTTTTTCTAAGCTGAACTTTCCTGTTTCATTTCCACTTCATTCTACTATATTCAAGTTGAATGTGAAGCTTTAAAAACTCTTCTCGATATTGCAACACTTCCCCACTTACAAATCTGTTCTTTGCAGAGTCATCGTGAAGTGAGGATAAAGCTACCACTGAGGCAGCCAGAAGTAACAGTGTCACAAGGAAAAGAAAAGAACACCCCAAAGCTCTGCAAAGGAGCCCAAGAATTTCTATTCACACAAGAAATCGAACCAATGGCAAAATACTGTTTTTCTGAAATGTTATTTTACATAAATAGTAATAGAATTTAGATATAGGTCTACAGTCTGAGTAATGGATGGGATAAGCACAGAAGGACAGACTAGGAATGTGTGATTACACAGAGTACTATGTCCAAAGAACATTTCTTTCCCAGAACAGCATCCACCATGCCTAGGAAGGTGATTCATCATGACGTATGTGAGTCAGGTTCCCATTACAAAGACATCATGAATCACTCCTGGGCTCTAGGTCATACTCAAAATGCACACACAGCACAGGAAAATTGTTCTTATGCCATGAGCAAAGGAAGCACTTTAAGTATGCAGTCACTATTGCATTTCTATTTTTAAAAAAAGCTAAAAATAAAAGAGAACCAAGAAAAAATTTCAAACAAGATCAGCAGTTCTGACTCCTCCATTAAAAAAAAAAAAAATTGCTAATAATGTAATTTCTCTCACTAAAAAACAGAGTCCTTTGAAAACTGGGTAGTTAGCCAGTGAACCTACCTGTGGTGGCTCAGTGACTCAAATGAGACTACAGTCTCAGCCATGTGCCATGGACACTTACTCTTCAGTACTTTCCAAAAGGTATACTGGAACACTTTCTGTTCCTACTGGATTCATTTAAATATGACAGCACCACTTTCTGGCTACATAAAGATAAAAGAAACAGGTATTAATTTGCTATCAATATACCAATAACTTTAAAGTGCAAAACTCAAAGCCTTATATCAAGTACTACCAAATTTTATAGTGCTCATATCCATCAAAAGAACTCAACATTTTCAAATGTTATATTCTATCTTAAGGTCCATACTGTCATTTGGTTGTCCCACTAAGATATTTTGGCTATGCTAACCAGCAACAAAGACCAATGTTCTGAAGGATATATTTCCAATTCTCCAAGATCAGAAGAAACAAATTGCACCACATTGCCTTTAGTAAAAAACACGCTCTCATTTCATCTCAGGACACACTCCTGCTATCCTAAATTTTTACTGCATTCACCCAACATAGCAGATTCCCATCTTGCACTGATCTCCTAGCCTAAGTGCCTAACTATAGGATGAGATGAGTCCTGACACAGAGGCGAAGGTCAAAGTGCAAAGGTTGTGCTTGTAGACTTCCTGAACATACTACAGGTAGAAACATAAGGAAAACCACAGCTGTTGCTCACAGTGTTGCAGAGCAGCAACCCACACCAGCAAATGACATTTTCATTCCTCTAGACCACCTTCCCTTCTAAAACAAGGAAGTCAGTTCAGTGCAGCGTATTCCAAACAGTCTCCTCAGCAACTACCCCAGGGTGACCCAGGACTTGGAGGTGTTACCACAGCAGGCAGGAATCACTCTGTTTAGACAGGTGTGACAGCAGACTATTGCTTCCCAGGCCGTAGATGCACCTGGACCCTCACTGCAGGGCAGCAGCACTATGCAATGTAGGGCAACAAGAGGTCATGTAGAAGAGGGGAACTGGCAGGTACAGGACTGGTACAGCTATTCCCAAACTAGGAAGGCTGTTATTTAAGAAGAGAAAGAAGAAGTATGAGTCAGAAACTAAATAAAAACCACAGAGAACTTTGACTGTGGCTGAAGTGTAAATCAGAAAAAAAAAATTAAAGAAAGTATTTCTTAAACATATTTTGCTGCTGAAAAGTTAGGTTTGGCAGAAAAGCTGCTACTACTTTGTGATAGTATTGTTCTCCTCCTTGTAGAATTATTTTAAAACTACATACTAATGCCAGATAATGCTACACCAAGAGTATTATGTTTTCTTACACTGTGCCTGCTCCTCTTTCAAGACATTCTCACTGGGGCTTACCATGCCAGGAGATAGCAACAGTTGTCTCCCTCCTCTGCAGAGCTGGCCAAAAGACTTTTCCCTTTCCAGAGTGGGGAAGGGGTAGCTAGCAGGTGGTAAGATCCCCACAAAGGGATGGTTTTCCTTACCTAAATTGTTAAGATGCAAGGTGCAGCTTGTAGTAAATCAAGGGTTCTGCACCCCAGCTTTCAGATAGCGGGAATTAGCCCCCAGGTGCCTCAGACAGCTTAGAACAGTTAAAAAACACTGAAGCAGCTAGTAAGACTTTTCCTTATAAACTTCCCAATAACCGCTTATATTTCTTCAGAATACTGTCCTTCCCTTCTGAATCAAAACACAAGGGCAATGAGACAACCTGTGCTTTAAGATTTCCTCTAAGAATATAACCACTATTTTCTTCTTGGGACCACACAGTAAATACAAATGCAAATTTTATTTAACCTCAAAAAAAGTATTTTTAAGTCTCTTATTTAATAAGAACGTTCTTCTGGAGTTTAGAGTATCAAAGCTAAGTCAAGCACTCAATTTTTTCAGGAATAAAAGCAAATGTCTCTGTATGCAGGGTAAACAGTTTTGTAAACATAGGCCAAAACATGTGCAAACATCCCAGTTCCCATAAGAGTATGGGCATACGTGAAGGAATAGTCTGTTTCCATGAGTCTACTGATAAAGGAACTTTATCAGTTAGGATTGCAGGTCCTTTAGGGTACTTCTCCCTAATGGGTGAAATAATGTTATTGTCCCATCGTTCTACCACTGTGAAAAAGAGATAGTAACAGCTGGCATTCTTATGCCTGAGCATCACTAATGTAGGATCTAACCTACATACAGGACATGATATTATCCCTAATAACGCTTACGCTCAACAATAAGGACCTGGTTAATGACTACCCTGTGTCAGCTGTCCTTTGAACCTTGTGTAGAGAGAATCTTCTGGAGTGAAGTAAAATTGTTGATCTGCTCCAACAGTTACTTATCATAGCTATGCACAGAAGGCTATTTTTTTGACGGCATGCAGAGCTAAGGGCTGTCTTTCCTCAGTCCCTGCAATCTCTCCCTAAAGCACCAGAAGTAAAACTTGTTTCTCTTCATCCAAAGATGACCAGGGGACACGACAGAATTCTGTATACGAGAAGCTGTATAGGAAATGTCTATTTGGTCTCTCATAAATTATTTCACTTACTACTACTAATTTGGGTCAGGTGGCAGAATTTTTCATGTAAAGTCCAGTTAAATTTCTATGTTTTTAAGCTTCCACGGTATCATGCAACAACAGTATAAATGCCTTCAAAAAGTGATTAGACATGTTCTTGAAGGCTAAGTTGATTGTGTCGGAGTCCAGGGTATCCCTTTGGTCACCCTGGAGGGTCAGGGACCTCAGCAGAGATGTCTGGGACATGAACAAGAGGATTTGAAACCTGGACAGGGGTGTTTGAGAGCTGTACACGGGGATTGGAGACCCTGGCACAGAGCCTGGGCAGACCCTGGCTTTGATTTTAGTCATGGGAAAGGCTTCCGACACTGAGAGAGGAATTGCAAGTCACAAGGGTGTGAAAGACAATAGTTTAGCTTATCACAGGGTGGAAGACTCTGTAGTTTTGGCTCTTTAGAATGGAGGTGAATGAGAGCAAGACGGAGAATTTTGGACGGTGCCCTGGGTTCTTTTTCTTTGTCTCCATCTTCTGCTGTGACGGTGGCACAAAGTAGTTCAAGGATATTGGGTCAGAGTAGAGATGACCTGTTTAGTATAGGTAGTAGGTGTTGGTATGTAATTGTAAATAAGGAATACATAATCATCAGTATAAAGGGCAACGTCCCATCGGAGGAGGAGTCACCTGATGCCCAAGCTGCTGAACAGACCTTGGCTGGGCACAGAGAAAATTGTAAGATAAGAAATAATAAACAAAGCAAGAAAGCTTGAGAAACAAGAACTTGAAGACTCCACTTTATTCTTGCATCTGGCTCAGGGCTTTTCAGAAGGCAAAAGACTCTAAACCACCTGAATCTTGAGATATCAACTCGAGAGACTGATGGCTAGTAAAACATAGCAGTGCACGTGGAACATCTTACCCTGGGATCTCTTACATCTGTTGATCGATTCAGACTGAAGAACACAGAAGGGGTGACCTGTAATTCCCTTACTTTGTCTTTAAATGCCTCCTCCAGTCTGCTGCTAGCAATTGCTGAAGAAAGCACCTATGTAAACCTTTTCGTCCTATGACCATTCCCATATTAGTATTCAGCCTTCCTTTCAACATGTTTACTTTGCAGCATCGATAGAAACTTACAGCTGTTCACACCTCTATTTCTAATTGCTTCTTAAAGGTTTTCTAAATCTCATTATCCCTATCCAAACAGCATATAAAAGAAACACCCTTTAAGAGCAATTTTAAAAGCCTTCAGTGCCTTTAGCATGAAGAAAAACAACATTAAACTGTTGACCAAAATAGCCAGTATTTCCTTACTCAGAGCTGTAGCAAGAAATACAGGTATAATGACTGCATTTAATCTGGTATCTGACACTTCTGAAGTAGGTTCTTTATCCTGGTAATAAAATTAGGCATGACATCCCCTGGCCTTCTTCCCCTTCAGCAGCTAAGCACAGCACCTGCACTCTTCACCTACAACACAACCAAAAACTGCATTGAGTGCTTGGGTCATGCATCAGCTGGGAACAATGAACCCAGACAAACCCAGATAGTGAGACAGAGATGGGTGCCAGGGGGCTGGGCACACTGCAGCAGCTGGGCCTTGACACAGGACACCATGCAACAAGTTCAGGAGCAGCACCAGGACACACATCACAAACATGCAAAACAAACCAAACAGGGGAAAAGGATTAAAAGATGGCATGTGCAGGAATAATTAGTTTTAACTTTTGTCAAGCAGGGTCACACTTACAGACAGCAGACAGTGAAAAAGACATAGAAGACAGAGCTGCCTATAAACATGAATCTGGCACTTCTCTCAATTCTGAGCTTGCTGAATCATGAAAACTGCATTCAAAATAAAAAGTAAGGAACAGCATAAGAGAACATTTGATAGTTCCCCTAGGGTGCTCCTCAAAAGTCTCCTCCCATCAGCACCTCTAATTCATCTTTTAGAATCAATCCGATTAAGTGGCTGCAAAAGTGAGCCTAGCAGGCTACTTCTGAATGACTATACGGGAATGGTTCTAGTTCCTCCACTAAGCTAAAAAATCCCAGTTGTACTAGGGAACATGGTGATACTCCAGCTGGTACCAGACTGGATCATCCTCAGTCCAAACTGACAAATGGTCAAGCATCTGGCTTTTGGAGATTTAAGCAAAGAAAAGAGAAGTAGGTTTTTTCAGACCATACTAATTCTTGGCTAATTCAGCTGCAAAATGGATAATCATGGCCTTAGCCACAAAATCATACTTATATAATGCAGGTTTCTCCCAGGATTTACTATTGTTCAGTAGGATGAATCCTGTTCTATCACTACTAAATGTAGCTGTGTTAAATATTATTTACTTTTTAGTTCTTAAAGAAAAAAAAAATGCAAAGAGGTACTTTACATCATCATAAATCAAAGGTCTTTCAGTTATGATTCAGAGAGTGGGTACTGGGAAATGCAAATAATGTTAACACTGAAGGTCAGAAAAATGTGCCATAAACACTTACATTTTAAAGCAAATACAGGTAAATGAGGATTTCTAACATTATTTGAAATATATTATATGAATATGTAACATTAGATGTTAGATATCATAGTAAAAGGGTTGGACTGAGTTCACACTACGTAGAGAGTTAAGAAGTACTTTCCTTCCTCTTTCCAAACTACTCTCTCCCTTTACTTCCAAGAGTAAACAGACATAAAAGCCAACTCTTAACCAGCTGGTGGTCTATTGCTATTATTCCTATATTAATTCCCACCTTAGGTTGTGCAGCAGCTTCATTTCAGTCTCAAACTCTGCTTTGTTACTGGTTAGCAATACTGTTCTTTTAATGATTAACTGAATAAATTAGCACCAGAGTCACAGCTGAACATTGTAGAACAAGATCCTATCACAACGCCTATATTTTAAACTATGAGAGTAAACAGTTACTTGCAGCTGTGGTGAACAATGGCTAAGAGATAAAAGTGCATGTAGTGCTTTTCTTTTAAATTAAAAAATAACAAAACCCAAAACTTAAGAAGCTTTAAACAGCTTTGCTACTTAATCAATCTTCTAGGGAAGAGGCAGCAAGTGATTAAAGCATACCTAAAAATCCACATAACAACTCTAAGGATAATAATCTGCTAATATACACTCCAGTGTCCTAAGGGTACCTTGATACACACATTCATTGACATAACAGTCCATATAAGACCAGCCTACACCAAAACAAGAGTCACTAAGCAGCTCTTGCAAACAGAATAAAAATACCTGGCTATCTAACATGAAACCTTTGATACACTATTGAAAAAGCAAACACAAAGCAAAGAAAATAAAAAAGAAAAAGGCAATGCAGCTTTGCAAAGCTGTTCAAGTAAGTGTATTCATCAATAAGCTATTTACTGATGACCTACACTTCCTTGTGTCTGTCCTGTACAATGCAACTACAGTCCCTGATTCCTAGGTATCAGGATAATGCAATTTTTTAAAAAATTAATTACTCCAAAGGAAGCAGACTTTTCTTGGACATCCTGTCTTTCCTTTAGTCACAGTACAGAGCTGAAGTTTCAACCAGAATTCTGTCACTCAGTTTAGCTCCATATACATCCCAGGTAGCTTTCCACAGAAAAGCTGGATGCTTAAACCATCCAGCAGAAGTTACCACTTGGCAGCCAACTCCCACTTTCACAGTCTGCCACATGGTGGGTGCTTTCCAGCTCCTCCCCAGCCTCCCTGCACTCCAAAACATGCTGCTCAGAGTACACAGCCTGGCAGTGATATTCAGCCTAAGTGAGACAGTTTGGCAGCTACAGACACTAAATGCTAATTCAATGCCTTTTTCTCTCCTCTTCATGAATAGTTCCAAGATGCTGCACCTTCTCTCCTTGCCAATTCCTTGTATCACTGGAGCAAAAAGGTGGCAGCCTCTCTCTGAACTGAGTATCATTGCTGCATACTCAGCTCTATCATTTGGTATGCTTCACACACTGTTCTGTGATCTGGCAACAGTCCTGAGTGCAAGCTAATTTACACCTTCAGTATAATGGCTTTTGTGTCTTCTGCAATGCAGGAATATATTACACGCAGCTGAAACAGAAGTCCAGCAAGTCACTGTCTGCCATCACCTTGTAAAAAGAACAAAAAACAGCAAAGGGAAAGAGATCATTCACATTTTTACATAGCTGGTTTTGTTTCCAGTTCTTCCTGAGCCCATGACAGTCTCCTCTGCTGTTAACTACTTCTCTCCTGCATACCCCTGGAAACAACCCAGAATAAGGTATAAATACCAGAGACACAAGAGATGCAGCATTTCAGTTACAGAAAAATGTTTCTGAGTATTAAAATGTCTTCTCTGTTTTAGAAAGAGTTTGCACTTCCCCTACTTAAAGAATAATCCATCTTAAATTCTGTCACTCCAGAGACACAAAGCACATAAATAGTAGGATTTAAGAGCCTGGTGTTGAAATCTTCAAATCAACCCTTACAGCTCAAACCCATGTTTCCAAGTCACAGGGACAGCAGTGGGGGGGAAAAAAAAGGCAAACTCTCCCTTTTCCTCCCCTTCAAAAATGTTGCAACATATTTCTCAAACCTAAGTCCTATGCCTCAAGCCACACAACTGTCTCACTCTGCTTCCTGAACACACCTTAAGGTTTACATAACTCTGCGTGTGCCAACTGCACACAGAAATGCACTACTTAAGGGCACCAAGACTGTTAATTTACTATTAAGCCACTCTGCTGTGTGCACAGTTTACCACAAGTACACTCACAAGTACACAAGCACATGAAGGGGTCAGTACAGCAGAGGGAAGAGTGACCAGGACAGCAGGACCACCTCACTTAGACACAGTGCAAGCCTCTGCCAGGCCAATGTGACCATGAATGTGAGGTGTTTGTGTGCAAGGATGAACTTCATCTCATATAATTTGATTTCCTTTGGGGATTTATTAAAACTTTCTCAATATGCCCAACCATGGGTTCTAGGGAGGGTTTAGAGGTGCAAATGCAATTGCAGACAGCAAATGTAACTGCAGTCAATCTGTGAGAGACTCAGACACATATACAAGACACATGACATGAAGTGGAAATAAGCCATACAGGGCCAGAAAAGTAGATGGGCTATTTGAGGGTGAGCAGCAGTGTGAGAATAAGCAGCATTATGCTGGGAAGGTTAGTGGTCACTAGAGACAGTCCAAGCTGAGCTATGTCCTGGGCTCACTTGCCTTTCCCTGCCTCACCCCACCTCGCACAGGAATGCTCAGCACTAGTTCATTACTGATTCAAAGGATAGGGATGACTTTACAGTTGCTTGGGCAGATTAGCAGCACAAACACAAGCATTAAGACATCTGGGGATCACAGCCAGCTTCAGGATACAGGGGAGTGCCTTTCCACCACTAAGCAGTGGAAAACTGAAAATGAAGAGAAACACTACCTCTAGTGTCTCCATGACTCCAACTCCCCACCCACACAGCAGACTAGCTGGGCTCAGTAACTCAAGTACTGGGTTTTATGAGCAACAGGCATGCTTCTTCCTGCAAGGGAACATCCTGCCTGCTCTTGGTTTCCAGGGTCCCCACCTTGCTCTACTTGTTCTGAATGGCACAGGCAAGGCATGCTGACTTCAGTTTTTATGTACTGACTTCTACTGAGGGCTGTCTATACCACAACAAACTTTGAACAATGTGCACATATAAAATCATTGCCAAACAGTAAACAGATCAGTTCTTTACCGTATTCAGCTCCATCTGCCTCCTCTGTTCCTGAAAAAAACTGGCAGTCCCTGCAACAGAGAAGCCAGTTCCCACAAGAAGTTTGACCCCACTGGGCTAGCTATTCATTTCTGAAAACTCCCACTGATCAAACCTAGTACAGCCAAGGATAACCACACATAGTTGCACGGCAACACTGCAGAAAGAGAAACCAAATTCACAGGGCTGTGGGTTCCTAAATTTGTTAAGAAACCTTAATTTTTTAATGTCATGTTGTCAGACACTGATGTACTGCTTAAGTAATAGTGCTTAAATACCAACCACATGAAACAAATATTTTCACTGTTCAGAATGAACACAACAAAATACAGTATGTAAATTAAGCTCTCCAACTGACAGTAGTAAGTCACTAGTCCAGCTCTTTGAACCTAAAAGGAGAGCTGCAGCTAGTTAAAATATATCTCCAATTACTGGATTCTATTAGAGGTCTACATCTACCAGGAATCTTTGTGACAGCTGGCTCTGGACAAGTCATCTGTCATATTCCAGGAAGATGTTCAGTCATTTTCTGATAAATACACTCTACCTATTGACTGTGTAGGGAGATATCACATCTTAACAGGAAGCCTCACTATGCTGTCATGCTCCTTTTTTAATATGGGAAAAGCATGTAACTGCCAAATAGCAAAATATTTGGTAGTGGGTGATCTCAAAGAGAAAAAAAAAATTGAAAAAGCTTGGCTTTTTTCTTTTAAAAGGTAATATTTTTTATACCATTCCCCAATTACAATGTGACTCCCTAACTTTCCTATTGTTATTAATGCTTACACTCGTCCTAAGATTCTTTCTAATTAGAGTTCATTACACAATTTGTCAGTTTTGTTTGCTAAGTAGGTCTAGCTAAGACACTTAGCTAGACTAAGTGTCAGATAATGGCCAAAAAATATAATCTAATTATCTCTTTTGGGTTTTATGCTTAAAAATTAAAATAAAAATATTAAAAGTCCCTGGACTGAACTGGCTGAAATTTTATGACAGAATTCTTACAGCCTACAAGACCTTCCAAAGATTTCAGTATCTGGCTCCACAGTTACATCTTTGTTTAGAGCACAGACATCCTGGGATTCTCCTCTGTAACTCCATGTGAGTTCAGGTGCTGGTATGTGGTACAAGATAGAGCCTGCCAGTGGTTAAGCCTGGAAGGCAAGATTGAGCTTGAATGGGTCTGTCTTGGAGCCAGCCTCAACATGCTCCAAAACCCTGTGAGTGTGACATACACAGCTCTTGTTTCCACAACTCCATACTTCACCCACTACTCCTGCATAGGCTCTCTGAGCAACACAAGGGCAGTAGGAGAGACGGATGGACAGCACATCCAAACTAGACACAGTTGAGGAGGAAGATGAAGAAGTGCTACAACACCAACAAGATGTCTGTGCTTCAGTCAGAGCTGGCAAGTAGTTCAAAAGTTGTGCTCTGGGAACAATTATCCTACTAGACCTATGGTTCAGATTGTCAGTGGTTGTGGAGTAGAATAAAAGCAAAGCTAGGAAAAAATCAGGCATTTCCATAGAAGTAGGAAAGGACAACATGTTAGCAAATATGTAAAAGGGGTAGCCTTGGGTAATCAGGCAATATAAGGTATTTCCAAGTTCTTTTCTTTCACAGCCTCAGGAATGGGGATAGAGTTCCCATGTTGACCCTACTCCACAAATCAGAACAACCCCAAAGACACTGGGGAAGTCATGGTGTTTACAATGTCTTTATTGTACTCCCAAATCTGCACTCATGCTCCTGAATGGTCGATGATACCCTGAAATGGCCAAGAATCTGGCCCATAAAAATCAACAGGGAAAGCTGTCATGCATGGCAACTTAAGAAACTACTTAAGACACTACCACATAACTTACCCAAATACCAAGGGAAGATATTTCCTAAAAATTAAGCAGGGGAGAATTTCTTAAGAAATATATACATACAGCATTTCCTGCCTTGCTCCAAAGGACATACTTCTCCCTGAGTTATGTATAATTTCAAGTTAGGCAAGTCTCCAATTAATCTGCTGTGCACAATTTATCAACTCCGGTGTTTTTCAAGGTGTCACAGTGTCACACTATTGGGAGTTAGCAGCAAGGGTGTCCGAGTTTCATTGCACTTCAGACTTCATAACATACTTCAGCATTGCTGGCCCTGAGTTTTTGGAGTCTCGTGTTGCTGCTTCTCACTGTCTTCCAAGAGCTCTGCTCTCCAACAGTCTTAGTTTGACAAACAGCCCCTTCCTGTCCACCTAATGTGCCACAGTGGAGCTTCGATTATCAATCCTTTATCTTGTTCTGAGGTGCAACTTCCCTCCTGAAAAAAAATGCTCCGCTTGAACAAAAACAATCACACCTTACTCACATAATAAAGGCTGTTTGAGATTAATATACATTTTACAACACGGATTGTTGCATTCTTGCAACGTAAGCCACTTCTCAGAGTCTTCTGTGCTGCATCCATATGTGGGATGTTCAGTACAACAGCCTCATTGTAATCATACAACTTTGGCCTTGTGTTGGAAAAAAATGAAGAGAACTTCCAGAATTGCAGAAAGATCAAAGGTTGAAGCCAGGCATTAATGACCTAATAGGCAGAGGTCTAAAAGTCAGCAAACCCCCTAACCCCTGAGCACAGCTCTTACTTCACTTGCTGTTGTTTCCAAATTACTGCAGCTTCTTTGTTTCTTCTCAGTTCACATTCCACATTTTTGTAGCAGATTACAGATTCCTTTATTTTCTTAAAGTGTAAAACTTAGGATCCTAGAATTTTATTTCTTCTTACTTGTTGCTCTTTGTAGTCATGCAGTGACTTCATCTGAACCTTCCAAAATAAAATCTGGAACTAGTCTTACAGACAACAGCTGTGGTTGACAGACACTACTACCAGCACCTCAGTCAGCCTTGAAAGCAAGCTTATTGATTTCTGAGTACTGCTCATCAGTTTCAACAGCTACTGACTAACTGGCAGTAACAAAACAAAACAAAACAAACAAACAAACAAACAAACAAAACAAAAACAAACAAACAAACAAAAAAAAAAAAAAAAAAAAAAAAAAAAAAAAAAGTCTTAGCATCTAAACAAAGAAACAAATGCCTTCAAAAGTCTCCTGTGCAGTTAAACTCATTGAACACTTAACTAAATATACATACTACCACTATCTAAGTTGTACAGGAAATAGGGCACTATATTCTGCTGCACAGCCTTCTCTGTAATACTAATATGTTAGCATTCCTTGCCTAATATAAAAGGTGTTAATGCTCATTGATGACAAGAACTGTGGGGTTCTTACCTGAAAATAAAGTTGTCATGGTCTCTAGTTGTTCTCAGGGTAGCACTAGAATGTTTGAATGACCTGTAAGTTTCTTTAATGCTCCAGACTATTTTGTAAAACAGACTCCTGATTTTCCAGACAGAAAAAAGCGATTTGGAGAAACTACTGCTTTAAGTTTTTATAGCTGAAGTCATTAATTATTTTTTTGCTGCCTTTAAGTCAAGACACTGTTTTGCCTGTGCAGACACATATCATAATCTCTTTGATTCCATTGCAATAACTAAGGTGTATTTGAAGTAAACCTATCATTGAAGGGAACAAGAAAAAAGGGGAAATTGCTATACATCTATATAACAGAGAAGAAGCTACTTAATTTTAAATAAGAGACTTCTTTTGAATTAAAATATTTGTTAAAACTGTCACCCTCCGATCTTGATCAAGCACATTTCAAAGGTATAAATCCAGGTAATCTGGAAACTGCTTGAGAGTACCAAGTAAGAAGGATAAAACTACTTTATTAGCTCTCAGATAGCTAAGTAAAAACAAGTTTAGAAAATTTCTACTCATTGTGGCTGGTGCTCCATCAAAACTGGCAGTAGCTAAATAGAGCAAGTATTAGAGAAAGTACGCAGGCTCAACAACTAAAACAACGTTACACCAAGGAACACAAGGAAAAAGTTAAACACATAGTCGTCCGCTCACACACACCATCTCTTCTATGACTCAGCCAGTGTTCAGCACGTCATTTATGGTAAGCAGCTATATAATCTTGATGCATAATGGCGTAGCCTGTTATTTCTCCAAGTCTTGTCCTCTCACAAGTTTTATATGACCAGGAAGCAGTGTTGTGGAGAGCATGCTGGCAGCAATACAAAGATCTCACTGATGTGAAAGGCAAAGCCTTTGTTATAAGCTGGGTGGTCAGACTGCCAAGTAATGCTGTTTGATAATGCTATGCATTACTAAACAGTGTTCCTCTGTGCGTGATCTTTAATGCTAATATGTTGTTTGATGGAGCAATATGTAATAATAGAGAATATTTTAATTAAGTAATCCATAAATTGATAGGTATGCTCCATCCTAAGAAAGATCCATAATGTGTAATTTCTACTAAATGTAATTCCCAGTTTATGATATCCAATGCTAGAGATATGAAACAAGTTGAACTGCTGGAACACATTGGCAGATATCATACTAGAGATCTGTGACAGTGCATTGCTCTTGTTTAAATTTTACCGTACCTCAGAAGAGGTTAAGGCATTACGAAGCTACTGGAGATGAGCCACGAATCATAGAAGGGTTTGGGTTGGAAGGGATCTCAAAGACTGTCTAGTTCCAACCCCTCTGCCACAGGCAGAGGCATCTTCCACTAGACCAGTTTTCTTCTCCTCTTTTCACCCACCCCTTAATGTCCCCACTTGGCTTTGGCACACTTGTCCCCACAGGTCCAGTGCCTGCCAGGATGGACACTGGAGCAGTGGGCCCCACTGAGGAACAAGGATCATAGTGCAGAGCTGCCCTCTGCCGCTGTTCTGGCTGGATGGGAGTCTCCTCCTCCCTGGCTCCTGCCCCCTCTGTGCATTCACCCAGGGCCAGAGCAGCATGACAAGGAGTAGCATCAGAAGCATCGGACCCCAGCACCTGTGGCTGTACCCAGCTCACAAATTCCCTATCCTAACTCCAGAACTGGTTTAGCACCAAAAAAATGCTTTTTTTGCCCAAAACTATGCTGCAAATGACACAGAGACAGAACATCAAAACCTTCCCAAATTCTGTATTCAACATATTGTGTAAAAGAATAAGCTGTAGATCTTCATGCTTTGTTGAGGAGGATTTTCTAAAGTCTTGTTCTCACAGATGTGATACCAGAACTTTGAAAACATCCCAAGAAATTAAAAGTCTTTTAAGCTCAGGTGAAGTACTAATTCAGGAAACAAGCCATGAGAGGGAAGTATTTAAGGCAACATTCACAAATCTACAGTGCAGCCAACTGGGCACATTTAGAAAGCACTAATCTATTAACCATTTTGTTACAATAGTGATGTTTGTTCAAGAGATACTGCCATGCTCCAGTGAAATACACCAGATACATTCAGTAATGGCATGGGTTTGAATTTTCAATTTCATGGAAAAGAAAGTTCAAGCATTTTTCCTTTTCTCCTTGCTTTTCTCCTTCAGACAAGAGTGGAAATTCCTGATGCAAGTAGGGAATTTCCCAGGGATAGTTCTCTTCATGAACACAGTGTGTTTATTAAGTCCAAACACAATCTTCAGACAACCTCCTGAAAGAACTGCATTAAGTCTGCAAGATGGTTGCTATTCCCTCTGCAGGTTCTGTAGAAGATTACCACAGATTTCCTGATATTACCCTTAAGTACAGCTTAAAGCTACTTGAAAAAAAATTTTAAGTATTTTTCACATTCTTCATGAAGACTGTTGTAGCTTATACTGACTTCAAGTTCAATTATCTATTTTCAATAATGCATACTGGACAGGAGTAAGGATGCAAGAGGATAACCATTCTTACTGCAAAAGAGATTTTTCTGTGAGCTTTCTTGAGTATATAGGCATATTTTTCATCTTCAGATACCTTCACCAGGGAAAAATACTAAGTAAAAATGGTATAAGAAAGAATGGGCACAGCAATGAGATCTTAAGATTAACTAAAATTCAAGAAATTATGCATGACTGACTTCCTGGTTTAACAATAAGCATTAGACTTGTGTCCAAAACAGCACATTGACTCCATCAGGTGAGTTGCTGTCAAAAAACAAACAAACAAACAAAACAAAACCAAAAAACAACAATAACACAGTAGAGGCAACAAGAAAACAGCTAGCTGTCAGACATATCAACTGTAAAAAGAAAGGTCCAATTTATTTACCTACCTACAATACATTTAAACAACTGCTGGGCAGCATACGAAGCAAGCAAGGCAAAAAGGGCAGAAGCTGGCACAGCAGCCATATTACCTTTGCTGTCAGTTCACTAAATCATCAATGGTAATGTACTTGTACCAGCTTAGTATTTCTTTGAAGAACTGCTAGTTACAACACAAAGTTATTACTAAATATCTGCAGAACTCTAAGAACCTTAACTCTAAGAACCTTTACATCATGTAAACCAGGGATCAACAAACACACATTTTCTTTTCAAAGAGCGATACTCTCACAAATTCTTTACTTACCTCTATACAGTTCTCCCCAGAACAGTGAGGACACTTTTAGAATTCCAAAGTACTCAATGTCTTCTTCACACATAACAAAAAAGTTTAGTAACAGTATGGTAAGCTCTGGTTCAACTTAACAGCAACTCTCTGGACTTTAAAACACACTGTTCCCCCACCCTGTTTGAGAGATAACAGTGCTCTCTCCTTCCCATTCCCCTCCAGCACTCTCTTCTCCCTTCCCCAGCCTCCCAACCATTGACACAATAACAGAATTTAACATGTACATTATGTACACAAGTACAAACTGGCAGCCACAACTAGTTAACAGTTAGAGGAATGTACTTCCTTTCTTACCTATTTTACCAATCCAGAGTTTGCCAGGAGAGGTCTGGTTTCATCGATGCATGAATGAAAGGTGAAAGGCAGCATTTCCTTCTCAGGCCCCCTAGGGGGCTGGAGTCTGCCTGCCAACACAGCTGTGTTGTCACACATCTAGAGGAAATGTGCCATCTCCTGGGAGAAAACTTTTTCTCCTGACAATGTGGCTATGAACGTACCTTCCTCTTTGCTCCTGAGTTTTTATCGAGACCAGACCAGCTAACCTGAAGGCAAATCACCTGGACATCTGATGTTCCTCATTCAGTTTTTCTTTCCCAAGGAAGAGTTTGCTCTTCAGGCTTTCCTGGAAGTCTGGATAGCCACATGCATGTAAAAAATACCATTGTGAACATATTTGTCTGTACCCAGAGGACAAAGCCTCATTGCATGGATTTTCAGGCACAACAGGCTACCCAAAATGTCATTGTTTCTCATCTCAAATACTATCTGACTTCAAAACACACATTGTGATTTTTGGAGGTGCTAAAAATCTAAAGTAACTAGATATAGTTAATGTAGCTATAAAGGATTCCTAAGGAAAGCATTGCTGCCACAGCCTATGTGTAAAGCACAGTGTTAGTAAAATATGAAGTCCCAGCCCTAACACAGAGCTCCTTCTGCTTTATACTTTTTAGAGAATTATAGAACGGTTTGGATTGGAAGGGACCTTAAAGACAACCTAGTCCCAAGACCTCTGCTGCAGACAGGGGCACAGGGACACTTTCCACCAGACCAGGCTGTGCTGAGTCCTGTCCAACCTGGCCTTGAACACTTGCAGGAGTGGGGCACATATTCCTGCACAGTATCAGCCACAGTCTGATCCATCACATACTGTACATTCAGAGTTTTGGGACACATATACTATTCAGAAGCCAAGGTGTCTAAGTTTTACTACTGTAGCTATTCTCAGCATCAGCTTCCCACTTGGATGCATTTATTGCGCAGAATGCCTCACTTCTGCTTAAATTCTACAGTAAGCTACCCTAAGAGCCCAAAAACATTACTTTTACTTTCACACCTGAATTTGATGTCATCAGAGTTGTTCTAACAAGCCCTTAGATAAGTATGCCACTTCACTTTCTTGATCAACACGCAATCCTCCTGTAGCATGCTTTTAAAAGTGGACAGAAAACTATCTTTCTGAATAAATTTCCATTCTAATTTCAGCAACCAAATTGCATTCACATGGAATGAATAATGGTTTCATCAGAAAAATCAAGTCTTGTCCATACCCAATCTTCGGAAGTTAAAAGAGAATTCAGACCTAAAGCAAGCAAACCAAGCAAAGCAATTCCTTTTTGCCCTTCTCACTCCATCAGACTAGATGTTAATTGGTTGCCCTGCAAATAAGCATTGGAAATATAAAAATAAATGCTAAAACCTGGAACATATAAAATAGCCTATTTACGAAGTGTATCGAGCTTTGTACGACAGGATAAATGGCCTATCAGGATGCGGCAGCATGGAACAGTGGGGACACCCTGTGGCCACTTAGATTCTTTACACATTAATGTTCACATTATTCTTAATCCATTTTTCAATTACTTTTGCAAATTGCATGCAAAGTCACATAAGGACTGAGTCACAAGAGGACCTGAAGGGAATGCAATTTACTTAGTTAACTTCCCACCTACCACTTTATCTCTGCAGTTGCTCTGCTCTCTCAGTTTTCAAGATCTTTTCTTCTTAGATATTTTCTTAGCTTCCAAGCTGAAAAGAAAAAAAAAATTAAAGAGCTTGAGCTCCTTAGATGACAACCCTAACCCCTGACAGACATGCATACAGGTAAAAAGCAACGTTTTAATTTAATTTATTTAGATTTACAGCAGTATTCACAAAAAGCATGTACTTCTCAGATCTAGGCATTCTGCCAACAGGAAAAATACTATGAGATTAAATACATGTGCAAATCACCAACCAATACTGTAAGTGAAGCAACCACATTAAAACAAAAGGCCAGTAACTCTGGTGAACCTGAACACAGTTTCTGTCACACCTTTCCTTCCAAGGAGGAGCAGTTTCAAGATAGATATGCAGATTATGAGATTGAGCACTCTTCACAGACAATCCACTACTCAAAACTCCCTGTTTTCATACTTACACAATAGACTTCAGCTACACAGCCTGAAGAAAAGGTCCCCCAGCAGTTCATGGGACAGCTGTGGCTTCACCAGTCAAGGTCATAGTGACACAATCACTTCTGATCACATTTACTTCACCACTTAAAAAAAAAAAAATAAATAAAAATAAATAAAAATAAATAAAAAAAAAAAAAGGCAAATTAACTTCAAGGCAAATTAATTTATTAATTTTTAAGGTTTGTATGTGCATATTTTCCCACTACAGGAAAGAAGATTTTCTTTTACGTTTATAATTTTGAGCAATTAATCATTTCTACTTAAGATGTCTACAAAGGCTGGGAATAGCCAGTGCCAAATCCTAGAGTATATGTCCAAGTATTCCCATGAAGAGATTCTGCAGTTTGCATGGTCCACAGTTGGAGTCAATTTAGAGCAGAATTCCAGATGAGGATGTAGCAATCTAGGACTTGCCCCAAGTACTTTGCAGCTGTACAATCCATTTACGAGATCTGTTCTTGTACATATATTCTTTAAAGCAAAACACACATCCTTACAAGCAAGACAATCATGCTTTCCCTCAGGAAAATACTTTTTTATTTCCCAGTCATGGGAGGTGTCAGCTCAAACAAGATCCTGTAGAAGGAAGCACACTCCTCATCCCGGGCCGTTCACTGGCACTACAAATCAAAATTCATCCACTACACTGAGGTGATGTAGCATTGCTGAGCTCCAAATACCATTGTCCACTAAACTGAATCCTTAAAATAATCACATTTAAGCTAACACCAAAGCAGTCTAAGTTATTCTCAGTGTTGAAGTTTGCTTAAACTGTGCTTAGACTGCACAGGTAAAGGTTCTACAGACGTTACAGTCAAGGAAAAAAAATGTTCTCTACTACCTGTGCAAAACAAGAGTTCATAATGATATAAATGATCAACTCAGCTTAAATCTGCTCCCACAAAATACGCCTCTCAGCTTCTCTCACACTTGTCATCTACAGCAATATTAGAAATTATCCAATGATTCATCTTGAAAGCATTTTTCATGCATGCTCTTACAAAAGATTTTTTTTTAATCTAAATATTCACACACAAAACACTTTTGACAAAGATTTACCTTTTGGCTGAACCTGAGTGTGCTCAAATCCACTACAAAGCAGGCTCACAAGCACTTGCCCCGGAGTAGGTATGTACCTGCAGCTGTGATTGCCCAGCCTCCAGCCAGTTAAAATTCCCACAAAATAAGATTACTTTCTAGCTGTTCTACCAATCTTGTTCTATTAAGAGAAAAAAAAAAAAATGAAAAAAAATAACCACAAAAAAGCACACATTTTTTGCTTTTTCCAGTAGTATTACTCACAATACAGCTGGTAAAAAAAAAAAAAAATCCTGGAAGCGCCAGAGCTGATGGGAACATGTCTAAGGGCCCTACTGCAAAACAGGAGAGAATCTCAGTCCTAAAGGAGGGAAGAGGGACTGTTTGGGCATGCTCTGCTTTATTCCCAAAACCCACAAGGACCGCTGCTCCACTGCCTCCATATTCTGCACACAGACCTTCCTTCCCACACCAAGCATCTGCAGCAATCATTAGACTCAAGAATGTGCTGATATTAGACATTCACCCCAATGCATCAGGCTGTGCACTTCCTCAACATTGTACAAGGAAACAACTGAGAAACACCTGTGCTAAATAACACCAGCCTAATCCACTATTAAAAGTCACAGTTTGTGCTCCAGTCTGCAAAGGTTTCTGCTGAAGAAAGGTGCTGAGCTGCCAGTGAATCATCACCGAGAAAGATAATCTGAGACCAAGACAGCTTAATAAACAACTCTGAAAGGATTTTACAGAACCCATGTCTCATGTCACGCTTGTATAAGCTGTTTACAGCAAAGGGCTAAGAAAGAAATCCTCAGGGAGCCACACAAGGGGGCATATTCTTCTTAGAAGAGTTCTGTGATTTTTGGAATGAAGTAATCTGATGTACAAATGAATGAGACAATAAACAGTTTTTAGAGAGGAAAACGATAACGCTGGATTCTGAAACTAAGCACAGCAGGTAGCAAGCTTACAGAATGGTGTGAAAAGATTCATACAATTTCTCAAAAGCTGATACACTTCATCCCTCAGAAAAAGAAGACTGAACTGTTACCATCACTCTTGAGTGTAATACCAGATTTCATAGGTACAATGCAAGCAAAAACCCTGCTCATGGCTTCATCTGGCACATGATTTATATTACTTTTCAATTACTAAGGCAAACGCTCAGGACTATACCATGCATTGTATCACTGTGAATCCACTGGAAAGCATCTCCCTTAGCCATGGAAAGAAATCCATATTTGTTAACATGCCACTGCAGTAGAGACTACTGGTCCAACTACTTTTGTGCAATACTATCAGAAATAACAGGCCCATCTCTTAAGATTCACCACATTCTTGCTAAAGTAAGGTAAATGGTTCAGTCAAATGTGGATCATAATGGCTAAAATAATATTTAAAAATACAGCAGATTAAAAATTAAGCTAATTCTTAATGTTAAGTGCAGTTCTCTTCAAGTGAAACTTGAGATAAAACACTGTGTAACAACTTGTTCCATTGATCCCTAGGTTAAATCTATACTATGTATATAGAGTCAGGATACAGCCCTTAAGTGCTTTCACATTTTTCTCAGATTAAGTTTATTTCAGGAAGAGAATCATAGGAATAATAGTTAATAAAAACATTAAACAAAATATACAGCCCAGGGTTACCACAGCCATTTCTATGAATCATATACAACTGCCTTTAAAAAAATATATAATACTAGCTGATCAGTTGGAGACGATGATTTCAAAGACTCTTGATGGTCCTCTCTTGTGTTTATACACACTGTGTTTACCATACTTGATAAATGAAATATGCCCACAGTCAGCACGAGGATGCCTCTAAAACACACAAATCAACAACAACAAAGCCAGCTCAATTGTTTTGTTGCCTCTGGCAATAAGTGCTGTATATTCATATAAACATCCTGACCAAAACTTCTGACCACTGAACTGCTCTGCAGCAAGAAGGCATCCCTCTCCCGTGTGCAAGTGACCAATGTGCATAAGATACATATTTGGTATCACACAAACATTCCTTCTCACAGCATATAAATAATAACACATGATCTATTACACCAAAATCAAGCAGGATTGCCCAGTATTAACACCAGGTACACAAAACACTCCTCTCTGATGTTTTCCTTACTCCCAAGTCTCTCTGGATCCTTTCTAATTACCCAGGCACGTAACATTCACAACTCCCAAAGCAGGGACAAAAAAGCAGAATTAAATTATCAGCTCAACATGAGAACCTGAAAACACATAAACACTGGGCCAGCCTAATGCCATTATTTTTTTAACTCCTAATAATACTATAACTGATTCAGAGAAGTGTTTTGTAAAACGTTCATGGTAGTCAAGTTGTCTCTCACCTAAAACAAGCTTTTCTCTTTCCTTCCTGCTGCCTGATATCATCTCTCCCTTAATCATGCCTTTCTTTATGCAAGTTGGTGATTAAAACAACCACCTCACAAGAAAAGTTCAAGTAAATTAGAAAAAAGCCAAAATCAGATCTACAAGATCAGCCATGTGAATAAATGGAAAAGTAACTCCCCGGTGGTCATTCCAGCAGGTCTGTGCTTCCACACAGGCAAAACAAACTGGAGAAACAAACTGCAGAAACAGGGACTCTGGAGCAGCTATCATTTGACAATTCATTTACATGTGTGAGCCCTGCACCAACTTATGAGGAACAACCTGCACGAGAAAGATCATCCATGTAAGCTGAAGGAAACAAAATCATGCCCTTTGCTTTTTGTACAGATCACCATGTACATGCTATATAGCACTATTTAATTTCACATAAAAACAAAAATTGCCACATAGCAAGACAAATTCCCGAAGTCCTTTGTTTCATTAAATCCTCAGTATGAGATGAAATGTCCTTTCTCTTTTGTATTTTTTAAACTATGTGACACGCTTCAAAACGTGAGTGATGCAGGGCAGCGGACAGTGCCGCTGTTTGCTGACAGCCCTCTCCCCGCCAGCCAGCGGCTGTTTCACACTGCCGGCCCTCATCAGCCAGGGACAGAAACAGTCCTGCAGAGATGTCGCTTGGCACAGCAGTACGTTCACACCGCGGATTGCAGAAACCGGTTTTCTTTTGCAGTAAGCAGCATCTATATTTGTGAGAGTCAGCAGCACGGGAGCCACCGCTGCGGGCACCGAGCTCTCCCTGTGAGCGCCGCTGCTCCGGCCCCCCCGGGCCCCGCGGCCAGCCGGGCCGGGCGCCAGGTCCCGCCGTCGCCACAGCGGGCTCTGGGCACGCCGGTTCCCGCGGAGCCGCGCCCGGGGCTCGGCCGAGCGCCCCGTCTCCCGCAGCCCCACTGCCGGGCCCACCTGCCGCCGGCAGACAGCCGGGGCCGGCCCCGCTCACCTGCGCCCGCCGCAGCGCCGCCACCCCGCAGGCACAGACCGACAGGCTCCAGTCGCGGTTCTCTTCAAAGCGGGCGGGAGCGGGGCGAGGCCGGCCCGGGGGCGGGAGCGGGGTGCCCGTGCCCGGCCCCGGCGCCGTGAGGGAGCGGCCCCCGCCGGGCGGGCGGGGCGGGGCCTGAGGGGGCACGCGCGGGCTCGTGGGGCCGGGGGCTCGGGGCGCGCGGGGACGGCCGGGAGCGAGACCTGCCCCCGGCCCTCACAGCGACACGGCGGCGGCCGGGCACCTTCTTGTCTTTACTTTCCTTTTTTTTTTTTTTCTTTTTTCTTTACCTTTTACCAGCTTTTTGTGGTAGCATTTACAGCCGCCCTCGCCCCAGTGCCGCCTCCCCCCCGCCCGCGCTGCACACCCTGAGGCTCCCGCAGGACGCGGCCGCACCCCCGGCACGGCAGCGCGGGGCCTTCTCCTGCCGAAGGAACGCGCTCCCCGGGAGCGGCCCGGCCCCGCGGCGGGACAGCCGAGCGAGGGAAATAACATATAGGAATAAAATCAGTTCCGAAGCGCTGCTCAGCGCGCCTGGGACACCGCTCCGGGCGCTGCCCCGCGGCGCTCCCCCGGCAGAGGGCGGCCAAGGGCAGCGCGGCCGTGCCCGACCGACAGCCGGCCCCGACGGCCTTGGGGCGACCGCCGGGACAGGGCACGGGACGGGCGGCTGCTCCCGGTGTCCAGGGCACCGCCGGCACCGCCGTTGTGCCCGGGCTGCAACAGACACCGTTAGCGGCTGCTGTACAGAACACGAGTGCGAGGCGGAGTGTCGCCCCTCCGCGCGGAACGCTACGGAGATTTCACTGTAAAGCTCTGCCGTTCTGGCACAGAAAGCGGGTCACTGGTCTCCCGCGGTGCGCACGCTCTCCGGGGCCAGAACAGCTGAGAGGGACCCCCAGACGCGGCCGCCCAGCTCCGCCCGCCTGGAGATGCCGCTGGCGGGGGGGCGATGCGCGGGCCTTTCCCTGGGGCTGCCGGCCAGACGGGGCCGCGCACAAGAGATACAGCACAACAGAAGCGGCCGAGCCAGCCGCGGCCCCGAGCCCCCGCTGGTGCTTTGTCCGGCGGAAGGGGCCGCAGCCGAACCGCGCCGCGGGAAGCTCCCGGTGCCCCCGGTCCCCGCGCCCGGCGCCGCTCCCGTCCCGCGCCCGGGGAGCCCGCGGGGAGCGGCGCGGGCGGGCCCGCCATTGGCTGTTGCTAGGTGACGTCCGCCGCGCCACGTGACCCGTGTTAAATGCCGTCCCGGCGGCGCGCGGCGCGCACAGTCCGTCCCGCGGGCGGCGGCGGGAGCGCGGCTGCACCGCCCCGCGGAGCGCGGCCGGCATGCTGGCCCGCCTCTGACCGCCCGGCCCGGGACGGCCGCGGGGCCGCCACCCGTGCCCCGGCGGGCGGGCGGGCGGGCGGGGGCGCGGCATGACGGGCGTGCTGGACGGTCTGATGCCGGACATGCACACCAGCCAGATCTCGGCCGGCAGCTACCACCAGCACGGCGGCCTGCACAAGCCGCAGGAGTCCCCCACGCTGCCCGTCTCCACGGCCACGGACAGCAGCTACTACACCAACCAGCAGCACGGGGCGGCGGGCGGGCCGCCCTACGGCCCCGTGGGCTCCTACCCCTACGCGGGCGGCGGCACCGCCCCCTACTCCGCCAAGGCCGCCTACGACGTGGGTTACGGGGGCGCCTACGGCTCCTACGGGCCCTACGGCAGCCGGGCCTCTCCGGCCAACAACGACTCCGGTACGTGCGAGCCCCGCGGGGGCACGGCTGGGGGGCCTGGCGAGGAGGCGATGGGGCTCCGGACACGGGGGGGCCGCGGGAGCGCTCGGTCTCGCGGATCGCCCCGACGGGGCGGGCGGGGATCCGAGCCGCGGGCAGGGCCCGGGGTGGCGGGACGCCTCGCCTCACTCGGGTTGCCGTTTCTGCCGCAGCAGAGAAGGAAGACTGCGAGCCGGAGGTCAGGATCGTGAACGGGAAGCCGAAGAAAGTGCGGAAGCCCCGGACCATCTACTCCAGCTTCCAGCTGGCGGCCCTGCAGCGGCGCTTCCAGAAAACCCAGTACCTCGCCTTGCCCGAGCGAGCGGAGCTGGCGGCCTCCCTCGGTCTCACCCAGACGCAGGTAAGGCTCTCCCGCCCCGGGGCCCCGGGCACGTCCCGCCCCGCCGGGACCCGGGTGCCAGCGTGGGAGGAAGGGCGGCCCGTGGCGCCTCCACAGCCCGCGGTGGGAGCGCAGGGGAAGCGCCGGGAGCGCTCGGGGCTGCCAAAGCTGCGCGTCCCTGCCGCGCCGCGGGCGGGCCGGGCGCCGGGAAGGCGCCTCTGAGGCAGCGGCCGCCTGACGCTCCTTTCCCCGCAGGTAAAGATCTGGTTTCAGAACCGCCGCTCCAAGTTCAAGAAGATGTGGAAAAGCGGAGAGATCCCAGCGGAGCCGCCTCCCCGCCGCAGTTCATCGCCGCCGTCCCCCTCCTCGCCTCCCGCCTGGGACTTCGCTCCGCATCCACGGACCGGGGGCGGCGCGGGCCCCGCCAGCCCCGGCCCCGCCGCCGCCTTCCTGGGCAGTTACTCGTGGTACCCGCCGGCCCCCGGCGGCCCGGCGCACCTGCCGGCGCCCGCTCCCCTCCCGCAGCCGGCGCAGCCCCCGCACCACCACGGCAGCGGCAGCATCTTCTAGGCGCCCTAGAGACTCGAGCCCGCGGGCCGCGCCGGCAGCCGCGGGGCACCGACGTGCAGCACCGGTGTGTTTGGGAAGCGTGGCCCCGGCCCGGCCGTCCCGGCGAGAGGAACCCTCCGCGCCCCGTCCCGTCCCGCTGCCGCCGACGGCGGGGCCTCCTGCGTTCGGCCCGTGGGGGCCTCCCTCCCTCCCTCCCTCCCGCCGGGAAAACAACCACGCTGCGGAACGAGTACTCGCCTCCCTTCTTCCTCTCCGTCTATCTTCCTCCTCTTCCCCGGCGTTTTCATCAAACCACCGGTGCAGAACTCTGGTTAACTTTACCTTTTATTTTTTTAAAGTTGATAGGTGCCTTTGCGGATAACCTCACGTTCATGTTGGGGATTAAAAAATAAAACGATTAAAAAAAAAGATAAATAATTTTTATATGTAGATTTAAAACAGAAGCCTCCCGTGTTTAAGGTATCCCTTTTAGCCCTCCGGCTGAACGAAACCGTCGGGCGGGGCGGGGGCCGGTGTCGGGCGGCAGTGCCGGGGCGGCTCCCGCCCGTGCGGGGCCTCGGGGCTGCTTTCGTGCCCCGACGGGGCTTCCCCGGGTCGGGCGCCGGCCGCAGCGAGCTCTCCTCTCCGCCCCCTCCGCTCTTCCCCCGCCGGCAGCCTGGCCACTGACATGGCCCTCATCTCTTTGATGTCTAGCGTCGTGAAAAGAGAAAAAAACAAAAAACGGTATTTTTGGTTATTTATTATGGAAAACTGATACACTCATTAATGTTTCTTTTACAATAAGCAGAGATTATTTAAATAAATTATTGTTTCCATGGTGGCCACGCTGAGTTTTTGGGGGATGGGGAGGTTCAGGATGTCGACCTCAGCCGGGTGTTCACTGGGAGGGAGAGCTGCGTCCCCTCCATCCCCTCCCCACTGTAGCTGTTGCCGCAAGCTGCGGCTTCCCCCCTCCTTCCCCTCTTTGCCGTCCACAATAAAATCTCGCCCCTAACAGTCTCTCGGCGAGGCCATGAATCACTCAGAGCTGCCTGCAGCAGCCCAGCGCTGCCCCCCCTCTCCCTCTCCCGCCTGCTGGCGCCAGCGACATTTCACCCGGGACAGATTCCTGCGTCTCGCAGCTTCCCGGGCGGGCCGGAGGGCTTTGGGGCAGGGCCGAGCCCGGGGTTCGGGGTACTCCTGGAGCTGGTCCTCGGGTGCAGCCCTGACCCGGAGGTGTTTTGCCTCGCCCTTGCGGCCACGGCCCCCAGGCCAGCAACCCGCATGGCATCTTTGCTTCAGCCAGAGCTGGTGGCTGCCCCAAGCCCCTCTCTAGTGCTTCCAGGGCTGGAGGCGGCGACTGGACTCTCCATGAGATGTGCCCCTTGAGGACTGGACCCCTCAGACCCCTCAAGATGTTCCCCTCTGGGGTGCAAACCCTTCAGCTTCATCTCGCCCAGCTGAAACCTTGTGCGATGTTCCAGCAGGCTTGTACCTCCAGGCCGACCCCCTTCCCAGGCAGCACCCCTCCAAGGTGCAGCTTTGTGGGATGTATTCTCGAGGGCTGGACCCTCCAAGATGCAACCCTCTGGAACGCTCCCTGCACCCCTCTGAGCTGAGCTCTCACTCCGATGGCCTCTGCACCCTTCGGGGCCGCCCCACTGGGGATGTCACCTCCCGGCCGTGCCCCCCAAGCCGTAACCCCGAGGGACATCCCCCGCGGGCCGCACCCCGGGGTCACTGTGGCTGGAAGAAGCAAAAGGGGGTGAAGGAAGGGATCTCTGGTCTTCATCAGCGAGGGGACCCGCCATTCTTGGAGAGGGCACGGGGAGAGAGCCGTG